>NC_092712.1:210402992-210713598 GCF_047496885.1 Scyliorhinus torazame | reverse complement strand
GGTCGAGCGTGATTGAGGCAAGCTGCGGCTGCTGTTGGTGGGCTGGTCGGCGGTGGTTGCGGGCGATGAGCGGCCCGATGAGGTGCCCGACGAGCAGGGGACCGGAGGCGCCATCCAAAATGGCGCCAAAGATGGCAGCACCCACGGGGCGCACGTGGCGGGCAGCGTTAAAGATGCCGGCGCCCACGGGCCGCACGAGATCTGATGGGGGAAGATGGCGGCGCCCACGGGCCGCACGTGGGTTGCGGGGAAGAAAATGGCAGTGCCCACGGATCGCACGTGGGAGTTACAGGAACAGTGGGGCTGGTTACAGCAGGCCTGGCACACTGCAGCGAAATGTCCTTTCTTCCCGCAGGCCTTGCAGATTGCGCTCCACGCCGGGCAGCGCTGCCGGGGGTGCTTTGTCTGCCCGCAGAAATAGCACTTGGGCCCCCCGGAATTGGTTGGCTGCCGCGCGGCGCAGGCTTGGGGTTGGCTGAGGGCGGTCGCTGGTGGGGTCCACGATGTCCAGGAGGGGGTGCCGTGCGGTCGGGGGCGTTCGCTTGTACATTACGGGAGGCCACCGTTAGTGAGGTCGCGTGTTTCTTGATCTCCGCGAGGTCGAGCATACCCCCTTCTAAGGCGCTGGCGGATGTACTCCAACCCTATGCCCGTAACGAAAGCGTCCCTGATTAGGAATTCGGAATGTTCACCAGCCAAAACTGCCTGGCAATCGCAGTTCCTCGCCAGGATGTGCAGGGCACGCCAGAAATCTTCCAATGACTCACCAGGGAGTTGTTGCCGCGTGGACAGGAGGTGCCTGGCGTAGCTTGTTGATCAGCCAGGTGTAGTTCTCTTTCAGAAGCGCCATGGCCTCAGTGTAGTTGGGCGTGTCCCGGATAAGGGCAAAAATATCGGAGCTCAACCGTGTGTACAGGATCTGTAGTTTCTGTGCTTCTGAGGGTTGTTCTGTCACTGATCCGATGTAGGCTTCAAAGCAAGCTAGCCAGTGGTCGAAGGCCGACGTGGCATTGTCTGCTTGAGGGTGCAGCTGCAGGCGATCTTGCTTGATGCGTAGGTCCATCGCTGAAAAATCTCTGCTTAATAAATTGATGCACTATCAATTACGATGAGACGAGAGTAATCAAGGCTTTATTAAGCAGAGATGCGTTGCCTTCTACAGCTGCTGCCGAAATGGCTGCAGTTCGGTGAGCACACACATTTATACTCCGCCTACTGGGCGGAGCCAGCAGGCAGGGAACTACTCTCGTACCTGTAGTACAGGAGCCTTACCATATTACTTCTCATATACGTCATATGTACAAATGGTGGTGACTACCACACTAACTCTAACTGGACCAGACTAGCTCTGATCCACGTGTAGAAGGTGCTAACTGATATATACACCCTGACTGTCACTTCAGTTGTCACCAGTGGTAAGAGGCAGAGTGCTGATGTCTCGTGTGTTTTATAGTAGGACGCTCCCCTCTAGTATTCTGTCTGGTGATTGGTTGTGTTCTGTCCTGTGTGTTGATTGGCTAACCTGGGTGTCTGACACTGCGTGTCTTTACCTCATGATGTGCATGGGTGCATATTATGACAGAAACCACTCCTACGAATACCTTGTGGCAAAGTAGGCTTTGAGGGGGACACAGAGGCAGAAAAGGTAGGTTGTGACTGGGCAGAAGATGGTAGATGGAGTGCAATGTGTGGAGATGTGAGGTGATTCACTTTGAGAGGAAAAATAGAACCAAAATATCTTAAATGGTGAAAAACTATGTTGATATTCAGAGGAACTTGAATTTATTTTTAACTCAAAGGTAATATGCAGGTACAGCAAGCAATTAGGAAGACAAATGGAATGTTGGCCTTTATTGCAAAGGGGTTGGAGTACTAGAATAAGAACGTTTTGCTGCAATTGTACAAGGAACAATGGAACCACACCTGAAATACTGGTCTCCTTACATAAGGAAGGATAAATGAGAGTGGGTATAATGAAGGTTCACTAAATTGATTTCTGGAATGAGAGTGTTGACTTCTGGGAGCGGTCAAGCACAATGGACTTATACTTTGAGATTCAGAAGAATCAGATGTGATCTTCATGAAAAAATAAGATCCTGAGGGCGCTTGACAGGGTCGATGCTAAGAGGCTGTTTCCACTGACTGTTGAGTCTAAAACCGAGGGCACAGTCTTAGGATAAGAGGCCAGCCATTTAGGACAGAGATGAAGAGCAAGTTTTACACTCAGAGAACTGTGAATCTTTGTAATTCTCTATCTCAGAGGGCTGTTGATGCTCAGTGGTTGACTATGACAAGGCTGAGATGGGCAGATGTTGGGACTCTGGGGAATAACGAAAATGGGGATTGAGTGAAAAATGATCTTATGGTCTTTCTGAATGTTGAAACAGGCTTGAAGAGTCGTGTGGCCTTCTCCTCCTCTCATTTCTTATGCTCTTGTGTTAACCTGTAAGCAGTGATCCCTTTAGGTAGTGCTGTCGGGATGTCCTTTCTGCTGCCGAATGCTTGTACAGCTGTACGAGGTTAAGAAAGGGCATTGGCTGGAGCATGAGGTCCAAAATGGCATTGTTGCCAAAATGTCAGCATTACATGCTGATTGACAGCACAATCTACTGTCTGCATATTTCCAATGAATGTTCATTATGACATACACTAACACCCTCATCAATGCCCCATCCACTGTCATTTGTCACACATCTTTATTATTGTCACAAGTAGACTTACATTAACATTGCAATGAAGTTACTGTGAAAATCCCCTAGTCGCCACAGTCCGGCGCTTGTTCGGATACACAGAGGGAGAATTCAGAATGTCCAATTCACCTAACAGCACGTCTTTTGGGACTTGTGAGAGGAAACCAGAGCACCTGGAGGAAACCCACTCAGACACAGGGAGAATGTACAGACTCCACACAGACAGTGACCCAAGCCAGGAATCGAACCTGGGTCCCTGGCGCTGTGAAGCAACAATGCTAACCACTGTGCTACCATGAAGGCATTGCGGACACCATCTGAGCTCGAAGGACAGTCAGGGCGCTTAAAAAACGGGCACTAAAAAGCCCACTGGGCATTACAACTGTGATTTTAACTTCCTGAGTTCTTCTGTGATATGATTGTCACTGGATGTTTCATTGACATTACACTAAATGTTGAGTGATGCAGAACGACACAGTGTGACTCCGATTCAATAAAACCTGCTGTGGTGATGTGCTCAGAATCATTCTGTTTCAAGTGAAGACACCACAGCAGGAAATAAATTCATTCCATGCTGATACTGATAGTAAGGCGGGAGAAAATGTCAGTGAAAATGATAGTTATAAAGATGAAGACATCCTCTATTCAGAAGGACAAAGGCACATAAATCTGTCTGCATGCTATTTTTAACAATTTGGTTAATGCATTTGGATAAAATTCTTCACTTTAACATCAGAACAAAGTCAATAACTTTACTGAAATAGCATGGAATAAATTTCATCATGCTCTTTACCAATTCATTAAAAATAGTGCAGGGAGACCGTTTCTATTCTAAAAAGTAAAGTTCCGAAGGCTGGTTTTATATTTGGATTATAAAACAAATAATAATCTAGAGGTTATTTTTTAATGTAGCAAATCTTAAAACCAATTTTATTCTGAGTTTGCGAACCTTCATTCACAATGATCTACTCCGCGCAAAAATGGAATTAAGATTAAGACATGTTGCCAATTTAAAACTGCAACAGTGCTGAAACGTATCATAATATGGCAATCACCAAAATCAATAACTATACCTGAACTAACTTTTCCCCCAACAGTTCTTATGTCGATTAAATCCTGAGTTGATCCTTCCCCACGCTCCAATCTATGGCACCATTGTTGTTCTTCTTCACACTATGAGCAGCTAAGAGAGCTTTCATACTCAGCGTGACCCTGAGCGTGACCCCACCTCGTATCATGGAATAACACAGCAGAGAAGAAACCCATTCAGCTCATTGTGCCTGTGTCATTCTTTTCTAAGTCTACCCAATTAATCTCACGCTCCTGCTCTTTCCTGAACCCTGTAATTGTTTACCCTTCAAATATTCATCCAATTCTCTTTTGAAAGGAGAATTGAGCCTGCTTCCATCACACATTCAGATCACAACTTACTGTGCAGATTTCTGTTTCCTCACATCACTGCTGGTTCTTTGCCAAACGACTTAAACTTGTGCCGTCGTTGATGATCCTTTTGCCACTGAAAACTGGGCAGGATTCTCCACTTAGTAGACAGAGCTGGATTCTCCGCCGGCGGGATGCTCCATTTTGCCGGCAGCCGGGGGGGGGGGGTTCCCGACAACGTGGGGCTGCCCCACAATGGGAATCCCCATTAACCAGCCGGCGTAACGGAACATCCCGCCGGCGGGGTGAAACAGAAATGTGGCGCGGTGGAGCGGGAAATCCAGCCCCTGGATTCTCCACCCCGCGATGCCGGGAACGCAAATTGCGATTGGGATTCCATCCGAAATCGAGGTTCGTGCCCGACACACAGCTGACCACCATTCTCTGGTCCCTCGCTGGTGGCGATAGCGAGGTTTGCATCCCGTGGCGGCGCAGCATGCAAAATCGGCATTTGCATGCCATTATCGCGCCCAACCCAGCTCCGGGCCTCCACGATTCTCTACCCCTGTCAGGCTGAAGTCACACGGCTGCTCATCACCACAGGTATTTACAAACGGGGACAGGATGCCATGGTTTCTCAGGGAGAGAAAGAAGGTAAGAAAAGTTCCAAAAAATGTGAAAATGATAGCGCTTGCTGGGGGTTGACTACCAGGGCCGGGGGGGAGTAGTGGGAGTAACCTATTGACATATCAGTGGATTCAGAGAGTCCCCCTCAGGATTCCAGCGGCCGGGCACACACTTGCCGTTCACGCAGTATTTTTTTTAAAAAGCAACCATCTAGTACAAGTTACAAACCCCTGGCTGCTCCCTCTGCTGATTGTTCACTGTGTCCTGTAAATGTTCACAGAACCTCTGGTCATTTGGGAGCCCAGCCAGGCCACCCCTTTGGAAACCCTCAGACCCCAGCTAACCCATCAACGGGATGGGTGTGGCCAAGTTCAATCAGTGGCACACCAGTTGCTGCCACTCCTCAGTGCAGTCATCAGAAGCGCAGCCCCACTGCAGGGGAAGCAGGGGAATTGCAAGCCTCACCCAGGATTGAATAGCATGCGATTCGAGCTCCCATTGGAGGCGCTATTCGGAAAGCGAGTCAGGCCATACAAATGGGCCAGCACTCTGCCAGCGTGAATTTAGAGCAATTCCAAGCCCAGCGGGCATTCTACCGCTGGCAACGGAGTTAGTGAGAAAGATCTTGGCAGCGGGAGCTGTTTTTAAGTGCTCCACTTACCGCACACTCACTGCAGCCATGAAGATGGCTCAAGAAAAGACCTGCGAGTCCGAGGTGCACTCACAGCTCCATGCCAGTGAGGAAAGGAGGGAAACCCTCTTCCCCATGATGGGCTGAGACTCAAGTCTGTCCTCCTGAACACCGTCTGAGAGGTGGTCACAGATTCATTCAGCGCTGTCAGCCTCACTAGGAGACAGCTGGTGATCCGGAGGGGTGGGGGTCACTGATGAGGCCTCTGCCCTGAGAGGGGCAGCTGACCAGGGAGGGCTCCAAAGGCTGCGGTGCAGGTGTCCTCTGGTTGGGGTGAGCTCTGTTGATCCCCGGCTTCCTCTGCAATGGGGCAGCGCTTCTGGGGAATGCCAACACCTGGTGAGCCACTGATTGAGCTTGGCCATCCCCTTGAAGAAACAGCTGGGGTATGAGAGTGTCCAGAGGGTGACCTGGGTGGGTCCCCAGATGACCAGAGGCTCCCTGAGCATTCAAAGGACACAAGCAGCACTCAGCATAGTGAATATCCAGAAGGCTGTAAGGAGCACCAAAAGGGTGCGTTTAAAAGGCAAACTGCAGCAATGGCAATCTGTGCCAGGCCACCCCAATCCCATTTTGGATGGCGCCTCCGGTCCCTGCTATTGGCTGCAGCCTGGACAGCAACCCCCAAGCAAGCCTGACAATTTTCAAGTGTTTTTCAGTTTTTACTCTCCCGCTCCCCCTCTGCAACCATGGTGCCCAGGCCCTGCTTGACAAGACTTGCACTAATTCATGCCTGCGAGACTTCCGCCGCAGGGAGGTGGAGCATTGTGGAAGGGTCCAATCCGGAGAATTCAGCCCAGTATCTTCTTATTCACTTCATCAAAACCTGCATCATTTTGTTTGCCTCTATTAAATTCACTCTTAACCCTTTCCACTCTAAGGAACTGAACCTCAGCTTCTCCAGTCTCTCCACATAACTGAAGTAGCTCATCAGAGGCCCCACCCCTCCAGATCACCAGCTGTCTCCTAGTGAGGCTGAAGTACCCCATCCATGGTGCCATTTTAATATATCTCTTCCGGTCCCTCAAACGTCTTGACATCCTTCCTATATTGTGGTTTCCCCTAATTGACCCACACACATGTGCACTTCCAACAAAGTTGTACAAAATCAGGCCAAATTTTTTATAAATAGGGGAGGCAGTGGCATAGTGGTATTGTCACAGAGCTAATTATCCAGAGACCCAGGGAAATGTTCTGGGGGCCTAGGCACAAATCCCACCACAGCAGATGGTGGAATTTAAACTCAATAAAACATCTGGGGCTGGATTCTCTGTTTTTGGGACAGAAAAGCTGGCGTGAAAGGGCCACATATTCATAGCCATGCACGGGGCTAGCAGTGAACCACCGGGAAGCTCGCAGCTTTTGCTGCAGATACGGGCTCCCGCACCTCCGGGTCAGAGGCCGCACATCCGCACGGCGGCGGCCTCCAGCGGCCGCGCCGTGCTCCATGGCGGACTCAGCCCGCAGAGCTGGACCTTCCAAATAGTGCCCCTAATCCGCCGCGCGCCCGACTTGGACTGCTTGCCCAAAATTAGCCAGGTGCCGTATAAGGCGCCACCTGCCCTCCGATCGGTCTGACCCCCGACGCCAAAACCGCGGCCGCCACGCTAGTACCCTGACCGGCAGGACCACATTAGATCCATATTAGAACCGAGAACGCCGCTTTTCGTGGCCCGAAGAATCAGGGAACCGGCGCCGGCCGCGATTTTGGCGTTGGGGTGCAGAGAATCCAGCCTCTGGAATTAAAGGCTTTTAAAAAAATATTCCAATTAAGGGGCAATTTAGCGTGGCCAATCCACCTACCCTGCACATCTTTTGGGTTGTGGGGCTGAGACCCACAGGGAGAATGTGCAAACTCCACACGGACAGTGACCCGGGGTCGGGATTGAGCCCAGGTCCTTGACGTGAGGCAGCGGTGCTAACCGTTGTGCCACCATTCCGCCCGGAATTAAAAGTATAACGATGGCCATGAAACCATTTGTTGTAAAAACCCATCTGGTTCACAAATGTCCTTTAGGTAGGAAACCTGCCATCCTTACCTGGAGACTGGCCCACATGTGTCTCCATGACGCACAGCGATGTGGCTGACTCTTAATATATCCTCTGAAATGGCCCAGCAAGCCACTCAGTTCAAGGGCAATTAAGGATGGGCAATGTTTTTTTTTTTCTCCATTCCTCACCATCATTGGAAAATGATGTGGAGGTTAACTGCTGTGCATAATTCTATCTTGGTTCAATCCAGGGATAAAATTTAATCTCCCACCCCCCAACGGCATGTTTTCCGCTGGTGGAGGAAGCTCACCATTGGCTGTTGGTCGGATCTTCTGGCCCCACCAATGTCTACGACGTGGCTTGCCTGTCCCGCCGTGCTGGAAGCTGCCGTGGAGGGGGTTGACTTCAGTAGTACCGGCGGATCATGCTGGTGGGAAGGACTGAAAAATCACATCCTTAGTTTTTATCTGTTCAATGCTGCGTATACTTTCTCTGTGAAATATTTGTGAAGATATACTCGGCTGCGATTTTATTCTTAAATTGGTAGATTCCCATTGCGTCACTATTTACAGGTTAATGCAGGTTCAGTGCTTCCAGTCATGTCCCGAGGGTCTAACTGAGCAAACGTCAGTGGTTTGCTCGGGCAATCCCATGGGCCAGTTATTGATTGGATGAGTGGGTCACATGACCCTTCAGAAGATCGCCCCTTTGTTATGACACCCTGGGCTAGTGCGCAGTCAATTCCAGGCCCACGTGACCTGGAGTCACACACAATTGAAATTAGCAAATAATCCTGAGAAAGCACACTAGGTTTTAGGCCCTTGGCTACCCAATAACTGTGGTCACCAGGTTTGTAAATTTAAACACAATTCATTCTTAATAACAAGAACTATAATTTAACATGCAGCAAATTTAACTGGGTACCGATTATATAATTCCTAACCCCCTCTTTTAACTTGCCCCCTCACCCTCTACACACAGACACAAGACAAACACAGAGGGGAAAAAGGGTGTAAAGAAAATGAAGAACTAAAAAGGATTAAAGTTTCTATTTCAGATGGTTGTTTTCAGTACACCTTTCTCCAATCTAGGCTTTCAGTTTGAGGTTTCAGTTTTCAGTCTGTAATGGTTTTCACCACATGTTTTCTACATGAACCTGTAGATGCATACAGGTTCTCTAAGTTCAGAAATACAGCAGTAGGCAGTATTTCTGAAGAAAGAGAGACACGCAGACACTCACAGCTTCTTCTCTGAGCGTCCAGAATCTGACTGCCCTTTCCTTGATTCTCTAAACATCATCCCACTCGAGTAGGATCCAATCACTGCCTGTTGCCGGGCAGAATACGTCCTTTTGCCAATTCATTCGCCACCAGCAAACCAATCGAATCAAATACCTCCGATCTCTCAGGTGCCAAAAAGTCTGAGTTCTTCTGTTCAAAAGCTAGTACATTGTACTATTTTGTAACTTTTGAGTTCCTCAATTCCTCTGCTCGAATTAAAGATATATGTCCATTAAACATCCATGGATCAAGAATGATAACCACAAAATAAAAGAAATGGGGAATAAGAGAAACAACAGGAAGGGCCCTTACATCTTAAAGGAGCCAGCTGCTACAGTGTGTTTCACTGCGCAGCATAGCGTATCATTTATTATTTTGCTGTTAAGGTAGAGTTGCAATCAACCTAATCTGCCACTTTAACCACACAAAGCCTAATTGTTTAAAGGATGCCTTGATGTCAAGGAGATCATGATGTGGAGCTGGGGTGGACACAGTAAGAAGTCTTACAACACCAGGTTAAAGTCCAACAGGCTTATTTGGAATCACTAGCTTTCGGAGCGCAGCTCCTACATCAAGTGAGTCATCAAGGAGATCAATAGTGGAACAAATCAGTCTTGTTAGAGGGGTAAGTGGAAGCCCAAGAAGGACTTTGATGCCTCTACACAAAATCTGGATTTCAATGCAGAAAGAAAAGATTCAAACTACTCAAAATATGGAAAAAAGCGAGGGAAATGGGTAAAGAAAGCTGAGAGAAAGGAACAGTGGGCGGGACTCTCCCATCCCGCGGAAGAATGTCCATGCTGTCGCAAACGCTGTCGTGTTTTACGACGGCATGAACGGGCTGCAGCCAGGAGTAATTCTGGCCCTAACAGGCGGCCAGCACAACGCTGGAACAGTTCGCGCTGCTCCAGCTGCCGATCCTGGCGCAAACTGTGCGCCGCGGGATCCGCGCATGCGCAGTGGCGCCAACGCACGCATGGGCAGTGGTTTCCTTCAATGCACCGACCCCGACACAACATGGCGCAAGGCTACAGAGGCCGACGCGTAGGAAAAGAGACCCCCAGTTACAGAGGTCGGCTCGTCGATTGGTGGACCCAGATCGCGGGTAGGCCACATCGTAGGCCGCCCCCCCCCCCCCCCCCCCCGGGGTCTGAACCGCCCTCCTCCCCACAGGCCGCCACCCAACCCTTCAACGCCGTGGTCATGCCGGCTCAGAGCAGGTTGGAACGGCGCTGGCAGGACTCGGTTTGTTTCTTACGGCCGCTCGGGCCGGAGAATCTGCAGGCTGGCCGCGTAGAGTGGCTCCTGACCGGCACCGCGCCAACCACGCCGGCGCCAATGGCGCCAATTCTCCGCTCTGCGGAGAATCACGTGCCGGCTTCGGGGCAGCATGGCCCGGTCGTGGGGATTCTCCAGCTCGGCCCAGGGCTGGGAGAATCCCGCCCAGTTTGTTTTTAGTTTACTGTTTTTCATTTTGATGGAAACAGCAGAAATTCCTTAAGAGTTTAACAGAAACTGTGGAAAACAGTGTGAACCCACACTTTACATACTGGCCCCAGAATTTTGGTTCCCGTTCGAGGAATGACATGGTCAGATATTATAGTATATGCTTAGCTAGAAGCTTCATTTAAATGGCATTACAGGCATAAAGTTTTCAGCATTTGATTGGCAGTCAGAAGATTACTTTTGCAGATTTGTTCCCTCACTCCACGATTTATTTGGACATATTGCTTTGCAAAACAAATGGAGAACAAATAAGTAATTGCCCAGATAATGTCAAATCTAGCTTTCAGTTGGAAGATTTTGCTCCTGTTGCACTAAATAAAACTAAATCTTTTTATAGACATGTAACAGTAGCAATGGCTGTGCCAAATGCTGGCAGGCAGTGACTGACGAGAGGCCATTAGAATGGTTTGGACAAGTGAGCAACCTCAATCAGAATTAACTGATAAGACCAGCAGACATAGAGGAACAGAAGTACGCCATTCGGCCCTTCGAGTCTGCTCCGCCATTCAATGAGGCTATGATTCATCATAGATTATCACAGAATTTACAGTGCAGAAGGAGGCCATTCGGCCCATCGAGTCTGCACCGGCTCTTAGAAAGAGCACCCTACCCAAGGTCAACACCTCCACCCTATCCCCATAACCCAGTAACCCCACCCAACACTAAGGGCAATTTTGGACACTAACGGCAATTTTATCATGGCCAATCCACCTAACCTGCACATCTTTGGACTGTGGGAGGAAACCGGAGCACCCGGAGGAAACCCACGCACACACGGGGAGGATGTGCAGACTCCGCACAGACAGTGACCCAAGCCGAGATCGAACCTGGGACCCTGGAGCTGTGAAGCAATTGTGCTATCCATAATGCTACCGTGCTGCCCTGATGTGATAATCCTCAACTCCATTTTCTCGCCTTATCCCCATAACACTTGATTCCCTTACTGATTAAAAATCTGTCTCTCTCAGTCTTGAACACACTTAATGACCCAGCCTCTACAGCTCCCTGCGGTAAAGAATTCCACAGATTCACTACCCCCTGAGAGAAAACGTTCCTCCTCATCTCTGTCTTAAATGGGCCACCCCTTACTTTGAGATTATGCCCTCTGGTCCTCGACTCTCCCACAAAGGGGAAACATCCTCTCAGCATCTACCCTGTCAAGCCATTAACAATCCTATCTGTCTCAAGAAGGTTGCCTCTCATCCTTCTAAACTTGGTTGGACTATCAAGAGTTGTGTTTTTCGGAAGCTTATTCCCAGACTCTGACAATCAATGTGTGTCTTGTGTAATTGCAGATGCGATTTAATGGAATGAACATCTTTCCGGTTTGGGAGGGTTTAGCGGTGTGTTTCTCAGCAACTGCAGGGCCGAGAAAACCCCACTATTCAATGGCACTTTCCCATTTCTATTGGCCTTGGTGAGTTTTTAAAAAATTCATTCGTGGGATGTGGGTGTCACTGACTGGGTCAGCATTTGTTGTCCATCCCTGAAGGCATTTAAGAGCCAACTGCATTGCTGTGGATCTGGAGTCACATGTAGGCCAGACCAGGTAAGGACGGCAGATTTCCTCCCTAAAGGACATTCGTAAACCGGATAGGTTTTTACAACAATCGACAATCCAGACTTTCAATTCTATATTAAATCCAAATTCCACCATCTGCCCTGGTGGGATTTGAACCCATGTCCCCAGAGTATTACCCTTAGTCTCTGGATTACTTGTCAAGTGACAATACCACTATGCCGCTGCCTCTCCTGAGACCGTACATGAGTCGTTTCCTGCTGATGAGCCCAACAGGAAAGGCTCCTCGCAAATCGGAGTGCCATTTTTCTTGCTGCCCCAATCTTCCCGTCTCCCCCCTCCCCAAACCATTCAATCCCCCCAACCTCAGGGAGGCCATCAGGAATACCCTGTCACCGCCCCCCCTTTCTTGGTAAGGTCCCCCCCTCCCCCAGGGCCAGATCCCTAGCAGTACCAACCTGGCACTGAGGCACTGCCAGCCTAGTACCCTAGCAATGTCCGGCCAGCTTGGAAGTGCCACCATGGCAGCCTGGCTTGGATGGCACTGCCAGGGTGCCAGGCTGGCAGTGTCAAGATTCCAGCGCGACAAAGGGAGTGCCAGGTTGCCTCCCGGTTCTGTACTCAGCCATCCTGGGTTATCTAATGGCCTGGGAGACTCCCCCAGGTGCCATTATGACTCGTCCACATTTGTGGAAACCAGTACATCAACGGCGCCCTGGCGAGGTCCGGCAGGTGGGGCTGTTAGGTCCTGGGCACCAGGAGAATCCCGCAAACACAGATTTCGCAGTGAGGGCAAGATCCAGATTGTGACGTCTCGCAAGATTTCTCTAAATCGCGCGAGGCATTTTGAGTGTCGCAAATCTTGCATGAGGCTTCTCGTGAGATTCAACGGCCTCAACCCAACACCATGTTGGGCACGATGAAGCCACTGAAATGCACCCCAGCTGTATATTATTATGAAGAAAACATCACTTTTCAAATCCATGTGATTAATGCTGTGATTCTCCCATAAAACATAAGGGGCTGATTTCTCTGTTTGGGAGACTAAGGCCAGGATTCTTCAAAACCGCAGCTAAGTGTTGACGCCGGAGTAAACACCGGAGTGTTTCACGCCAGCGTCAATGGGCCTCTTGGCCCAGCGATTCCATGGCCCACAGGGGGCCAGCACAGTGCCGGAGTGCTCCACGCAAAGAACCCCGGCCTAGGTCCACACGCCGGCGTGGAAACGGTGGTGTTATACACCAGGAAAACTGGCGCAAAGTGGCTACCGACTCCCTGCTCCAAGGGGGGGCTAACAGCCAGGCAACGTAGAGCTCTCAGCTCTAGCTGCCGATATGGCCCGGAGCATTACCGGGTCTGTGGCTGCGCATGCCCACGGCGGCGGCCTGCAGAGGCTGCACCGTGCTTCATGGCGGACGCAGCCCGCGGACCAGCCTGCAAAATAGTCCCCCCTTCGGCCGGCTTGCGCGCCCCGGACTGCCCCCCCCCTCCACCACAGTGCCCCCAGCCCCGAATAATGTCCCCCTGCCCGCAGATTGGCCCTCCCCCGACTGTGGTGGCGCTGGACTGAGTCCGCAGACGCCACGCTGAGTTCCCGACGGATCAGACCATGAGAGTCCCTCGCCGTCCAGAACACGGCCGTTCAGAGACAGAGCATCGCGGGGCTGGCCTCAGGCCGTGCGCCGTGCTCAGGGGGCGGAGCATCGCAATAGCAGCGCCGCCCCTGATTTTGTCGTCATCGGGGATTCTCCACCGCATCGCCGAACGCGATTTCGCCGTTGGGGATTGGAGAATCAAGCCCAAGGTGTTATCACAAACTGTCTTCCAACAGAAATATAGCCGCCAGATTTCTGTTAATTACTAAATTATTTTCCCAATTGTAAGCTTGATATTTTTAGATAAAATCGCCTCGTTGTTATGTTTTCTTCATCCAGGAAATATCTGACCTTCACTAAAGTTCTGCATGTCTCTGCTCTCAGTGAAGAGCCTGACTAGATGGGAACATGTGTCAGAGTTAACAGAATAACACTATAACCTTGTGCTTCTGTCTAACGAGGCACTGCTCTGACAGTGCTGCTCTGCTGAATTCTCCCTCTGGAATACGGTCATTTCCATATTATAGACATTGGTTAGTAACCAATAACATGCTGCGGTTTCAGGATGTGAATTTTGATCGGGAATAGAGGTTTTTTCATTTGGATTATGAATCATCTGAAGATAGAACTCAATCAAAGCATCGATTCATAGATTCCTGGACCTGTATCCTAGGACAGTATTTTTCCAACTTTTATCCCGGGAGCCATTTTTGGCAAACGGCCAACCTTTGAGACCCAAGCCGGCCAACCTTCGAGACCCATGCTGGCCAACCTCCGTGACACATGCCGACTGACCATCGCACCACACGGCAACTGACCTTCATGACACACGGCGACTGACCTTCACGACAAACATGCCAAACGAACTTCGCGACACATGCCATGTTTGTTTACCTTTTATTGCGAAAGAGGAGCCTCTTTTGGCCTCACAACCTCACTTGAATCCGGTTCAAAAAAGCAGAGGGCAATGTGCATATCAGGTGCAGAGTTCTACCAGTTCCTTTGTGCTGTCTTCATCTACGTGCAGGGTGTGTGATCTGCTCTCTGCTGCCTCTGGCCGTAAGGCTCCACACAGACTAATGTGCCCCTACTTAAAATACGGCAACAGCGGACATTCTTAATGTAAAACCCGTAGCGGCTGTTGGATGCATCTCCCGCGGATCGATGGGACTGATCGCTCCGCAACCCTCCTGACACCTGCCTGCAACCCACCCACGGGTTGCAACCCTGACTTTGAAAAACCCTGTCCTGGGAGATCAGGGGCGTCATTCTCCGACCCCCCAGAGGGTCGGAGAATGGCCGTTGGCCGCCGTGAATCCCGCCCCCGCCCCCGCCGAAGTCTCCGAAGGGAGAAAAGTCGGCGGGGCGTTAATGTCGCCGCTGCCGCGGAGAATGTCACGGGTCTGCGCAAGGCAGCCGATTTTCGGCTTGCCGATATTCTCCCTTCCGGATGGGCCGAAGTCCCGTCGACGTGATGACCGTTCACATCGACATAAATTAAACCTCCTTTTCATCGGCGTGACCCTGTGCTCCAGGTTCACGCCGACCAGCGTGGAGGTGAGTGACGGCCTGGGGGGTTGGCTCTGGGCAGGCGATGGCGTGGCCGCAGTCTGAATGCGTGAGGAGAGGTGTGTCTCGGGTTGTGTGTGTGTGTGTGCGGCGGGGGGGTGGGTGGTTACAGTAGGCTGGGCTCCAGGGGAGTGCCGGGAGGGGGTCCGTGCCGGGGAGGGGGATGGGGGGGGGTCCGTGCCGGGGTGGAGGTTGGGGGGGGGGTCCGTGCCGGGGAGGGGGATGGGGGTGTCCGTGCCGGGGTGGAGGTTGGGGGGGGGGGTCCGTGCCGGGGAGGGGGATGGGGGTGTCCGTGCCGGGGTGGAGGTTGGGGGGGGGTCCGTGCCGGGGAGGGGGATGGGGGTGTCCGTGGCGGGGTGGAGGTTGGGGGGGGGGGGTGTCCGTGCCGGGGTGGAGGTTGGGGGGGGGGGAGTCCGTGCCGGGGTGGAGGTTGGGGGGGGTCCGTGCCGGGGTGGAGGTTGGGGGGGGGGTCCGTGCCGGGGAGGGGGATGGGGGTGTCCGTGCCGGGATGGAGGTTGGGGGGGGGGGTCCCTGCTGGGGAGGGGGATGGGAGGGCAAGTGAGTTGGTCCACCTGGCCAGGTGCCAGCCTCCAACAGTTGGACCCATGCGGTCCATGCCACCTGGCTGGGGGGAGGAGGGGATGATGACATGTCGTCGTTCCCCTCCCCCCACCAGGCCGTCATGTTTTCAGATCATCCAGCGATGTTGGCCGCCGTGGTGGCAGCCGCTCATGTCTATGTTGCCCTGGATGAGGAGGAGGAGGAGCGTGCCAGAGAGGCGGCGCAGGCTGCTGCAGAGGGGCAGGCGGCAGCCGCCCAGGCTGGAGGGACACCCGACCGACAGGACGAGGAGGGGGAGGAGGACGTCACGGCCCCACGGCAACGGAGGCACCCGAGGGCGCCCCGTGTGTACCGGCCCAGGCAGTCATACCAGGACCTCACGGACCGGGAATGCAGGAGGAGACTCCGGATGAGCCGGGAAACCGTGGCACACATCTGCCACCTGCTGGCACACCTGTCACCGCGTGGCACTGGCGGGGGACACCCTCTCCCCGTGTCCGTCAAGGTTACGGTGGCCCTGAACTTTTATGCAATGGGGTCATTCCAGGCACCGAGTGGGGACCTGTCAGGCATATCGCAGACATCGGTGCACCGGTGCATCCGGGCAGTGACAGATGCCCTATATGCCATGGCGCACCACTACATCCGCTTCCCCGTGGACCGGGCCAGCCAAGATGCCCGGGCCGTGGGCTTCTCTGCCGTGGCCGGGTTCCCCATGGTCCAGGGCGCGATCGATGGGATGCACGTTGCCGTGCGGCCACCTGCAGATAACAGGGCCGTGTTCACTAATAGGAAGGGGACCTATTCGATGAACGTACAGGTGGTCTGCGACCACCGCATGATGATCCTGCACGTCTGCGCCCGTCACCCAGGCAGTGTACACGACTCATTCGTGTTGTCGCGGTCATCCATCCCCGGCATGTACGAGGGACGCCATCCCCAGCTGAGGGGCTGGTTGCTGGACGACAGGGGCTATACATTGCGATCGTGGCTGATGACGCCTGTACGGAGGCCACGCAATGAGGTGGAGAACCGCTTCAATGATGCCCATGTAGCGAAAAGGGGAGTGATAGAGAGGTGCTTTGGCGTGCTGAAGATGCGTTTCAGGTGCCTGGACCTCTCTGGGGGCGCCCTCCAGTATTGGTCAGATAGGGTCGGCCGCATCATTGTGGTGTGCTGCGTCCTGCACAACATAGCCCAACAGAGGGGCGATGTGCCGCAGGCAGAGGAGGGCGGAGTGGAGGAGCAGCAGGAAGAGGCGCAGTCCTCCCCAGATGACGGGGATGGGGGTAATGGTCAGGGCAGACGGGGTAGACACAGGCGGGTGGCTGTCCACCGTTACCGGCTGGCCCAGCGGGCACGGGACAGACTGATAGACGCCCGCTTCACTGACTAGATGGCGTGGGAATTGGGTAGTATGGCCACAGACCGCACACCATGGCAACAGCCGACCACCCACACCCCCCACCCATCCACCCACCCAGCACCCTCACCCCCGTCCCCAACCCCACCCACCCCACCCGCATGCACACCACCGCCCCCCCCATTGCCGATCCACCTGCGGCACAACGGGCCGGGCTCACACAGTTGCGGGTGGACGCGTGTCTATCGCAGGCCATGGAGGATGATGACAACCCGCCCTGCGGTAAGCTCCTGGCTCTACATCGTTGGACTATGTCTGACCCATGGCCACAGTACCACCATCCACCCGGACCATCCATGCATGCGGCTGTGACACTGCAGCGCACGGTCCCGTCCTCTGCCCGGGGGATGTTGATGGCGGCCCAGGGGGAAGGGGGCAGACTCACCTGGGGCTGAAGTAAGACCACCCCACACACACACACTTGCGCTCAACGTACATGACACCCCCGCACACTTTGGACAGAGCACAAAGGCAGCTTCTGTAGGTGTAACATTGATTTTAATAACCAAAGGAGTTCATGCACGTGCCCTAGCCCCTAAAACTCATCTGTGCCCTGCAACCGTGCCAACTTACTCAGTGTCTAATTGTTTGGCCTTACGGGCCCTTTGACTACGTCTACGTGGTTCCCCAGACGGTACAGCAGAACTGGAGGTGGACTCCTGTGATTCCTGCCCTCTGACACTGGATCCCTTTGGCGGCCGTTTCCTGGGGCGTCCTGGCCTATATGGGCCAGGCTGCGGCCCGGGCGACTGGGATGGCGAGCTGCCAGCCTGTCCTGCCCGTTGCCCACCCGATGCACCTGGGACGGAAGGGGGGGAGTCCGAGGTGTCGCGGTGTACCGGGACCTCCCCTACAGAGGGAGCCAGGACGGACCACACCACCTCCTCCTTCCTCGGGGTGCCCGATGGCCCCCAGGCCTCTACATGGGTGGGGGATGCGAACGGACTGGCCATCCGACGCCCCCCCCCGACATCTGGCGCTGCCAGTCCTGGAGGCCCGTGCTGGTATCGACAGGGGTCTGCAGGTTTGCAGCCATGGAGCCCAGGGGGTTGGCAAACCCTGTCTGTGACAGTGCGATGCCGGCTCGCACATGGCCACTGGCGCCGATGCCCTCAGCGATGGCCTGCAGAGACTGGGCCATGGCCTGCAGAGACTGGGCCATGGCCTGCTGAGACTGGGCTATGGCGTTGAGCACCTCTGCCATCTGGCGCTGGCACTGGCTCATGGACTCCTGTGAGAGGGCAGCCATTTCCTGGGCCACAGACGCCGCCTGCACGGAAAGCCCCAGGCCTCGCAAACCGTTCCCCATGTCTGACACCGTCACACCCATTGCCTCCACCGCGGACGCCACCCGTGCGGTGTCAGCCTGGGTGGCACGCATGACCGGCACCACTTCCAGCTCCTGGACGCGGGTGGACTCCTCCACCTGCGACCGCAGCCGCCGCAAGCCGCCCGTCACCCTCTTCGCTTGTCTCCGGGTCGGTGGTTGCATCGGATCTATGTGTGGGTGTGGTAACTCCAGGAACCCGGGATCCATCTGGGCAGCAGATGTTCGCTTGGGCTGGGCTGATCTCCGACCGCCCGGCCCCTCTGCTGCTCCTACCTCCACCTGCTGTACCGGGACGGCTGTGTTGTGCGCACCAGTGAGTGTACCAGACGCCTCATCACTAAAGTGCCCAACCGAGGTGAGTGTTTCTGCGATGGTGGAGGGTGTTGGTGACAGCAGTGGCGTTGTGTCATGCTCTTCGTCCCACTCTGAGTCCATGGCACTTTGGGGTGGGGGTTCGTCTCCACCCATCCACTCTGAGTCACTGTCCAGTATTTCGTCTTCCTGGGTAGTGGTGTCCCGGGTAGTGGTGTCCCGGGTAGTGGTGTCCTGGGTAGTGGTGTCCTGGGTAGTGGTGTCCTGGGTAGTGGTGTCCTGGCTCGGATGTGACGGGGGCCTGTGGCTGCCCCCCTCATCGCTGGGTTGTCGCTCCCGCACGTGACGGGGGTGTCGTCTCCCTGTTGCTCCAGGTCTCTCCGTCTCCCGTGGTGTGCGAGGGGCATCCTGCGGGCGTCGCATGCTGGAGGGTGCGGGTCTCTCCGTCTCCCGTGGTCTCCGAGGGGCATCCTGCGGGCGTCGCATGCCGGAGGGTGCGGGTCTCTCCGTCTCCCGTGGCCTCCGAGGGTCATCCTGCGGGCGGTCTGCATCTGCGGGGATGGGTGCCTGGACGTTTGGTCCTGCGATACACAATGAAGCATGCATGGTTAGACATCAGGCAGTGATCAGGTGATACGGGGGAGGGGGATATAGGGGAGGGGGGATATGGGGACGGGCTGTCGGTGGCTCACTTGCTACTACGCCCCGGACCTCTGCATCAGCAACCTCCCGGTCCTCAGGTCCACCAGCCAGTTCCAGAGCCCTTTCCTCATGTACGGTCAGTGGCCTCTCATCAGCGGGGCCTCCTCCAGTCCTCACATGCTCCCTATTGTTGTGTGCGCGCTTCTCCTGTGGGGGGGTGGGGGGGGGGGGGGCGGGTGGCAGGGGTAAAAGGCAACACTGTTAGGCAGGTATATGAATGCACGCCATCGGTTGCGCGTGCATTGCAGAGGTTAAGGTTAGAGCTGGATTCACTTGGGGATATGGGGGAGGGGGGATATGGGGGAGGGGGGATATGGGGAGGGGGGGATATCGGGGAGGGGGGGATATGGGGGAGGGGGGATATGGGGGAGGGGGGATATGGGGGAGGGGGATATATGGGGGAGGGGGGATATGGGGGAGGGGGGGATATGGGGGAGGGGGGATATGGGGGAGGGGGGGATATGGGGAGGCTCACCCTGCCTGCTCTGACGAGGTTGTTCACCTTCTTGTGGCACTGGGTGCCTGTCCGTGGTGTCAGGGCCACAGCGGTGACAGCCTCTGCCACTTCCCTCCACAGACGCCGGCTGTGGCGTGGGGCAACTCTGCGGCCGTGCCCGGGAGACAGGGCGTCCCTCCTCTGCTCCACCGCGTCCAGGAGCGCCTCCACATCGCGTGACTCGAACCTCGGGGCTGAGCGGCGGCCAGCCATCCAGTCGGGTGGTGCGGTCGGGTGTTCCGGTCGGGTGGGGGGGAGCAGCGCGGCCTTATGAGCCGTCACGCCGTGCGGCGCGTATGACGCTGCACGGCGTGAACCACTGCGCAAGCGCGGATCCCGTTACGTCGCTGCTAGCCCATTTCGGGCCGGAGACTATCGACCCATTTTTCCGACGTGACGCAAGTCGGATTTGCCCCGTTTTTTGCGCCGATCGGCGGACTTTCCGCCGATAACGGAGAATTTCGCCCCAGGTTTTTTTTTTGCTACAGTAACATTTTTTCTTCTGCTTTACCCATCTGGGTAGCTGCATTTGAGTGCAATAATGGAAAAAACATCATTTTCATAGAATTAATAGACTTTTGTCTCCTCACTGTTCAAAGTCCAGGTAAGACTGAGATAATCACAGAGATTACTCAAAATTATGCGAGACAAATTTCATACTTGTACTTCTTGAGCCCAGGAAATTTCATGGGTCGCATTTTCATAGTAATCAAGAGCACACGACTATGAGATTACTGTGCACTGTGGCAGAATATTTTCATTGTAAAACACTACGGACGTCTTTCTTTCTGCTACTCTTGCGTGTATTCCCCAAGATTTCAAACTGGCCTTGCAGAAATGCCATAATGTGAAAGTGAAATTTGACTCTGGGGACATACAAGAGGCAGGAGGAGATTTGTTGCCAAGATACATCCCATCCCATTTCCCTTCTCGATTACGTCAACACAAGTTGGGTAGCATGTATGATAGGTGACCAATCAATCACCACTGATGTTTTTCTGTCACTGATTCAGGTGAACTTCAGCCCCTGCATCATTAAAAATGTAACTTCTCAAATTGCTGCTTTTAGCAACAACTCTACAGAGGCGAAATGAGCTTTTAAAAAGCATGACAAGAAAGAAAATGAGATAAAATTTACACAAAGTCAAAAGGCAGAGAAACACAGGCCAAAAAGGTAGGAAACAGATGAACCATGAAGAAAAAGACATAAAAAAAGAGGAGACAAATAAGAGGAAAAGAACTTTAAGGTTGAAATGGAAATGTTCTCAAAAAAATACTAAGTATTCACAAACAGGAATAAATAACAAAGTGGCTAATCTTGCAAATAATTTTGAGAGAAAACTTCTGGTAAAATATATTTGAAAATTAATAAATAAGATGAAAGAGAAAACAAATCTATGGACAATATGACAGAAAATTTTCACATAACAGAAAAGAAATTAAAGAGAAACAGAGGGGAAAAAAATCAGGTTGCTATAGAGATGAATGTAGGGCAGATATCATTTGCCATGGACAGTGAACTGATTCTGGCGCCTATCCCAGAGACAGGTGCTCCGTTTTCAATTATCTCTCCCTCCTGCTCAAGGCTGAGTTTTATTAAAGAGCACCTAGCTAATGAAGTGGAATCAACCTGTACTCTTGGAAAAACATTGTGACTAAAGTAGTAAATATCTGAAATATTACTACAAATTGTTGACCTTTTTAACATTATTTTTCTTGCCTTTTCTAATTTCTTCAGTATCCAGAGGTGAGCAGACAGGCAAAGACAGATGTACTCTTCTCAAGCTTCTGTCAATCGTACCCTGTCACCAGCTGCTAAGAAGTGCAGGAGAATGACTTGTTCTCCAATTATCCTGTCATCCCCGTAGAGAAGCAACTAAGCTCCATCGAGTTATTCAGTGTGCTCCTCAACCTCTCTTAGCCATTCAACGTGATTGAGTACCCAATTCTTCCCCACTGTCTCTCTTCCTGGCTCCACCTCCATGTGATTCCCCTGCCTGGATTCCATTTCCATCTGCCACAACAGCAAGGACATCTTCAAACAATGACAGCACTTCCTGTGCAGTCACCTGAAGGATTAATTCTTTGCATCCTCATCTTCCACATGCATATGCTGTCCCTCATGGTGTTCCTAATTTTGGGGTCTGCTGCCCTATAGCTGCTGGTGCTCCCCTGCTTCAACTCTCCAACATTTCCTTCAAACCTCGGGCAGCCTCTGTGCTGCCGGACTTTAAACTGACAGAACTCATGGATGTGCCAGAATTTCCTCCAACTGAACGTCGGGAAGACTGAAGTCATTGTTTTCAACCTCCACCAAAAATTCATCATTAACTCCAATTCCTTCCTTTCTTCCAGGCTCAGGCCGAGTCAAATTGGAAGTCACCTTGTCCTACCTTACATTTCTAACCTTCACTCGTCGTATGTCCCTTCTTATAGCATTCAGTCCTATCAATTTAGCCTCCTCTGCTTATCCTCCACCTCGCTCTGTTCCTGATACAGAAACAAGATACTGTGGATGCTGGAAATCTGAAATGAAAACAGAAGGTACTGGAAAATCTCTGATGGCCTTGCAGCATCTGTAGAGAGAGGAACAGGTCGTTTCGAGCCCAACATGACTCTTCTTTGGAACCAAAGATGTCATGCTGGACTCGGAATATTAACTCTCCATTTCTCCCTCCACAGATGCTGCCAGACCAGTTGGTTTTTCCAGCACTTTCTGTTTTGATGTCTGTCCCTGATAGGATAGCTTTCAACCATCTCGGCCCTATTCTAGGATTATTTTCCTAAACTTGTCCACATTTCTAAATCCCCTCTCTAACTTCTCCACAAAGACTTGTTGTCTATACTCTTTCCTTCTCTGTAAAATGCCCTGGGGCATTTTTTTACATTAAAAACACAATAGAAATGCAATTTGATGTTGTCCTCAAGGCCCTCCTGAAACCAGTGCAAAGAATTGCATGCATATCACTGTTTGGAACACAAGTCCTGTGAGACACCAGCTGAAAATCTACTGTGGAAGAATGATGCATATAAAATAGGAGCACACCAGTGTGTTGGAGGATGAATCACATCAAAACCATCCAACTTTGAAAGTACAGAGGCCATCACACTTCAGTCGTTAGGCAAAAGCACTTCCACATTTGTGCCATTTCATTCTGGCTAGTTTTCGTTCTGCCATGTAAATGTAAGCATGCATTAAAGAAAGAGTGGCAGACTTTCCATGACTATTATTAAAACTAAAACAACGCCTTAACAGCCTTAAACAATGTATTGCTGGAAGTAACAACTGCAAAATGTGTCTAACAAAAATAATTGCTCCTTTTGGAATAATCGGGTCTTTTTCCGATTGACAGGCAGTGACCAGTGGGGTACCGCAGGGATCTGTGCGAGACATTAATGATTTGGAGGAGGGAACTAACTGCATTATCTCCAAATTTGCAGATGATACAAAGTTGGGTGTGAGGGTGAACTGTGAGGAGGATGCAGAGGTGCTTCAGTGGGATTTGGTCTGGCTGAGTGAGTGGGCAGATGCATGGCAGATGCAGTATAATGTGGATAAATGTGAGGTTGTCCACTTCGGTAGCAAAAATAGGAAGGCAGATTATTATTTGAATGGGTGTAAATTGAGAGAGGTGGATACTCAGTGAGACCTTGGTGTCCTCGTGCATCAGTCGCTGAAAGTAAGCGCGTAGGTATGGCGGACAGTAAAGAAGACAAATGGTATGTTGGCCTTCATAGCGAGAGCATTTGAGTATAGGAATGTTTTACTGCAATGTATGGAGCATTGGTGAGGCCACACCTGAAGTATTGTGTGCAGTTTCGGTGTCCTTATCTGAGGAAGGATGTTCTTGCTATGGTGGGAGTGCAGCAAAGGTTTACCAGGCTAATTCCAGGGATGGCAGAATGTCATATGAGGAGAGACTAAGTCAGTTAGGATTATATTCATTGGAGTTTAGAAGAGTGAGATGGAATCTCATAGAAACTCATAAAATTTGAACAGGATTAGACAGGGTTGATTCAGAAAGAATTCTCCTACCCGCCCCGACACATTTCTGCCCCGACCGGCCGGCGGGAGTCTCCGTAACACCGGCCGGTCAATGGGGTTTCCCATTGTGGGGCAGCCCCACGCCGTCGGGAAACCCCCGGGCACCGGCAAAACGGAGACTCCCGCCGGCGGAGAATGACGCCCAATGTTCCTGACGGTGGGGGAGTCCAGAACGAGGGGTCATACTTTGAGGATATGGGTAAACCTTTTAGGACTGAGGTGAGGAGAAATGTTTCCACCCAGAGAATGGTGAATCTGCGGAACTCACTACCAAAGTAGTTGAGGCCAAAACATTGTGTAATTTCAAGAAGGAATTAGATATACCTCTTGGGGCTAAAGGGATCAAGAGATATGGGGGGAAGGTGGGAACAGGGTATTGAACTTGATGATCAGCCATGATCATAATGAATGACTAAAGGAGCCAATGTGGTATATATTTGGACAACGGAAGGGACGGGACTTTCACTCGAAATGAGAGTTCTTTGGGGTGTAGGTGGATATGTGGGGTTTGTGTGCTAAAAGGGTATCTTTGGGCTTTCCTAGGGCCGGGCAAGTGGGAAAGGGACCTGGGCGGGGGCCTCCACGCTGGCCGGTTTAAGCCGGCCAGTGAACGGGAGTGAGGTGGGGGGAGGGGCTGCGGCCATCGGAGCCTGGCAGAACAGGGTCCGAGTGGTCTAGCCAGGGTGGAAGGTTGGGGGGAAGGAACCGAGGTTGGGAGGAGGAGTTTTACAAGAGGCAGTGGACGGGAGGAGCTGGAGACCTGGGGGGGGGGGGAGCTGTGTAAGATTAAGGGTGACTACGGGTAATCCCTGATTCCTTTTTGTCATTTTTTTATGTAAACATGCGGGTTGAGGTTTGGGGGTTGGTGGGCAGATGGGATCGTTGTTATTATGGGGACTGACATATCTTGCTGATTATTGTTTATTGTTGATGGATGTAAATGTGGGAGAAAATGTGAAAAAGGAGAATTTAAAAAATGTTTTTTTTTAAAAATGATCATAATGAATGACGCAGCAGGCTTGAAGGGCCGAATGGTCTCCTCCTGCTATTGTTTGCTATGTTTCCCCCCAAATTGATTATTTATTTGTTGACAATTTTTTTTACTTTAGCAAGCAAGTTTTTCAAAAATGGCCCACATAGAGCATTATACTAAGCTGTACAGACCAATTGGTTTCACTGTTCCTCGGCTAGCGATGGGGAAAACATATCAGCCTGAATTCATATTCTTGCCAGTTACTCAATGAGCCCTGCCTGAAATCTGTCCTTTGATTGTGACTGAAGCCCCACCCCCTCCTCATTGAAAACTTACAAACAGCTCAGAAAAATGTTGCCGACTTCAGGAGTGGGATTCTCCATTGGCTGATGCTGTAATTGGGAAACGCGATTGGACGGAGAATAGATTCCGACGCCAAAATCACAACGGGTGCCGATTTGACGGCAAATTGCAATTCTCTATCACCTTGACAGTGGCGTTAATGCGGTCCGGAATGCACGTACAGTGAACTCTGTTTGCATATCATTGCGAAACCGGCGTTGTGGCTGCTGAAGGAGAGAGGGGGTACGGAACGTGTCCAACATCGCCATAGTTGCTGACTGTTGTGCCTGTGGCCGGGAGGGGCTTCTGCCAGGGCCGGGGCATGAGAGGGGGCGTGGGGAGGGGAGGGGGGATGGCCAGTAGATGGGCTGTAGGATCGGGGTGGATGGGCTCGGAACACCATTGCTGCAGCCAGCAAGGCAGCCATGCAGCTGCGCACGCCACTGACTGCCCACTGTGAACTTAGGGCCACGTGTTGTATAGGTGTTCCCCCAAGGCCATTCCCCTAGGTACCCTCTGGCCCCAGCTGAACCATTAGCGGGATGGGTCGCTCCAGAGCAACCAGTGCTACCTCGTTGGCTGTGATGAGTGTGTGTGGGCATTGTAATGTATACATGCAGCTGCAGTTTGTCAGCCTCCCGAGTGTCGATCACGGACCCGGTAAATCCTGCACCATTTTTCACACGGGATTGATTGTGTTTCACGTGGTGCCTGTGCTAGCCCCTCAATGGTCGCTGAATCGGTCCAAGGTTCGGCATCAGTTTTACTGTCAAAGAAGTCCATGAACCCTGCCCAGGGTCAACACTTAGTCTCAAGAATGGAGAATCCAGAGGTCTTTTCCAGCATTGATGACTCCGTGTCACTTCATGGTTTCATACATCCACTGAGTCACTGAAGAAGTGTTAAACATTCATTCCCTCCCCCGGACACTTTAGTGGCGATATTTGGGGCTTCAGAGAAGCCGGAGCTCAAGGAGAACAAGCAGGCCGATGTCGTGGCCTTCGCCTCTCTGATTGCACGGCAGCGAATTGTACTAGAGTGGCGGTCGGCATCGCCACCAGGGGTAGCGGCCTGGTTGGGTGACCTGTACGATTTCCTGCGGTTGGCGAAGACAAAATCGGAGTTAAGGGGCTCTGCAGTGGGGTTTGAGAAAAGGTGGGGGACGTTTGTGACTGTAGTTGAGGAGCTGTTCGTCGCAGGGGGAGGGGGGAATGAAAAAGGGAAAACGTTTGTACAGACTGTATAGTTTATTGCTGGGAAATATGTTTCCTGGGGTGTTTATGTGTTGTAACCTGTTTTGATATATGTTTGTAATAAAATACATTGAAAGAAAACATTCATTCATTCCGTCAACGACGCACAGTAGCAGCAGTGTGCACCGTGTACAAGATGCACTGCAGCAACTCACCAAGGCTCCTTTCGCAACACCTTCCATACCTGTGACCTCTACTGTCTAGAAGGACCAGGGCAGCAGGTGCATGGAAATGCCACCACCTGCAAATCCCCTTCCAAGCCTAACACCAACTTGACTTGGACCAGCTTTCCGTCACTGCCACTAGAATGTCCTCCCAATGTGTCAAGGAAACATATCTTGCATCCTTTGCTCAGGGTATTGCTCCTTGTCCTCCTACTCACTGCTTTCTTTCATAGCTCGGCCATCTCATGCCTAGGTACCCTGGGCAAAATTATCCGGAAACGGCGCGATGTCCGCCGACTGGCGCCCGAAACGGCGCCAATCAGACGGGCATCGCGCCGCCCCAAAGGTGCGGAATGCTCCGCATCTTTGGAGGACGAGCCCCAGCATTGAGGGGCTAGGCCGACGCCGGAGGAATTTCCACCCCGCCAGCTGGCGGAAACGGCCTTTGGTGCCCCGCCAGCTGGCGCGGAAATTACATCTCCGGGCGGCGCATGCGCGGGAGCGGAGGCGGAGGCGGAAGGGAAAGAGTGCCCCCACGGCACAGGCCCGCCCGCGGGTCGGTGGCCCCGATCGCGGGCCAGGCCACCGTGGGGGCACCCCCGGGGTCAGATCGCCCCGCGCCCCCCCAGGACCCCGGAGCCCGCCCACGCCGCCTTGTCCCGCCGGTAAGGTAGGTGATTTAATTTATGCCGGCGGGACAGGCAATTTATCGGCGGGACTTCGGCCCATCCGGGCCGGAGAATCGAGCGGGGGGGTCCGCCAACCGGCGCGGCGCGATTCCCGCCCCCGCCGAATATCCGGTGCAGGAGACTTTGGCAACCGGCAGGGGCGGGATTCACGCCAGCGCTCGGCGATTCTCCGACCCCCCGAATGTCGCCCCCTGTCTCTGGCTGAATGCTGCTGTCTTGCCTCTATTGCCTGAATGTTGGAAGGTGCTGCATCCATTTCTTTAAACTTCCATCCAACGGGCCTGGCCATCTGTCCAGTCATCCACCTGGCTGCCTGAAGCAAGGAAATATCCAGGGGGGGTGTCACGTGGATCTGTGCTTCCTCTTTCAATGCCACCTCACCCCTCCCATCACTTGGCATCAGCCACCAACCTCAATCTCAGATGTAAGTGTTGAGACTGTTAGCTTCCAGAGCCCTTTACAAAGCTTAAGCACCTTGGGCGGGATTCTCTAATCCCATGGCAGAGTGTCCAGGCCATTGTAAACGCTGTCACGTTTTACGAGGGCGTGAACGGGCCAACCCGGTGACTCATTCTGGCGCGCAAAAGGGCCAGCATGGAAAAGGGTCAGCTGCTGATCCTGGCATTAACTGGGCGCCGCGGGATCCGTGCATGCGCAATGGCACCGGCGCCAACGCACACATGCGCAGTGGCTTCCTTCAACGCGCCGGCCCCGAAGCAACATTGCGCAGGGCTACAGGGGTCGGCATGGAAGGAGGCCGCCAGCCAGAGAGGCCGGCCCACTGATTGGTGGGCCCCGATCGGGGGCCAGGCCACATCGGAAGGCCCCCCCTGGGGTCAGACCCCCCCCCCCCCCCACAGGCGCCCCCAGACCCTTCCACGCCGAGGTCCCGCCGGCTGAGAGCAGGTGTGGACGTCACCGGCGGGACTTGGCGTTTTTACGACGGCCGCTCGGCCTATCCTGGGCCGAGAATCGGCGGGCCGGCCGCGTAGAGCGGCCCCCGACTGGCGTCGGGCCACCCACGCCGGCGCCAATGACACCGATTCTCCACCCTGCGGAGAATCGCGTGCCGGCGTTGGGGCGGCGTGGCGTGATTCATGCCGGTCGCGGGATTCTCCGGCCCGGCCCCAGGCTGAGAGAATCCCGCCCCTTAAATCTGACTTTCAGACTTCCGGTTGCGGCGATGACCAGCTCAGCCGCACGTTTCGGCACCTCCCGTTTCAACGGAAATTCTTTACGGCCAAACCCAGCGTGAGGCGACAAAGGAAGAAATCCCCCCGGGTGTGGATGGAAAGGAGTGTCAGCAGTGTCCAGATTGCGGAGGATCCTCTGGAGCAGCGGCAGGGAAGAGAACGGAGAAGCAAGATGGCGGCCGAGGGAGCCCAGATGGTATGGGGCCCGGAACAGCAGGAGTTCCTCCGACGATGTGTGGAGGAGCTCAAGA
The DNA here is from genome assembly GCF_047496885.1 of Scyliorhinus torazame. Lineage (NCBI taxonomy): Eukaryota > Metazoa > Chordata > Chondrichthyes > Carcharhiniformes > Scyliorhinidae > Scyliorhinus > Scyliorhinus torazame. The sequence goes on along the minus strand of NC_092712.1, from coordinate 210,685,015 downwards.
AAGAGGTGCTGGCGCCGATGTTACTGGCAATCGATGGGCTGAAGGAAACACAAAAGGTCCAGGCGATGGAACTCCGTGGAGTGAGGGCAAAGGCAGCCGAGAACGAAGACGAGATACAGGGCCTGGTGGTAAAAACAGAGACGCACGAGGCACTACATAAGAGGTGCATAGAAAAGCTGGAAGCCCAGGAGAACAGCTCGAGGAGGAAGAATCTAAGGATTTTAGGTCTCCCTGAAGGGACAGAGGGGGCTGATGCTGGGGCGTATGTGAGTACGATGCTCCATACCCTAATGGGAGCTGAGGCCCCAACGGGCCCCCTGGAAGTGGAGGGAGCGTACCGGGTCCTCGTGAGAAGACCAAAGGCAGGGGAAACACCACGAGCAATGGTGGTGAGGTTCCATCGCTACAGGGACAGGGAGATGGTCCTGAGTTGGGCTAGGAGGACACGGAGCAGCAAGTGGGAGAACGCGGTGATACGCGTATATCAAGATTGGAGTGCGGAGGTGGCGAGAAGGAGGGCGAGCTTCAACCGGGCCAAGGTGGTGCTCCATAGGAAGAAAGTCACATTTGGAATGCTGCAGCCGGCAAGATTGTGGGTCACACACCAGGGCAAACACCACTACTTCGAGACGGCGGAGGAGGCATGGACATTCATTCAGGAAGAGAAATTGGACTAGACTTGAGAAATTGATGTCTGGAGAGAGGTAGCGAGGTGGTGGCACAGAAATGTAAAGTGGGGAGAGAGGAGGGCTAATACGTAAGAATGTTGGACGGGGAATTTTTTCTCCCCCCCCCCCCCCCCCAGAGGGGGGGGGGGGGGACACGAAGAAATGTGGGCACCGGCGGAAAAGGGGACAGGGAAGGGGAATGAGGGAACTGCGCCACTAGAGGCGGGGCCGAGAGGGAAGCGCGGGAAAAAACGTATATGCCCCGAACTGGGATGATGCGGGATTCATGAAGCGAATGCTGAGACGTATCCCGGACCTGGAGGCGGGAAGCTTGGTAATGGGGGGGGGATTTTAACACAGTGCTGGACCCATGGCTGGACCGGTCCAGATCCAGGACCGGGAGAAGGCCGGCAACGGCCAAGGTGCTTAAGGGATTTATGGAGCAGATGGGAGGGGTAGATCCGTGGAGATTTGCTAGTCCGATGGGGAAAGAGTTTCCCTTCTTCTCCCACGTCCATAAAGTATACTCCCGGATAGACTTTTTTGTCTTGGGAAGGGCCACATTGGGTGGATCTGGATCTAGGAGAGGAAAAGGAGCAGCGCCCACTTTGGAGATTAGACATGGGACTATTGGCGGACGAGGGGGTATGCGGAAGGGGATGCATCGAAAGATACCTGGAGGTCAATGATGGTGGGGAGGTCCAGGTGGGGGTAGTATGGGAAGCGCTGAAGGCGGTGGTTAGAGGAGAGCTGATTTCCATTAGAGCCCACAAGGGGAAACAAGAGGGCAAAGAAAGAGAGAGATTGGTAGGGGAAATTCTGAGGGTGGATAGGCAGTATGCGGAGGCCCCAGGTGAAGGGCTATACAGGGAAAGACGAAGACTACAGACGGAGTTTGACCTGCTGACCACGGGAAAGGCGGAGACGCAGTGGAGGAAGGCACAGGGAATACAATATGAATATGGGGAAAAGGCGAGCCGGCTGCTGGCCCAACAACTTCGAGAGAGATTGGAGGAGTTAGGGACGAAACGGGAAAGATGGAGCAGAGTGCAGGGAAAGTGAACGAGGTGTTCAAGACATTTTATGAGAGGCTGTATAAGTCCCAACCCCCGGAGGGGAAAGAGGGAATGATGCACTTTTTGGACCAGCTGGAGTTCTCGAGGGTGGAGGAGCAGGAGGTGGCAGATCTTGGGGCGCAGATTGAGGTGGAAGAGGTGATCAAAGGAATTGGGAATATGCAAGCAGGGAAGGCCCCGGGACCAGATGGGTTCCCGGTGGAATTTTACAGGAAGTATATGGACCTGCTGGCCCCGCTTCTGGCGAGAACCTTCAATGAGGCTAAGGAAAGGGGGACACTACCCCGACAATGTCGGAGGCGACGATATCGTTAATTCTGAAATGAGCCAAAGACCCGCTGCAGTGCGGGTCATACAGGCCCATCTCCCTCCTAAACGTAGACGCCAAACTGCTGGCCAAAGTGATGGCGACAAGGATAGAGGAGTGCGTCCCAGGGGTGGTACATGACGACCAGACAGGGTTTGTTAAAGAGAGACAATTGAACGCCACTATACGAAAGTTGCTGGAGGTGATGATGATGCCCCCACCGGAGGGGGAGGCAGAGATAGTGGTGGCAATGGATGCAGAGAAGGCATTCGATAGAGTGGAGTGGGACTATTTGTGGGAGGTGCTGAAGAGATTTGGGTTCGGGGAGGGGTTCATTAGATGGGTTAGACTCCTGTACGGGGCCCCGGTGGCAAGCGTTGTTACAAATAGGCAAAGATCGGGGTACTTCCGATTATATAGGGGTACAAGACAGGGGTGCCCCCTGTCCCTGTTACTGTTCGCGTTGGCAATTGAGCCATTGGCCATAGCGCTGAGGGACTCTAGGAAGTGGAGGGGGGTGCTTAGAGGGGAGAGGAACATCGAGTGTCACTATATGCAGACGATTTAATGCTATATGTGGCGGACCCAGTAGAGGGGATGCCAGAGGTAATGCAGATACTCAGGGAGTTTGGAGAGTCTCGGGATATAAATTAAATATGGGAAAGAGCGAACTTTTTGTGATGCACCCCGGGGAACAGGGCAGGGGGATAGATGCTTTGCTGCTGAGGAGAGTGACAGGGAATTTTCGATACCTGGGGATTCAGGTGGCCAGGATCTGGGGAACCCTACACAAACTTAACCTGACGCGACTGGTAGAGCAGATGGAGGAGGAGTTTAAGAGGTGGGATATGGTGCCCCTGTCATTGGCGGGCAGAGTACAGGCGGTCAAGATGGTGGTCCTCCCGAGGTTTCTTTTCGTGTTTCAGTGCCTCCCCATCCTGATTACTAAGGCCTTTTAAAAAAAAATAGATAGGAGCATTACGAGCTTTGTATGGGCGGGAAAGACCCCGAGGGTAAAGAGGGGGTTCCTGCAGCGCAGTAGGGACAGAGGGGGATTGGCACTGCCGAGTCTGAGTGACTACTATTGGGCCGCCAATGTGTCGATGGTCCGTAAGTGGATGAGGGAAGAGGAAGGTGCGGCGTGGAAAAGGCTGGAGATGGCGTCCTGTAAGGGAACAAGCCTGAAAGCGCTGGCGACGGCGCCGCTACCGTTCTCCCCGAAAAGGTACACCACAAACCCAGTGGTGGTGGCGACCTTGAAGATCTGGGGGCAGTGGAGACGACACAGGGGAGTGACGGGTGCCTCGGTGTGGTCCCCGATAAGGAATAACCACAGGTTCATCCCGGGGAGGACAGATAGGGGATTTCAAAATTGGCAGCGAGCAGGAATTAGGAAGCTGAAGGACCTGTTAGTGGACGGGACGTTTGCAAGTTTGGGAGCATTGGAAGAAAAATATAAGTTGCCACCAGGGAATGCTTTCCGATACATGCAAGTGAGGGCATTTAGGAGGCAACAGGTGAGGGAATTTCCGCAACTCCCGACGCAAGGGATCGAGGATAGAGTGGGTTGGAGAAGGTAAAGTGTCGGAAATATACAGGTAGATGCGAGACGAGGGGGAGACGATGGTAGAGGAGCTGAAGGGAAAATGGGAAGAGGAGCTGGGGGAAGAGATTGAGGAGGGGCTGTGGGCAGATGCCCTAAGCAGGGTAAATTCCTCGTCCTCATGTGCCAGGCTTAGCCTGATTCAATTTAAGGTTCTACACAGGGCGCATATGACGGGAGCAAGACTGAGCAGTTTTTTTTGGGTGGAGGATAGGTGTGGGAGGTGCTCGGGAAGCTCGGCGAACCACACCCACATGTTCTGGTCGTGTCCGGCACTGCATGAGTTCTGGGAGGGTGTGGCAAGAGTGGTCTCAAAGGTGGTGGGGGTCCGGGTCAAACCAAGCTATATTTGGGGTTGCAGAAGAACCGGGAGTGCAGGAGACGAAAGAGGCCGACGTTCTGGCCTTTGCGTCCCTAGTAGCCCGGCGAAGGATTCTACTTCTGTGGAAAGAAGCGAAGCCCCCGGGCGTGGAGGCCTGGATAAACGACATGGCAGGGTTCAGAAGACTGGAGCGAATAAAATATGCGTTAAGAGGATCGGCTCAGGGGTTCACCAGGCGGTGGCAACCGTTCCTTGACTATCTCGCGGAACGATAATGGAAAAACAGAAAGGACAGCAGCAGCAACCCGGGGGGGGGGGGGGGGGCGGGGGAGGGGGGGGGGTATTATCCTGTGTTTTTGTTTTTTGCCAGTTGTTGATATTTGCTTTTTGTTTATCTCTTTTTTCATTTGTTGTTAGTTTAATATATTATTTAAATAACATTGCATGCATATTTCTTTATTATGTTGTAAAAACGGAAAATCTCTGTTTGAAAAATGTCAATAAAATATATATATATTTTTTAAATCTGACTTTCAGAAGCTTTTATGAGTCCAACATACAGTATTGGATCACACTTTGTGAGCTTATGCCATTAAAGATGCAAAAATTGGGCTAGACAAACTATTTTCAAATGCCCAGCAGATTAGGGTTTTGTGTGTGTGTGACTCACTCCCCACCCCGTTTCCCCTACTGGAAAAAATGGTGACTGCCGGAAATGGGAGTAGGACATCCGGATCAGAGATCTGCCATTTATAAAGCACTGCTGCATTGTTGCAACTATTTTAATTGAACCAACAAGCTAAATGAAACCAACTTGAGGAGCAAATTAAAAGGGGCAGATCCTTAAAGGGATATTACCTTAAACAAAAACAAACACAAATGAGACCTAAACGTTAAACTGAAATGTGATTAAAAGGGTTAATAAAGCACCCCAACCCAGCAGTGACCATAGGGCACTGAAGGCCTCGATGGTGCCCGTGGACACTGCATGCTCCCTTTCCAGGGACACCCAGCCACGAATGATGCAGCAGAAGAGGGGCAGATAGTCGGGTTGTATGACTCCCCCTCAGTGGCCCGCTGCCTGGGCCCAATTATGGCATATTTTATATGGCCCAGGAGCAGATTCACAAGGCGGTCCTCCTCCTTCCCTGCCCCTCTCCACACTGGGTGCCTGTAGATAAGGAGCATGGAGCTGAAGTGCAAGCAAAACTATAATAAAAGGTTTTTCAAAACACTGAAAAGGGGATGCAGTCTAACACAACTTATATATACATGGTCCACGGTCTCCACAAGGCTGCATAAAATGCAAGCACCTTGAAAGTCCATGAACCAATGCAGTCTACAGTTGTATGGGACTGCTGCATGCAACACCCTCCACCCTAGGTCCCCAAGTTTAAGAGGCAGGGCTCTTCCGTAGAGGAACCTCCAGTGTGGACCTCCACTGCTGGGTGGCAATAAGGCGCGCCAAGGTGTCTCTGGGTGTTGGCAAGGGAGTGAAGGGTGTACAGCAGGAGAAGGAAAGGAAGACATTGCAAGTGATTCTCTGGCTACAATTGGACAGATAATAATTGAACCAGTTGTGAATAGTTCCACCCAGCCGGACAACAGCGTGAGGCATTGGATGAGGGTGGTGTGGTCAACATCAAAGGCTCGAGAAGGAACAAAGAAACAGAAGTAGGCTATTATAGTCCCTAGAGGTGTTCCACCATTCACTGAGATCATAGCTGATCTGAGACCTATTAAGATACTGGGCAGGACCCCCAGCATTTGTTAAGCTTTGGACATGTCCAAAACATATGGACATGGTTCACTGGTCCTCCCGCGCATTTTGTGCACCTGTCCTCCACCCCAAAAAATCTGCTTATCCGGGCCACTGTCATGTGAGTCCGGTGAACAACCTTAAATTGTATCAGGCTGAGTCTGGCACATGTTACGGGCGCGTTGACTCTAAACGCATCTGCCCATAGACCATCCTTTATCTCTCCTCCCAGCTCCTCGTCCCACTTGCGCTTCAGCTCCTCGGTCTGCGTCTCGTCCGACCCCATAAGCTCCTTATAGATGTCCGAGAGGCTCCCCTCCCCTACCCACCCTCTGGAAATTACCCTGTCCTGAATCCCCCTCAGCGGTAGGAGCGGGAAGGGTGACACCTGTTTACGTAGGATGTCCCGCACCTGCAGATACCTGAATTTGTTTCCCCTCGCCAGCCCAAACCTTTCCTCCAACGCCCTCATACTCGGAAAGCTCCCCTCTATAAACATATCCCCCATCCTCTCAATCCCCGCTCTCCGCCATAACCGGAACCCCCCATCCATACTTCCCGGGGCAAACCAGCGATTATCACAAATTGGGGCCCAGACCGATGCTCCCACTGCTCCCACATGCCGCCTCCACTAGCCCCAAACTCTCAGGGCCGCCACCACCTGGTGGAGTACCGTGCCGGCGGGAGCAGCAGAGGCGCAGTTACCAACGCCCCCAGACTGGTGCCCTTACAAGAAGCTGCCTCCATACGCACACATGCCAACCCCTCCCCCACCACCCACTTCTTGTTCATGGCTATAGTCGCCGCCCAGTAATAGTTGCTAAAATTTGGCAGCGCCAGCCCTCCCTCTCCCTGACTCCGCTCCAGCATTACCCTCCTTACCCGTGGGGTCTTGCCTGCCCAGACGAAGCCCGTGATCACTCTGTTGACCCGCTTAAAAAAGGACTGCAGAATAAAGATGGGGAGACACTGAAATACAAATAGGAATCTCGGGAGGACCGTCATTTTCACCGTTTGCACCCTCCCGGCCAGAGACAACGGAAGCGCGTCCCATCTCCGAAAATCGTCCTTCATTTGGGCCACTAGCCGGGCCAGATTCAATTTATGCAGCCGGTCCCATTTCCGCGCCACTTGGATGCCCAGGTACCTAAAACTTCCCCCTACTGACCTAAACGGCAGCTCTCCCAGTTTCCCCTCCTGTCCCCTCACCTGAACCACAAATATCTCACTCTTTTCCATATTTAGCTTATACCCCGAAGACCGGGCGAATTCCCCCAGAATCTTCATGATTTCTTCCATCCCCTCTACTGGGTCCGAAACGTATAGAAGCAGATCATCCACATAGAGCGAAACCCTGTGCTCCAACACCCCCCCCCCCCCCCCCCCCCCCACGCCAGACCAGTCCGCTCCAGCCCCTTGAGGCTCTCAGAGCAATTGCCAACGGCTCTATAGCCAGCACAAAAAAGAGTGGGGAGAGGGGGCATCCCTGTCTCGCCCCCGGTGCAGTCTAAAATAGTCCGAAGTTGTCCTATTCACCCGTACACTTGCCACAGGAGCCTGATACAGTAACCTAACCCAGTCAATAAAGCCCCACCCAAATCCGAACCATCCCAGTACCTCCCACAGATAATCCCATTCTACCCGATCAAAAGCCTTTTCTGCATCCATTGCGATCACTACCTCCACCTCCCTACCTTCCGGGGGCATCATGATCACATTCAACAGCCTTCTTACATTGGCAACCAACAGCCTGCCCTTAACAAACCCCGTCCTCCCTAATAACGTCCGGAACACAATCCTAAATCCTGAAGGACAAGATTTTGGCCAGCAACTTGGCATCCACATTCAACAGGGAGATCGGCCTGTAGGACCCACACGGCTCTGGGTTCTTGGCCCGCTTAAGAATCAGCAAAATCGTTGCCTGTGACATCGTCGGAGGAAGCTTCCCTCTTTCCCTTGCCTCATTGAACATCCTCAACAACACCGGTCCCAATATCCCAGAGAACCTTTTATAAAACTCCACTGGGTACCCGTCCGGACCAGGGGCCTTACCCGCCTGCATGGCCTTCAAGACCTCCACTATCTCTTCCAGCCCAATTGGGCCTCCCAGCCCTTCTACCCACTCCCCGTCCACCGTTGGGAAATTCAGCCTCTCCAAGAAGTACCTCATCCCCTCCGTCCCCGTAGGGGGGTTCTGACCTGTACAGCCTGCTGTAGAAATCCCTAAACGCCTTATTCACCCCTACTGAATCACCAACCAGGTTCCCCTCACCGTCCTTTACTTTCCCTATCTCCCTAGATGCCTCCCTCTTCCTAAGCTGCTGTGTAAGCATTCTGCTAGCCTTCTCTCCACATTCATAGATCGCCCCCCTCGCCTTCCTCAGCTGCTCCACCGCCCTCCCTGTGGTCAGCAAGCTAAACTCTGCCTGCAACCTCCGCCATTCCCTTAAAAGCCCTGCCTCTGTGGTCTCCGCATACCTCCTATCAATCTGTAATATCTCCTTTACCAGTCGGTCTGTATCTGCCCTGTCCACCTTCTCCCTATGGGCCCAGATCGAGATCAGCTCCCCCCTGACCACCACCTTCAGTGCTTCCCACACCCCCGTGTCATTGACCTGCAGGTAGCTCTGAATACATTTCCTCAGCCGCTCGCACACCCCCTTCATCTGCCAAAAGTCCCACATCTAACCTCCAGTGCGGGCACTGGTTACTGTCTTTACCAACCTGCAGGTCAACCCAGTGCGGAGCATGGTCTGAGATTGTAATCGCCGAGTACCCCGTGTCCACTACCCCAGCCAGCAAGACCCTGCTCAAAATAAAGAAATCAATCCGGGAATACACTTTATGCACGTGTGAGTAGAAGGAGATCTTCACCCTCTGCTGCCCAAATCTCCATGGATCCCCCCCCTCCCCCCATCAGCTCCATGAACCCTCTTAGTTCCTTTGCCGCTGGCACCCTGCCCATTTTCGAGCTTGATCGGTCTAAGTCAGGGTCCATAACTGTGTTGAAGTCCCCTCCCATGACCAACCTGTACGAGTCCAGGTCCGATATCTTTCCCAGCATCCTCCTAATAAACTCCACATCGTCCCAGTTTGGCGCATATACATTAACTAATACCACCTGCACCCCCTCTAGCTTCCTATTGACCATAATGTACCAACCTCCCACGTCCGAGACTATTCTTCCCGCCTCAAACACCACCCGCTTATTGATCAGGATCGCGACCCCTCTAGTCTTTGAATCTAGTCCCGAGTGAAACACCTGGCTGACCCAGTCTTTCCTCAGTCTAACCTGGTCCGTTACCTTAAGGTGCGTCTCCTGCAACATTACCACGTCCGCCTTCAATCCCCTAAGATGCGCGAACACACAGGCCCATTTAACCCTCGAACATTCCAGGTGATCAGCCTAGTTGGGATGCTCATTGCCCCCCCCCCTCCGCCGATCAGCCATCCCCTTTTTTAGGCCCGCCTCCAGCCCGTGTTCCGCGCCTCCACCGGTCCATCGCCAGGCAGCCCCTGCCCCCAACCTCCTCTCTGTCCCTCAGCCCAAGTCCCTCCCTCGTCAGCAGAACATTCACCCCTCCCCCCCCTCCAGCAATAACACCCTGTAACTCAACCCCTTTCCTAAACCAAACATATGCACACCCCCCACTGCGCTTCCGAGAGCTAGCTTGGTGGCCCCCAACCCCAGCGCCAGATAGTGTCCCATCTATTTTTCCCTCCCACCCGCTCATACAAACAAACTCCCAAACTCCAACATCAAACAATCCCCACACAATTGCCCAACAGAAAAACACCAAGATCAAAACAAGCACACCTCCATCGCCCAACAGTGCAAATGAAAACCTTATCTCACTCAGCTCTACTGCTGGTTCCAAATCAATGCAAACGGCATCACAAACATCTTCCATAAAATGCAAAATGAGAAACTTTTTACAAAAACAGAGAAACAAAAAGAAAAAACAAAAACATGAACGTTGCAGCCAAGTTCAAATGCTCTCAGTCCACCACCAGCCCTTTCTTTTTCGCAAAGTCCAACACGTCCTCAGGCGACTCGAAGTAGAAGTGCTGATCCTCATGCGTGATCCAGAGAAGGGCTGAGTATAACAGTCCAAACTTCACCTTTTTCTTGAAAAGGATCGCCCTGATCTGGTCGAAGCCTGCTCTCCCCCTGGCCACCTCCACACTCAGGTCTTGGTAAAGCCGCAGGATGCTACTGTCCCACTTACAGCTCCGTGTCTGCTTGGCCCACTGTAGAATACGCTCCTTATCCAAGAACCTGTGGAATCTCACCACCATCGCCTCGGGGGGTCTCCCATTCAGGGCTTCCTCGCGAGTACTCTGTGAGCCCTATCCACCTCCAAGGGCCGGGCAAATGCCCCCTCCCCCAGCAGCTTCTCAAACATGTCTGCGATGTATGCCCCAGCGTCTGTTCCTTTGGACCCCTCCGGGGGCCCGACAATTCTTAGGTTCTGCCGGCGGGACCTATTCTCTAGGTCCTCCACATTCCCCAGAAGCTTCTTCTGCTGGTCCCTCAGCCTCCCCACCTCCAGCTCCACCGCAGTCTGATGCTCCTCTTGCTCAGCCAGCGCCTTCTCCACCTTCTGGATCGCCCGATCCTGGGTGTCCAGTCTAAACTCCAACCGCTCAATTGGCTCTTTTATCGGGTCCAAGCAGTCCCGTTTCTGCGTAGCAAAGCCTTTGTGAATGACTTGCATCAGCTGCTCCATAGACTGCTGGGTCGACAATCCAGAGGTCCGACCCTCCGCCATGCTGTCTCCTGTTGCAACTACAGCCCAAGTCTTCTCTATCTTTTTGTTTCTGCCCTTACGAACACTTCTAGTCCTTTTCTCCAAGCACCAAAGTGGGAATTCAGTAGGGAATTGCCACTAACATCCGTTTTACAATTCAAGTCCATTAGAAAATCGGGGGAAAAGGTCCAAAATTCCAACCTCAGTAATCAGGCTGCAGATGGTGTGACCATGGGCCTGTTACTCTACACCCGACCCCCATTCCCGCATTCTATGCCTTCCTTTTTTGATCTTCTGCTTTCAGACATCCAGGAACTGCCACCTGGTCAGTCACAGCATCCTCAAGGTGAAGAGAGAGAGCAACAGCACAGCACCAGGGAATAATTCCGTCACTTGATTTGAAATTTGCAGTCACTAGCTCAGATACTGGCACTGAGTACACTTTAGAGAGTAGAATGGAGTTGGAATCTGAATGTAGCGAATCACCGGGCACAAGTGGACTGCAGTCAGATCAAGGAAGGATAGCTTGTGTGGCAGCTCAGAGGAGGGTAAAGTCACAGACATGTTCTGCTGTAGGAGACTCAGATGTGTCCATGCTTTCCACTATGGAAGCGGTGGTCAACTCAATAACTCCTGGTCAACGTCTCAGCTTTCAATACAGCACCAATGGAGGCCACCCAAATGCTCGCACAATACATAATACTCTAAAATTAATTCTCCAAATCCCTCCACCTTTCTATCTCTCTCTTCCTTTAAGATCCTCTTTAATACTTACTTCTTTGACCAAGCTTTTAGCCAGTTCCCCAAATATTACTTTCTTAGGCTTATCGTCGTTTTTTAAAATGATGCCTCTATGAGGCATGTTGAGGTGCTCCTCCAGAAGAAAGGTGCTATGTAAATGGAAGTGCTGTTTATGAAACATCAGGAAATGATAAGTGTTTCACCTGACCAGCAACAGTTGTCAAAAAATGAATTTCAAGCTTTAAGCAGACAGTGGTTCTGAAACTATAATGAACACAGAGCATCAGCTGGCATCTCGCAAAGCCAATAATGAAAAACACAACATAAAGAACATTATCAGAATTCACAAAACAAAAAGAAATTACCTGGGAAGAACACTGACAAAAAAGGATTGGTCTCACCTCAGTGATTCTCATTTCTAACCAATATTAATGCTTGGAGGCTGGAAGATATATGAAAACAAAAATCCAAAAGGAGATTCTTTGCCAATAAAAATATAGGAGAGTTTACATGGGCCGGGAAAATCTGACGCTTTGGAAAACTTGATTTGTTCTTTTATTATGTTTGATTGCAAGCAAGAAAAGCAAAGCAATGAGGAATGGAGCGCATTTAGAGGTCCCATGGGGGGGATTGGGGGGGCGGGGGGGGAGAAACCAGATGCACTTAGCACAGCCACTTGAAGCAATTCATAATCAAATTAGTTACAAGGTGCATTTAGCACGCGAGTGAGTGCAGAATGTCTGTTTGTAAACCATGGGCTCATGTTCCAGTGAAAGTGAGAAATTAGAAGGGCATAGACACAATCTACTAGATACGTTTGGATTTTTGATCAATTTGTTGCTCTTGATTGATGCATACACTCGAGTTTTGAATCATCAAAACACTTAGAACATAAAACAATGAAAATGTTAGAAATTAAACATGATCGGGGGGGGGGGGGGGTGGCCTTTTTTGACCCACTCTAATTTTGGGCGACTGAGGTGTAGGGTACACCATGCCTGATTTAAAATCTGAGTGGTTAAAGCATAGGAAATTGTCCAGTCTGTAAATTGGGCGTACTTACCTCCAAGCCTGAATTCCTACAATATATTCCCATCACTTGACCAGCAAGAGCTCAAAATTGTAAAACATAATTACTCTTGTTTCACGAGACGGGGTCAAGATCAGTTCGGAATGACAAGAAGAAAGCTTCTTTCTACCATTCATCCAAATTCTTCACATCTAGGCAAATCACAAAAGCCTCAACAAAACAAATCCCCTCTCCTCCCCCCGCAACCACCACCACCAAGTTCTTCGCTAAAGAGTGAGAGGTTAGGGATAATTTTCTCAAAGCTCTGAGTTAAACAAATTGATCTCACAGCCATCCTCTGAACCGCAACCAATAATTTTGCATTTTTCCTGTAATATACAAACCAACAGTCAACACAACTGATATGGGATTTCCAAGAATGGGGGAGAAGTTATAGTTACAAAACTAGGAAGTCTGGTGTCTCCGAACAAAGGGAGTTATGACTCCAAGATGTGCTTTTACAAAATACAGGTTTGCCATCCAGAAACCAATTTGATTGATTGACTCCCTGTCAGCTGGAGAGTGCTGCGGCCCAATCAATCACGCAAAGTCTTCTTCAGTAAAATCTGGGGACTTGAGCCAATATTGGCTGAGGTTATCCACAGACTAGTCAGCATCAGCCTGGCATAGTCCTACTCACTGACTCATACCTTACAGCCAATGTCCCAGGCTCCTCCATCACCATTTCTGGACCTGTCCTGTTTCATTGGCAGGTCAGACACACCAGGGGTGGCAGCACAGTAGTGCATAGGGTGTAGCTGCCACGGGAGTCCTCAACACTCACTCTGGACACCATGAAGTCTCATGGTATCAGGTCAAACATGGTAAGGAAATCTTCTGCTGATTATCAACAAGCTCCCTCCCTCAACTGATGAATCAGCACTCTTCCATGTTGAACACCACTTGAAGAAACACTGAGAGTGGCAGGGGCACACAGTGACGTTCCAGGCCCAGGGTACAATGCCCAGCACCAACAGTGGCTACATTGCACTATTCATGACCAGGGTGGCTGAGTCCTGAAGGTCAAAGATGCTATACTGGACCAATGGCAGAGCGTGAGACCAAAAAGAGGGAAAAACCTATTTGACCTTGTCCTCGTCAATCTGTGTTTTTAGAAAGTATTTTATTGAGGCATTTATCATTTTAACAATTTTAAACATCAAATTTCAATAAACACAAAATCACAATATACCCAACAAACCCCCCCCCCCCCCCCCACGCCCCGGGCACGAACCGCAGCCAACATGGCTTACACAAACAGTGCCACCTTCCCCAACCACCTCCCATGCACCCCCCCCCCCACCCCCCCATCCCTGCTGACAGCTTAGTTTTTCTCAAATGAGTCGATGAAAGGCTACCAACTCCGCGCAAACCCCTGCAACGAATCCCTCAAGGCGAATTTAATTTTTTCGAGTCTAAGAAACCCCGCCATGTCGGTAACCCACACCCCCGACTTCAGGGGCTCCGAGTCCCTCCACCCTAGTAAGTTCCGTCTCCGGGACACCGGGGAGGCAAAGGCCAGGACGTTGGCCTCTCTCGCCCCCTGGGCTCCTGGGTCTTCCGACACACCGAAGATCGCCACCTCTGGACTCGGCACCACTCTCATTTGTAATACCTCTGACATGACATCAGCAAACCCCTGCCAGAAACCCCTCAGTCTTGGACATGCCCAAAACATATGGACATGGTTCACAGGACCCTCCGCACAGCGCCCACACCTATCCTCCACCTCCTCAAAGAACCTGCTCATCTAAACCACAGTCATGTGTGCCCTGTGGACCACCTTAAATTGTATCAGGCTGAGTCTGGCACACGATGAGGGTGAGGGTCCTCGCCAAACTACCAGTTCTAAATGCATCTGTCCATATCAGCATTGGTAGAACTCAACAGTACACAGTCTTTGTAGAGCTGAAATCCCATCTTCCATATCCTTCATAGTGTACATGGCACTGTCATTGTATTGAATGAGATGGATTCAGAACAGATCTATCACTTGAAAAACTGGGAATCCATGCGGTACTGTGGGCCATCAGCTGCAGAATTGTATTGAAGCATAATCTATAATTTCCTGGTCCAGCAGAGGGGCATAGACAGGGTGGATAGTGGGGCATAGACAGAGTTGATAGTCAGAGGCTTTTCCCCAGGGTAGAGGGGTCAATTACTAGGGGGCATAGGTTTAAGGTGTGAGGGGCAAGGTTTAGAGTAGATGTACAAGGCAAGTTTTTTACACAGAGGGTAGTGGGTGCCTGGAACTTGCTACCGGAGGAAGTGGTGGAAGCAGGGACGATCGTGAAATTTAAGGGGCATCTTGACAAATACATGAATAGGATGGGAATAGAGGGATACAGACCCAGGAAGTGTAGAAGATTGTAGTTTAGTCAGGCAGCATGGTCGGCACGCTCTCACTCCACCATTACCATCAAGCCAATAAATCAATCCCATTTCAATGAGCAGGGCAGGCAAGATGACCATGAGGGGCACCAAGGCTAAAAATGAGGTCCAACCTGGTGACGCTACAATATAGGACAACATGTTACACAGCAGAAGGAGCATGCAACAGACACAGCCAAATGATCTCACCACCAATGGATCAGCTCTAGGCTCTGCACTCCTGTCACTTCTAATTGTGAATGATGGTGGTGGTCAATTAAATAACTAGCCAGAAGAGGAGTCTCCACAAACATCCCCATCATTGAAGATGCATAAGACAAGCCTGTAACATTTACAACCAGCTTCAGCCAGAAGTACAGAGTGGATGATCCATCTTAGCCTCCTACTGAGGGCCCCGTCTTCACAGATACCAATCCTCAGCTAATTCGATTCAATCCACATTATTTCAAGAAACGGCTAAAGGCATGGGCCCTGACAACATTCTGGCAGTAGTACTGAAGACCTGCCCCCTAAAACTAGCCATGCCCTTAACCAAACTGTTTCAATACAGCTTCAACACTATACGACAATTGTCCAAATATGTCTGCTCACAAAAAGCAGGATAATTAGTGATTGTTAGAGGCCAATTATCTCCACTCCACCATATCAATGAAGTAGTTCCTCAGGGTATCATCCTTGCTTCAGCTGCTTCATCAATGACCTTCCTTCCAACATAAGGTCAGAAGTGGGGATATTTGCTGATGACTGCACATTATTCTGCACCATTCACAACTCCTCAGATAATGAAGAAGTCCGTGTCCACATGCAGCAAAACCTGGACAAAGTCAAATTTGGACTGATAAACAGGAATAACATTTGTGCTACAGAAGTCCAGACATTGACCACCTCCAACAAGACAGGGTCTAACCATTTTCCCTTGACATTCAATGCATTACCATGGCTGGATCCCTTCATATCAATATCCTGGGAATTACCATAGACTAGAAATTTAACTATAACAGCCATATATATATTGTGCCTATGAGCACACGTTAGAGCTGGGAATTCTACATTGAGTAACTTACCACCTGACCCACCAAATACTTCCTACCATCTATAAGGCAAAAGACAGGAGTGTGAAGGAATACTCTCCAATTGCCTGCAAAAACACTCAAGAAGTTGAAACCATCCAGGACAAAACAGCCTAATTGATTGGCATGACATCCGCCATCTTAACCGTTCACTCCCTTCACCATCGGCACAGTGGCAGCAGTGTGTACCATATACTAAATGCACTGCAACAACTCACCAAGCCTCCTTTGAAAGCACCTTCCAAACCAGCAACCTCTTCCACTGAGCAGGACAAGGGCATCAGATGGATGGGAACATCACCACCTGCAAGCTTCCCTCCAAGTCACACACCACTGTGAAGGAACTTTTTCATTGTCCCTTAACTGCCGCTAGATCAAAAAATCTGGTATTCTCTTCCTAAAAGCACCTTTGCTACAACCATACAACAGCACTTTGAAATACTAGCATGAACCCAGTCCACAGTAAAGCACATGTAATGACTACAAGAAAAGACAGCTGAAAGTAACCAGAGAGGAATAAAGCACATACATAAGAATATCCTTAAGTACCACAAATATGACTATAGTAAACAATGCAATTATTTTAGAGCGAGCTGAAAGGAGTTACCCTCAAACAGCTTCAAGCTGAACAAAGAGCGTGTTCAGCAATTGAGTTGTATTAAACTCTTTTGTGTCATAAGCCTGTACGCTTTATAATTCCCTGAAACTATAGAAATGGTTACATTTCATGATATCCATTGCAATCTAGCTCCTGAAATAGGATCAGTTGCTGTTGCGACAGGGGGCGAAATTCTCCGGAAACGGCGCGATGTCTGCCGACTGGTGCCCAAAACGGCGCAAATCAGTCGGGCATCGCGCCACCCCAAAGGTGTGGAATGCTCCGCATCTTTGGGGGCCGAGCCCCAACCTTAAGGGGCTAGGTCGGCGCCAGACGAATTTCCGCCCCGCCAGCTGGCGGAAAAGGCCTTTGGTGCCTCGCCAGATGGCGCGGAAATGATATCTCCGGGCGGCGCATGTGCGGGAGCGTCAGCGGCCACTGACAGCTTCCCACGCATGCGCAGTGGAGGGAGTCTCTTCTGCCTCCGCCATGGTGGAGACCGTGGCGGAGGCGGAAGGGAAAGAGTGCCCTCACGGCACAGGCCCGTCCGCGGATCGTTGGGCCCCGATCGCGGGCCAGGCCACCGTGGGGGCACCCCCCGGGGCCAGATCGCCCCGCGCCCCCCCCAGGACCCCGGAGCCCGCCCGTGCTGCCTTGTCCCGCCGGTAAGGTAGGTGGTTTAATTTACGCCGGCGGGACAGGCATTTTAGCAGCGGGACTTCGGCCCATCCGGGCCGGAGAATCGCGCAGGGGGGCCCGCCAACCGGCGCGGCGCGATTCCCGCCCCCGCCGAATCTCCGGTGCCGGACAATTCGGCAACCGGCGGGGGCGGGATTCACGCCAGCCCCCGGCGATTCTCCGACCTGGCGGGGGGTCGGAGAATCTCGCCCATGTTTCTGACCTATAATGCCCATAAATGCTTCATGATAGAAGTCTTCTTCAGGTATGGGAGCCAGTCTTATGGAATAGTCTAGAATTATGAGCAGAAAAGCACCCTGTGCAACTTAATTTTCATAAGTATTTTATGTTGAGTGGTATCTCTGCAGACTGGATTCCAGCAGCAAGTTGAAAAAATACAAGGAAAAAAAAAGACGTGTGGAGCCATGCTCTGTTTCTTCTTTCAGTGAGGAGTTACTAACAACTCGAAGATAAATTTGCACTTGCCCCAATCATACAACCTGTTGTTACAGTCAGATGAGGAGGGGTTGAGTGGCTCCCCTCTTTTCCCTCTCCTTCATTTGACTGCAAATGTTTTTTAAATTTTTTTTTTTAGAAATATCAATTCTAAGTATTAACCTGTTTATGCACTATCTCCACAAAATACACAACCAGGCAGGTTTTCTAAGTTATTCTTTAAAAAAGAGGACAGTTTTGATCGTACTTAACTTGGTCCAAGTGAAATAATAAAAATGCTCCAACTTCACATACACACACTCAAACACACACCTGAATAGATTATAGAGTGGGGAGGAGAGATAGAGTCTTGTAAAATTAAAGGAATGGGTGACTGTTGAAGGTTGGTGACTAGGTTGGCTTCATAATAAACTCAGTGGTCTTGTGAAGGGCATTAATGACGGTTAAGGGCATTAGTGACAGTTAAGGGCATTAGTGATGGCTTTGCTGCCGTTTTCTCTGGGGAAGTATTCAGTGGAGCCCAGTGGTGGTTTCCACATTGAAGATATGGAGACAGTTTCGCCAGGACTTTAAATTGGGGGCAGCATCGAAGCTGGCGCCAATCCGTGTGAACCACTTGTTTGAGCTGGTGAAGATGGATGCTAGGAGAAGGGGATGGGAGGGACAAAGGACTTGTTTGTGGAAGAGCGATTCACGAGCTTGGAGGAGTTGTCGGAGAAAATTGGGTTTTCACAGGTGGATACTTTTAGGTACCTCCAGGTTTGCAATTTCACGAAAAAGGCCTCCCTGGCATTTCCTGTGGTGCGGCCTTCCTCATTGCTGGAGAGGGTTTTGTCACTGGCAGGTATGGAGGAGGGGAGTACATTGGGGATGTATGGTAGGATTATGGCAGAAGTGTAGTGTCTGTGGATGGGGTGAAAGCTAAGTGGGAGAAAGATTTGGGGTGGGAGCTGGAGGATGGGGTGTGGTGGGAGGCTCTGCGCAGGGTGAGTACAACATCGTCATCTGAAGTTAGGGTTGATACAGTTGAAGGTAGTGCATTGGGCCCATTGATCAAATCCAGCATGAGTATGTTCTTTGCGGGAGTGAAGGAAAAGTGTGAACCTTGCGGGAGGGGCCCAGCTAATCATGTGCACATGTTCCGGTCATATCCTGAGCTCTTGGAGTTCTGGGTTTCTCCTTCAGCACCATATCGGCTATTTTTCAAATTGAACTGAAGCCCTGTCCCTTAGGGGCCATATCTGGGGTGTCGGACCTGCCGGGGCTGCAGACAGGAGCGGGAGCTGATGCCCTGGCCTTTGCCTCACTGATTGCTCGAATGCGGGTGCTGATGGGATGGAGGTCAGCTTTTCCAGCCAGTGCCTCAGTATGGCTGAGGGAACGTATGGAGTTTTTATATCCCAAGAAAGTTATGGGTACCATGAGGGGAGCAAGTGAGGGATTTTACCGGAGATGGCAGACATTTATTTTGTACCTTAAAGAGCTGGTAACCATTGGTTGTTAGGAGGGGAGGAGGGTGTTCTGTTGGGGGGGGGGGGGGCATTTTGCACAAGGGAACAAGGGAGGGGGGGGAGAGAGAGGGGGGAGGGCCACGGGGTGCTTTGTTACTGTTTTATTGTTTTATCATTTTACTGTTTATGTATAAAATTGAAAACATCTTAATAAAAATAAAAAAATTTAAAACTCAGTGGTCCTATACTTGGTGATCCTGCAGCTTTATACATTGAGGTGGTTTCAAGCTGTACGCTTTATCTATTCTTCTTGAGACTACACATTGGGTGGGGACGAGATGGGCAATAAATCAGTGATGTCCACATCGCCCAAATTAAGTTTAAAAAAAGTCATCTGTAAAAGTCTATGTCGGAGGCACTTGGATAGTCAAAATAATTATACAGGGTTCAACTGCCAAGCTGGATGGAGAGGGAGGGAGAAGCTGGATAGAGAGGCAGGAAGAAAGAAGGAGTCCATTCAGGTCATATGATCTATCTGCAACTACCCAGTGACCAAATATGGTCATGGCAAGTGTCTTCCAGTTACCTTGATTACAGGCAGTACTCGCCTTTACGGCATTCGAATTATGACGAACAGCACTTACGATGTTTATAAATTGATGCCTCATTTCTACTTTACAACGCCTCACCAGCATGTTCATGTGCTGCCCATCTGTATGACTGGACAGGTCGAACTGTCTTTTTTAGGGTGGAAATGACTGTTTTAGTCTGAGAATTCTTTTTAGCGAAAGTGTCACTTTAACGCATTTATACACTATGTTGTATTTAAATGTGCTCAGACCCACAGGAATTCCAAGGTTAAACAGGCAACTCACAGTGATAGAATGGCTTCATTATATCCCCCACACTAACCGAGGAACTTGTGCTCAGGTGTGTAGGCATCTACAGTCGCCTCAGTGACGTGACAGGGTAAGAGTTAAGAGCATTATACACTGCCGGATATCCCATGAGGGATTTCTGGCCTTGGTTTAGGAACCAATCCCCCATTTATACCATTGTTCCTACGGGAAATCTGTTCCATTTTATGATGTTTCGACTTACAATATGGTTTTCACTAACCATTTCTGCCGTAAGTCCAAGGTCTGCCTGTATATCATGGCTGGGAATTCCTCTCTCAGACAGAGTTCCATTGCCCAAGTGATCATGTCTAATGGTTTGTCTTCATCTAGTTGAATTCCCAGGTGATTGCGCAGATGCTTTGCTAATGGGATACAACAGTGTTTTCCAAAACATTTTCGTGGGACCCACTTTTACCAGCTGCCCGACGGTCACGGCCCATGCTGGCCCACCTCTGCGACACACCATTTTCGCTTAGCTTTAATGCAACAGCTTATCCTGCTTGGTCCTTATGATCTCACTTGCTTTGTCATTCAATGTTACATTTCTGCCAGGGGCTTCAGCTGATGATTTACGTTCCCACTGCACCCTTTGAAAAAAAATCAAGAGGCTTGTCCTCGAACTTGCCATGCAGCTTTCAGGGTTTTAAACTTTCACTTGCCAGCGCTTCATTGCATACAACACACATGGGCTTTCATCCTGATTTGCACTGGCACAATTAACAAAGCCATATCTCAAGAAATCATCAAGAGACTCAACCTTGGAGGTGGAGTCTTTGGGAAGACATCCAAGAGAAAGCAGCATTTGAGAGAAAGGATGTTCTTCGAAAGCAGAGATTGGAAACTCTCATGTGGAAGACAGAGTTCCAGAGAGATCAGCTGGCTCATTGTGTGACAAGTGTCTGCAGGGGAGTGATAAGAAATCCATAGAAGTTGTTTCAGGCGGTATCTGCCACTTGGTTTCAGAGTGTGATGTGTCTGAACAACATTTCGCTTGTTGGTTTACATGGACTGTGGACTCACTGAAAACATTAGAGTATGAGATAGGTTTTACAACTTTTGTTATCCTTACAAATCTGTATATCTTTGTCGGGATATAGCTGAGTTGAAGGGGTAGTATATTAGTGTTCACCTTTACTCATTAACAAACGTTTTTCCGCTTATTAAAAGTACGTCTGTTGACTCCTGTAGCTCTGTTCATTGGCTGCCTCCATTCATCGAAACAAAAAAATAAAAGTTAGGATCTATCAAGCCGGGGTCCACCCATGGACCTGCCATGTCCAGTGATAGCATCATTAACATATGATGTAAAGATTTTGTTGAGCAAAGAAAATACATAGCCGTCTGATTTTATTTTATTCATTCATGGGATGTGGGCATCACTGGCTGTGTCAGCATGGTTTCCCCATCCATGAGTGGCTTGCTAGGCCATTTCAGAGAGCACTTAAGAGTCAACCACATTGCTGTTGATCTGAATCACACTTAGGGCAGACCAGGTAAGGGTGGCAGATTTCTTTCCCAAAAGGACATTTGTGAACAATTGACAACTATTAGACTTTCAATTCCAAATTTTTATTGAATTCAAATTTCACCATCTGCCATGGTGGGATTTGAACTCAGATCCCCAGAGTGTTAATTTGGGTCTCTGGCTTACTAATTGAGAGAAAATATCACTGCGCCACCAACTCCCCTGAAGTAGTCACATAAATGGCATTTTTTAAATGTGGTAGCCTTGGTGCTGAGTTGTTTGTAGGTAGATTATTATGTCATGGAGACATCACAACTATTGTGTCGCTATTTTAAATTCATTTCAAGGATGTGGGTATCACTGGTCAGGCCAGCATTTATTGCCCATCCCTGGTTGCCCTTGAGAAGGTGGTGGTGAGCTGCCTTCTTGAACCGCTGCAGTCCATATGGTGTAGGTAAACCCACAGTGCTGTTAGGGAGTTGAAGATTTAGACACAGCGACAGTAAAGGAATGGCGATATATTTCCAAGTCAGGGTGGTGAGTGGTTTGGAGGAGAACCTCCAGGTGGTGGTGTTCCCATGTATCTGATGCACTTGTCCATCTAGATGGTAGCGATTGTGGGTTTGGAAGGTGCTGCCGAAAGGAGCCTGAGTGAGTTTCTGTAGTGCATTTTGTAGATGGTAGACACTGCTTCTACTGTGCATTGGTGTGGAGGGAGTGAATGTTTGTGGAAGGGATCTCAATCATGCAAGCTAACTTGTCTTGGATGGTGCTGAGCTGCTTGAGTGTTGTTGGAGCTGCACTCATCCAGGCAATAGGTGAGTATTCCATTACACTCCTGACATGTGCCATTGAGATGGTGAACAGGCTTTGGGAGGCAGGAGGTGCATTATTTGCAGGATTCCTAGCCTCTGACCGGCCCTTGTAGCAACAGTACTTTTATGGTTCGTCCAGTTCAATTTCTGCTCAATGGTAACCCCCAGGATGTGTTCATCATACGAGTTTCAGCGATGTCAATGTCCTTGAATGTCAAGGGCATTGGTTGGATTCTCTCTTGTTAGAGTTGGTCATTGCCTGGACTTGTGTGGTGTGCATGTTATTTGCCACTTGTCAGTCCAAACCTGGATATTGTCCAGATCTTTCTACATTTGGACATGGACTGCTTCAGTATCTGAGGAGTGGCAAATGGTACTGAACATTGTGCAATCATTTGCAAACATCCCCACATCTGGCATTATGATGGACGGAAGATCATTGTGGAAGCAGCTGAAGATGGTTAAGGCCAGGACACTACCCTGAGGAACTCCTGCAATGATGTACCCGGGCTGAGATGATTGACCTTCAACAACCAGAGCCATCTTCCTTTGTGTTAGGTACGTCATCACCGAGTCATCAGGAGTAGATATTCTAGATGATTTTTCTTTCTGTAGTTAAGTGGAATGTAGCCATTTAACACTTTTACAGCAACCAAACTATGTTCCAGTAGGATGGAAAATTGTACTGAGAGCTTTATTTGTTTGTGTTGTTCATCACTACATAAACTGATGCAGTTATCCACAAAACCACTGAGGGAGCACCAAATGGGCAATTCTGAGATCTAGGGTTTCAGTGGGAGCAGCTCTCTCAGAAAACATTCCTTGGTAAATCAAAGCACACAGCATTCCATTTTATGTAGACTACTGTTAAAGCCATGAAGAATTAAGCTTTAAACACACAGAGTAGTATATCTGACAGTAATTTCCAAACCACTAGAACTTTCCAATTATAGCCATTGTTCATTCAAAGAAAAAGCAAATCTGCTGAAACTGTAATATTTATTTATTTATCTATTATAAGTATTTAGGTGTGCACTTGTGATATGGATCAAGTGCTGGAAAATGGGATTAGAATATCAGATTATCAGAAAATCTGAAACAGAAACTGAAAATTCCAGAAATAAAGGTCTAGCGGCACCCTCCAGACCATAAAATGTAGGAGCAGAAGTCGGCAATTTAATGAGATCATGACTGATCTGATATAATCCTCAACTCCACTTTCCCGCCTTTCCCTTACTGATTAAAAATCTGTCTATCTCAACCTTGAACATACTTAACGACCCAGCCTCGACAGCTCTCTGCATTAAAGAATGCCACAGATTCACTACCTTCTGAGAGAAGTAATTCCTCCTCATCTCTGTCTTAAATGGGTGACATCTTACTCTGTGATTGTGCCCTCGGGTCCTAGGGGAAACAGCGTCTCAGCATCTACCGTATCCAGCCCCAGAGAAATTTATATGTCTCAATAAGGTCTCCACGCATTCTTCTAAACTCCAATGAGTACAGGCCCAACCTACTTGATCTATCCTCACAAGAAAATCCTTCCATACCCGGGGTCAACCGAGTGAACCTTCTCTGGACTGAATCCAATGCCAGTATATCTTCAGAACTCCCAAATTCGCTCTAAGCCCACAAACTCCACAGCAACCTCACCGACACTTCCTCAGACCCTGTTTCAGAGCAGGAATCTATTCCATTCTCCCTGGACGGGATTCTCTGGTCCTGAGGCTAAGTGTTGACGCCGTCGTAAACGCCGTTGCCCTTCTCGACGGCGGCAACGTGGCCTCAGGAGCAGCAATTCTGACCCCTACAGGGGGCCAGCACGGCACTGGAGTGACCCACGCCACGGGGTCCGCGCATGTGCAGTGGGGCCGGCGCCAATGCACGCATGCGCAGTGTGACTGGGTGCGCGATTGCGACGCAAGCAAGGTGGCTCCCTTCTCCGCGCTGGCCCCGATGCAACATGGTGTAGGGCTACAGGGGCCGGCGCGGAACAAAAGAGGCCTCCAGCCCGAGAGGTCAGCCCGCCAATTGGTAGGCCCCGATTGCAGGCCAGGCCACAGCGGAGGACCCCCCGGGATTGGACCCCCTCCTCTCCCCCCCCCACCAGGCCGACCCCAGCTGCATCCATGCCGAGGTCCCGCTGGGTAAGAGCAGGTGTGGACGGCTCCGGCGGGACTCGGCTTTTTTTGCGTGGCCGCCCAGCCCATCCCGGGCCAAGAATCACCGGGGGGGGCCATAGAGCGGGCCCCGACCGGACCGGCACTAATGGCGTCGATTCTCCGCTCGGCGGACCGGCGTCTGGGTGGCATGGCGCGATTCGCGCAGGTCCCGGCGATCCTCCGGCCGGGCCCCGAGGTGAGAGAATCCCGCCCCCTATTTCTACATTGCTCCTGGTCTAGCAAGGTAGCCTTCCATACCAATGCTTCCCTTTTCTTCAACCGAGGATTCCCCCCACCATGGTTAATACTTCAGATCTCACCCCTTCCCCTCCATTTGTTTTTGTTAATTTTATTTGTGAATCTGCTAATCGCATTTACACCAACTCCATTTACATCTTTTGTTTATTTTGTCATTTCATCTCCCTTGACACCCATCCTATCACAGACCTTTCAGTTTTCTCTTTTCGACCTCACCCCTTTCTTTCCCTTTGTACCTGCTTAAAACATTTTCCAGTTCAGATGAAAGGTTATCAAACAAATTTTAATTCTAAATTTGTCTGCATTTTCAGAGGAGGCGAGCTAGATTTGGAGTTAGGCCCTTGCCTTATATGGGGCTGATACTTGTTTTCGTAGAATTATAGAATCATAGAATTTACAGTGCAGAAGGAGACCATTCGGTCCATCGAGTCGGCACCTGCCCTTGTAAAGAGCACCCTACCTAAGCCCACACTTCCACCCTATCCCCGTAACCCCATCTAACCTTTTTTTGGACACTAAGGACAACTTAGCATAGCCAATCCACCTAACCTTCACATCTTTGGACTGTGGGAGGAAACCGGAGCACCCAGAGGAAACCCACGCAGACACGGGGAGAACGTGTGGACTTCGTACAGACAGTGACCCAAGCTGGGAATCGAACCTGGGACCCTGGAGCTATGAAGCAGCTGTGCTAACCACTGTGCTACCGTGCTGTTTTAGGATCCCGCTGCCAAATTCAACTCACCTGAACATAGCAGATCCCTGTTTTTCTGAATATGGGTACAGCCTAGCCACCACCAAAAATGAGAGTTTGATTCATAATTTAAAATTTTGTGGAGCCAGGAGGAGTTATAGTGCCACTATCACTTCACAGAACCTCTGACAGTCCAGACTGCCCACTTCATTCCACTGCTCTGTGAAAATTCAGCTTTAAAACAGCCAAGCATTCAAAATGACATATTCTTAGCCTGGGAAATGTCAACAAAGATCTCTATTGAAATTGCATGAATTGCATGTTTTTTCTAATCTACACAAGATAGCTCATCGATCAAAGCAGTCCAGCAGAGGGTTTTTACAACTCTCACTGACAGCTTCAACCTGTTCTTTCATGTTTAAAGAGTGAAGGATTTTAAAACGTTCAGATCATGACCACAATATTCAGGCCATTGGGATTTTCTTTTCCTGATGGCAGCGCACCCCCACCCACGATTTTCCCGTGGTGTGGCATGGCTTCAAAAGGAAACCCCATTGTCAAGTGGTGGGAAGAGAGAATCCCGCCACCAGTGAACGCCGCATGACCGAGAAACACACAGCTGGGGCAACCGGAGAATCCCGCCCCATGTCTCTGAAACAGAACTTATCCAGCCTTCAAGAGTGTTTACATCTATGGCATAAATTCATGACTCCTACACTTGATTAGGGCCCTTGGAGCAGCCAAAATGGGGCCTGTTCCAACTCAGCACTAAATTCAAATGGTCTTGCTGAGCTGAGTTCGGCTTTTCTGTCTGTGCGAGTTGCACCCTCCCCCCTGACCCACCAACAAAATTGGTTTATCAGGAATAAGAGCGGAATTTGCATCTCCTTGTCCTGTCAGCCATTTTTAAAGTTCCACTGAGGGCGGAATTCTCACCTTTTGAAACTAAGTGCGGTGTCTCCGGTGCATCTATTTACCAACCAAAATGGCGTATCCCGACCCAGATTCTGCATGTGGAATCTCATTAATTATACACTGGTGACCCTCTGATTCTCCTGGTGGGCTGGCAGTAGATTCATCTTCCTGCCCTCAGCTGACCGGTTCGAAGGTCCTTGCTGCAATTTTTAGGTGAATAGGTCATTTTGAATTCTCCCTCCGTGTACCCGAACAGGCGACTGTGGCGACTAGGGGATTTTCACAGTAACTTAATTGCAGTGTTAATGTGAGCCTACTTGTGACACGAATAAAGATTATTTATTGAAATACCTATCCAGCCTCAAGAAGTAGCCTGTTCCTCGATTCAATCATCCACCCCTCTGAGCCTATCACATGCAAGGTGACTGGAGATGTAGACCCCAGCAGAGTGATGCATCAAGAGCACAGCACTATGACAGAAGGCTTTGTTGCATTCACCTCAAAGTCTCTTGCCAAATGAGGGCAATCTTGTTCATGCCACTCTTTAGCAATCGGGTTTGAAGCTGATGTGATTTCCTGCTGGCGTGAAGCAAGATTGGGAGGCCTGACAGGATGCTAGTGGGAAGCTGTTTTACTGAGCATTCATGAGATGCAAGTGAATGCAAATGGCATTTGCGCCATCTGCCAGCACGATTTCTGACTTTTTGCCTCCTGCCAGATTCCCGGCGCCAGCATGCCACCAAACCCGCCGTGGGCTGGTTGGGAGGATTATGCCCTGAGTCCTCCTGACTCTCTGAAAATCTGGCCTCCAGCGATCCTGTACTGGGCTACACTGAAACCCATGACAATCTCTAATAGCTTCACTGCTGAATTGAGGTCTTCATGTTCAATCTGTGACTATCCATTTATTAAGACTCAAAGTGAACCATGTACCTTCAGTAAAACCTTTACTCTTATCATGTACATGTTCCTGGCACTGAAACATAATGAGGCCTCAGGAGCTAAAGACCCGGAACATTTATCTGAGCATTCTGAAATGTAAAATTGCAGTGTGCAAGGTCACCTTAATTTAGTAATTTATTTGTTTTAAATAACTGTTTATCTTTGTAGAAAAGGTCTAAACATGAACTGAAGTGGGAGTTTAGGAAGTAGAGTCATCAAAAGCATCCATGTAGTTAGCCATTAACCAGTGTGGGACTTGAGGCTATCTCAATACCATAACAAGTCTCTCAAAACCAGTAACTTTGGGACCGCAACCATGGCGTATTTCAGATCGGGCCAGACTTTGGGTCAGGTGGTTCATCGAAACATAGAAACATAGAAAGTAGAAATATAGAAAATAGCAGCAGCAGGAGGAGGCCAGTTGGCCTTTGAGCTTGCTCCGCCATTCATTATAATCATGCCTGATCATCCAACTGAATAGCCTGGTCCTGCCTCCCCCCTCTTTCCCACTGCTTTCGGAGACAGGAAACCCTGTATCTAAACTTTTCTTGAAAACATATAATTTTTTGGCCTCAACTGCTTTCTGTGGGAGTGAGTTCCGCAGGCCGGCCACTCTCTGGGTGAAGAAATTTGTCCTCATCTCAATCCTAAGTGGTCTAGCCCATATCCGCAGACTGTGAACCCCTGGTTCTGGACACCTCCACTATCAGGAACATCCTTCCTGCACCTCCCCTGTCTTGTCCTGTTAGAATTTTATAGGTTTTTATGAGGTCCCCTCTCATTCTTCAGAACGCCAGCAAATACAATCCTAACCGACTCAATCTCTCCTCAGATGTCCGTCCTGCCATCCCAGAAACCAGTCTGATAAACCTTCTCTGCACTCCCTCTATAGCAAGAAAATACTTCCTCAGATAAGGAGACCAAAACTGCACACAAAGGTGTGGCCTCACAAAGGCACTGTATAACTGTAGAAAGACAGCCCTGCTCCTGTACTCGAATCCTCTCGCTATGAAGGCTAACATACTATTTGCCTTCTTTACTGCCTGCTGCACCTGCATGCTTACCTTCAGTGACTGGTGTACGAGGATACCCAGCTCATCTTGCACATTCCCCTCTCCTAATTTATGGCCATTCAGATAATAATCTACTGTCCTATTTTTGCTACCAAAATGGATAACTTCACATTTATCCAAATTATACTGCATCTGCCATTCATTTCTCCATCACTCAACTTGTCCAAATCACACTGAA
Organism: Scyliorhinus torazame; assembly: GCF_047496885.1. Lineage (NCBI taxonomy): Eukaryota > Metazoa > Chordata > Chondrichthyes > Carcharhiniformes > Scyliorhinidae > Scyliorhinus > Scyliorhinus torazame. Next base: position 210,656,674 of record NC_092712.1, on the reverse strand, counting down.
GCATCTCTGTATTCTCCTCATAGTTCATCCTCCCAACCAACTTTGTGTAATCTGAAAATTTGGAGATACTACGGGCGGGATTCTCCACTCCCGCGCCGAAGTGCCCACGCCGTCGAGGTTCACGACGGGGCGAAACGGCCCCTATCCCGATCGATTCAGGCCCCGATAATGGGGTAGGAGCGGGGCCGCGTCATCTACACGCGCCAGGCCTTGTCGTTGCGGAAAGGCGGCGCCGCATACATGACGCGGCGGGCGCCGCACAACTGGCGTAACCTGTCCATGCGTGGTTGCCGTCCTCTCCGAGTCCGCCTCGCAAGAAGATGGCAGACGGATCTTGCGGGGCTGCGGAAGGAAGGAGGTCCTCCTTCAGAGAGGGCGGCCCGACGATCGGTGGGCACCGATCGTGGGCCAGACCCCATTTGAGGTACCCCCCGGTGCAGGATCCCCCCCCCCCCCCCCCCCCCGCCCCGCAGGCCGCCCCCCCCCAGCGTTCCCGCGCTGTTTCTGATGGCAGCGACCAGGTGTGGACGGCGCCGGGGGGAACCCGCCGTTTTGGCCTGGCCGCTCGGCCCATCCGGGCCTGAGAATAGCAGGGGTGCCGAAGAATCGCCATTTTGGGTGTCTCGGGCGATTCTCCGGCCTGCGGCCCGCAGAACTCGACGGGGCTGTTCCCGCCGCTTCGGAGAATTGCGGGAGGGCGTCGGACCGGCGTCGCGGGAAATTTTGGCGGCCCAGGCGATTCTCCCAACCGGCGCAGGAGTGGAGAATCCTGCCCTACATTTCTTTCCCTCATCTAAATCATTAATATATATTGTGAATAGCTGCCATCCAAATATTGATTTCTGCTGTACCTCACTAGTCATTGCCTGCCATTTGTAAAAAGACCCATTTATTCCTATTCTTTTTTCCTGTCTGCAATCACTTTCCTATCCATCTCAATTCACTACCGCTAATCTCATGCACTTTAATTTTGCATGCTAATCTCTTATGTGGGATTTTGTCAAAAGCCTTCTGAGTCCAAATAAACCACATCCACTGGCTCCCCTTCATCAACTCTACTAGTTAGATCATCGAAGAATTCCAATAGATTTATCAAGCATGATTTTCCTTTCATAAATCCAAACTGACTCTGCCTAATCCTGGCACTGTTTTCTAAGTGTTCTGCTATAAAATTTTGGGAATGGATTCAAGGATTGTCCCACTACAATCGTCGGGCTTACTGGTCTATAATTTCCTGTTAGCTCTCTACCTCCCATTTTAAATAATGGGCTTACATTAGCAACCCTCCAATCTGTAGGAACTGTTCTAGAGTCTATAGAATCTTGGAAGATGACCACCAATGCATCCACTATTTCGGGGGCCACTTCCTTAAGTACTCTGCGATGTAGATTATCAGGCCTTGAGAATTTATCCGCCTTCAATCCTTCCAATTTCCCAAATACCATTTCTCTGCTAATACTGGTCTCCTTCAGTTCTTCCCTCTCACTAAACCCTGTGTTCCCCAACATTTATGGTATGTTATTTGTCTCCTCCTTTGTGAAGACAGAACCAAAGTATGTATTTAGTTGATCAGCCATATCTCTGATCCCCATTGTATCAAACTAGGTCAGATAGATTCAAGGAAGTGTGGGATAGACCAGCTTGCAAGTGACAAATGCGATAACTAGTCAGGTGGTACACTCCGTCAATACAGTGCCTAGCCGAATTGGCCCCGTAAGTTTATTTTTTACTTTACTCAAATAAAATTGACGCATGGAACATTCTAACAATGTCTGGTTTTCAGACCACTGCAGTTTTTGGACAGTCGGATTTGAGGCACTTTACTGTAAACCTGTCTGGATAACATTCAGAATGTCAAGGATTTCTGACAGACCCCTGGTTGCCTCGGGAAAACCAATACTGCAGAAGGGTCTCTCAAATAGGTGTTACGCCCTTTGTTTACATATTGTCTGTTCAGCCACGGGCCAGGAACGTTTATTTTTTGCCAACATCAATTGGTGGCCAATGTATTTCTGACATTTAATCCGTATATGATCCATGTCTGCCATTGTGGAGGCCACTATTTCTGGGGTTTTATAGTAATTGTCGTTCAGCAGTTTTTTAATATTCCATACACACCAATTTAAGTGACTTTGAAAGCATTTAATGGCAGCAGAATTTGTTATAATAGCATAGAAAATAAAAAGCGGCCACAAAATGCATTTCTATGAACACGCTGTGCTTAATATGCAGAAATGATGGGTTTCAAGGCTTACACTTTAATTTTGATTAACATCAGTGAGATAAAGATGAACGTTTTTTTAAATTGCTGGAGAAGGTTCTGTGCTTTCCTTGGGTGAGCCCTGGTTACTTCCATTGGTTTTATGTCAGCTTTTACGTAATAGCATAGTCTAATGAGTTTGTCAGGAAATTCTGATCTAAGTCACTGTAATTGGTTGTAAAGCACCTTGAAATGTCCCTAAAATTGTGACAGGCACTGAAAAAACATTATTTTTTTTACATGACAACTTGATGGCAGATTTTCCAGATCTTGTACGTTTTCAGAATTGGTTCAAATGTCCTATGCACCAGGAGCACCAAGTGTGAAAGATTTGCAGCATCAGCTCTGAGCCTATTGGCGTGATACAGCAGCCTCATTGTGCCCGACTTGATATCGGGGTGTGGCAGGTGAATGTTGTGAGAGGCCTCCCACGATATTTGCGACGCTCCAAATATCTCACAAGATCGGTCTGGATCTTGCCCTCATTGGGCGTGGTCCAAATAAGCATATTTAAATTAGCTATACGGAAATATACATTCGCCAGATTCACCTGGTGCCCGGGATTTAACGGCCGTGCCTGGGAGACCTCACCAGGGTGATGTTTAGTATTGGTCCACATAAATGTGAACCAGACTTAACGGCACCTGGCGGGGGTGGGGGGGGGGATGACAGGGCAGGATGGCTCTCCCTCTGGCACCTTGGCACTGCTAGCCTGGAACCCTGGCAGTGTCATTCATCAGGGTGCCTGTGTGGCACTGCCAGGCTGGCAGGGGCACTTCCAGGGTGCCAGGCTGGCAGTGCCAGGGTGCCCAGGTGCCAGGTTGGCACTGCCAGCGATCGGGCCCCGGAGTGTGCTTTTCAGATGCGTCCCCGGCATGTTCTGTACGCCAGATCACCATTTGTCAAAATCTGTTGGAAAGCCTGCTGACTTGACATCACACCAGCCCAGCAGGGAGTGGGGATTTGGGGGGAGCTGCTGGGGTAGGAATTCTCTATGAAGGGGGATGATGAAGCAGGGAGGCACCCTAAGTATTATGAAATGGGGTTTCCATCATTTCATGGCAGGAACCCCATTATGCCATTGGCATAGAACCATTTTGGGAATACCCCTTGCATTTCCACACCCGCCACCATTCCCACACACCAAAGACAGTGGGGGGGGGGGGGGCATCATGAAGAGAAAATAAAAGAATGGAGTAAATCTGAGCAGGGAATGCACAATGGTATGTTTCAATTATCCAGACTGCCAGAACAAAATGAAGCATGCTGACCATAAATTGAAAATAACAAAATGCAACACGTATATGGGAACAACAGGATCTGACCTCTGATATTTACCTGATTAATCAAAAACTGATGCAAGCAGTGAATGTCTGGCTTACTTGTGAAAATCTGTTTCATATCTCACTGCCCCCTACGGTGTGCTGTGTCCATAATAGCTTTTTTTGTTTTGGTTTGAAGGAAAAACAAATTGTATTCTTTGTGTTTTAGCAGCTGTACGTGCTGTTGAGTGGGAAGTCCTGCTGTGCATGTGGATGGTGTCCCTACTCCTGAGCCAGAGGCTCTGGGTTTGAGTCTCACCTAGGACTTGGGGAGCAAGGTGCCCCGCCTTACATCCACAGTGTCGAGAAGCCTTGTGAGGTCGGCATCCCCAAAGCAAGGAGCAGGTCTGTGCGCTGCCATGCTTGTATGTTGATTGGATGTGAGTGGTGAGGGAGCTTTTAAAAGCAGCTCCCTCGTGTTAGTGGCGAGCAGCTGAGGTGCGAGTCAGAAGAATCAGATGGCGAGGGAGCCAGTAATGTTGAGAATTTTCTGGGGATCATTTCCGCACTAAGTGACGTTGAATACGGCCGCGATCTCTCCAACGGAGCCGTAGCAAAACTTCCTGCCAAACGCGCCCAAAACCTAACTTTAACTTTGCTCCGCTGAATCGCACCCTGTATCTTTTCATCTACTGCATGGTTACTATTGAGTTCAACCTGTAAAACATGCAATCAATAAAAAAGGCACTTCTAAGACCTGGGGCTGGTTTCGCCGCTCCACCGCGCCACATTTCTGCCTCGATCCGCCGGCGAGATTCTCCGCTGGTCAATTGTGTTTCCCATTTTGGAGCAGCCCCACGCCGTCGGGAACCCCCCGGGGGGCGGCAAAACGGACAATCCCCCGGCGGAGAATCCCGCCACTGATTCTTTCAAATAGATGCTTTCAATAAGAAGTTTCATATGGATCTCTCAATGGATTAATATGGTTTATGTATGCTGTCCCTACTAATTGGGCTGCTTTAGCACAGTGGGCTAAATAGCTGGCTTGCAAAGCAGAACAATGCCAGCAGCGCGGGTTCAATTCCCATACCGGCCTCCCCGAACAGTTGCCGGAATGTGGCGACTAGGGGCTTTTCACAGTAACTTCATTGAAGCCTACTTGTGACAATAAGCGATTATTATTATTAATTGGCAGGAATCAATAAAAATATTTTATTAGCATATGCAAATTTCCATCTGACAGCTCGTTTAAAATTGATTAACCTTTCTATATCAGTGCTACTACCCGACCTTCACTGTCTTGGAGGATGAGGTACCAGGTGTCAACCTGTGTCACTCTATATTTGGAAGAGTATGAAAACTGCCTGGTGATTCACTTTGAGCTTCCTTGGGCGACATTCTCCGACCCCCCGCCGGGTTGGAGAATCGCCGGGGGCTGCTGTGCATCCCGCCCGTTGCCGAAGTCTCCGGTACCGGATATTCGGCGGGGGCGGGAATCGGGCCGCGCCGGTTGGCAGGCCCCCCCGCTGGATTCTCCGGCCCGAATGGGCCGAGGTCCCGCCGATAAATTGTCTGTCCCGCCGGCGTAAATTAAAGTACCTTTCTTACCGGAGGGACAAGGCAGCGTGGGCGGGCTCCGGGGTCCTGGGGGGGGCGCGGGGCGATCTGGCCCCGGGGGGTGCCCCCAAGGTGGCCTGGCCCGCGATCGGGACCCAACGATCCACAGGCGGGCCTGTGCCGTGGGGGCACTCTTTCCCTTCCGCCTCCGCCTCCACCATGGCGGAGGCGGAAGAGACTCCCTCCACTGCGCATGCGCGGGAAACTGTCAGCGGCCGCTGATGCTCCCGCGCATGCGCCGCCCGGGGATGTAATTTCCGCGCCAGCTGGCGGGGCAACAAAGGCCGTTTCCGCCAGCTGGCGGATCGGAAATCCCTCCGCCGTCGGCCTAGCCCCTCAATGTTGGGGCTCGGCCCCCAAAGATGCGGAGCATTCCGCACCTTTGGGGCGGCGCCATACCCGTCTGATTGGCGCTGTTTTGGGCGCCAGTCGGCGGACATCGCGCCGTTTGGGGAGAATTTCGCCCCTTGTCTGTGGGGAAGCATCTTGGCCTGAAATTCTCCTGATGTTAAATTTAGCACAATTGTCAGCTTGAGCAAACTGTACAGAGTGACCTGCACTCATTTTCTGATCATAAAAGTGACTCAATACCATCATCTCAAGGGCAACCTTCTCGTGAAAAAATAAATTTATTTCAAAGTTATCAACAGGAAGAAGTATGTCCCCATAATAGAAGGTTCGATCCCGGCCCCAGGGCACTGTCTGTGTGGAGTTTGCACTGTCTGCGTGGGTCTCACCCCCACAACCCAAAGATGTGCCGGGTAGGTAGATTGGCCACGCTAAATTGCCCCTTAATTGGAAAAAAGAATTGGCTGCTCTAAATTTATATAAATAGAAATAAAACTCAGGTCTGGCAGCATCTGTGGAAAGAGAAAGAGTTAATTTTGAGATGATATGACCCTTTTACATACGGATCTGAGGCGTTAACTCTGTTTCCCTCGCCACAGATGCTGCCAGATCTGAGTTTATCCAGCATTTTCTGTTTTTATTTCATATTTCCAGCTTCTGCAGTATTTTGCTTTTACTAGAATAGTGTTTTGTTATGCTCATGTGGAATCTTATTCCAGTATGGTGTAGGCTCACAGGATATATCCCATTGTGTCCTTCCACCATTAGCTTAAATGGCAAATTCAAGACCAGACATTCACCGTCTGAAAAATCTTGATAAAATCTTTAACCTGGGTTTTCTGACCAGTTAAAGAGTGAGTGCCAATCAAAGGTTTGTTCATTAGGCAGTGTGTAGATCAGGTAACTCTGAACACAGAAGGCCTAGGGCGGGATTCTCCAGTCCACCAGCCACGTTTTCTGGCATGGCGCGCCCCCGCCGGCAGCGGGATTCTCCGTTCCCGCAGCCGGCCAATGGGGTTTTCTATTGTGGCCACCCCATGCCATCAGGAAACCTATGGGCGTGGGTGCACTGACGGTGGACAGGAGATCCCACCGATGGAGAATTCTGCATCTGATGTCTGCTGCAAATCAATTTTTGGGTTAGATCTCAGAATAGGAATTGGGCCCTTACTGGCATACTCAAGTGGCAGTACTGGGAGATGGGATTATCATTAATTTCCTTACAAGACATGTTCCTGTTGCTGGGCCCTGCCTTGTTATTATTACTGATCAGCACACCAGTAAAATGAATTGGGCAATCCCCAAGTCTGTGAAATCCAGAATAGCCCATTCCACAATGATATTCGAGGCAATGTGTAGAAGGATCACTCGCTGGTCTTCAAACCTCTTTTGCAAATAATCCCAGAATTGCCACATGTTTCACGGTTCACTGCAGTTTTGGAAAACTGGCATAAAAGGCTGCACATATACAGCTGGCGACTCATTCCTCTGACTCTGCACTTGCCTGGGTGAGCACAGCTACAAAAAATTTCATGATGCTCAACATCATCCAGGACAAAGCAGCCCGCTTGATTGGCATCCTATCCACCACCTCAAACATTCACTTGTCCACCACTGGCATAAGGTGGCTTCAGTGTGTAGTATCTAAAAGATACACTGCTGCAACTTGCCTTCTCCGACAGCATTTTCCAAACCTGCAACATCTACCATCAAGGAGAAAAAGGGATGCAGACACATGGGAACCACTAGCTACAAATTCCCCTCCACAGCTTCTGACTTGAAATGATCGTAGATCACGGCATATGTATCAACCCTGCATATAAAACTCCATTTTTACTGTCCCAAAATCTTCTTTTTGTATATACTCAGTGTTATAACCTGCCTACTGACGATTGGCTGGGGACTAATGACTATCCCACAATCCTATGGGAGTATGAACTTCCCCAATGAGGGGGGCGGAGAAACTCCTACTATAAATAAGCTGGCCAGTCCAGGAACCAAGAGGAAGGAGAAGGTAGCAAGGGAAGTTACTGTTACTGCTACTGCTATGTATATATTGTTATAGTAAATAAACTTTATTATTTTGTATCCTTAAAACTCGTGCTGGATTCTTTGGGGCCCTTACAAAACTGGCGACGAAGGTAAAAGTGAATAGCTGTCTACACTGCTGAAGCCACCTCCCTGGATTTTTGTTGGATACAGGTTGGAAGTTGTTTTCTATTATACCATGCCTCTGTACGGACGTTTGGATGTTTTTGATGCTGCGCTGGAAAGCTGGAACCAGTACACGCAACGGATGCGTTACTATTTCCGGGCAAACAATATCACTGAAAACGAGCGCCAGGTGGTCATATTGCTCACCGCCTGCGGGCCGCATACGTTTGGGGTGATTAGGAGCCTTACGTACCCAGCTGCGCCGGACACCAAAACGTTTGACGAACTTGTGAATATAGTGGGGCAACACTTTAACCCAACCCCATCCACGATAGTCCAGCGTTACCGGTTTAATACCGCTGAGAGGACCCCTGGAGAATCCCTTGCCGATTTTTTATCCAGGCTACGCGGGATTGCGGAATACTGTGACTATGGTGAGACCTTGTCAGAAATGTTACGCGACCGTTTGGTTTGCGGTATTAACAATGCGGCCACCCAGAGAAAGTTGTTAGCGGAGCCAACATTGACTTTTCAACAGGCAATACAAATAGTCTTGTCCCGAGAGAGCGCAGAGCGAGGAGTACAGGAGCTACAGGGAATGGAAGTGCATGCCTTGGGGCGAAACCCTTTCCGCCCAAAAACGTCCCCCCGCACTCCTGCGGTACCTTGGGCGAGGCAACGACCAGACCGACGCCAGTGGCCATCGGACATTCCTCCCCGAAGGGAGCCTTCTCCAGAGCCAATGGATGAGGAGCCATGTCCGTGTCAGACTTGTAGGCGCCAACCCCGTCGCGGACGGTGGTCCTGGGGACGCCAGAGGCGCCGTCGTTCCGACCGAAACTGGGACCAGCCCAGGGGCCGTAACTGGGACCAGCCCAGAGGCCGTACCTTCCATGTGGATGAACCTGCGGCGACCACTCCTGAGGACGTGGAGATGGAGGACGACTGCCTGCAGCTGCATTGTGTGGCAGCTCCCCGTGTGGCCCCCATTAAGGTGACAGTACGGGTCAATGGCCACCCGCTGGAGATGGAGTTGGATACTGGCGCAGCAGTCTCCGTGATCGCCCAGAGGACATTCGACCGCATCAAGCAGGGTATACAGACCCTTACACGAACTGACTCACAGGCCAGGTTGGCCACCTACACGGGGGAACCACTGGACATTGTAGGAACTACAATGACCCCTGTTGTCTATGGACGCCAGGAGGGGCGTTTCCCACTTATCGTAGTGCGTGGCCATGGGCCCAGCCTGTTGGGTCGGGACTGGTTGCGCCATTTGCGGTTGCAATGGCAGCACATCCTCCAAACAGTTTCTGGAGGGTTGACTGAGGTGCTAGGACGATACCCAGAGGTATTCCAGCCTGGTCTGTGGAAAACAAAAGGGGCCATAGCCCGTATCCAAGTTGAACCAGGAGCCACACCACGCTATTTCCAGGCGCGCCCAGTGCCTTACGCTTTGCTCGAGAAGGTAGAAGGGGAGCTCACTCGTTTGGAGAGTTTGGGTATTATCAGGCCCGTCCGTTTTGCTGACTGGGCAGCACCAATTGTGCCAGTAATGAAGCCAGATGCCACAGTTCGCTTGTGTGGCGACTATAAACTTACAGTGAATACAGTTTCCCGACTCGACCGATACCCAATGCCTCGCATAGAGGATCTCTACGCGAAACTTGCAGGCGGACTCTCATTCACAAAATTAGATATGAGTCACGCCTACCTGCAGTTGGAGCTGGACCCTGCCTCCCGACCATATGTAACAATTAACACACACCGGGGCCTGTATGAATATACACGGTTGCCCTTTGGCGTATCCTCTGCCTGCGCAATTTTTCAACGTGTTATGGAGGGCATTTTGAGAGGTTTACCACGTGTGGCTGTCTACCTAGATGACGTGTTGATTACAGGGACGTCGGAGCAAGAGCATTTGGAAAATCTGGAGGCTGTCCTTAAACGCCTTTCGGAGGCTGGAGTCCGTTTACGTCACACAAAGTGCGTATTTCAGGCAAAAGAAGTAGTCTACCTAGGTTATCGGGTGGACCGCGAGGGTCTGCACCCCGTCGCAGAGAAGGTGCGTGCAATTCAACATGCCCCCACCCCGACTGACACTTCGCATCTTCGTTCTTTTCTCGGTCTCGTAAACTATTACGGGAAGTTCCTACCCAATCTGGCAACTACGCTGGCCCCCTTACACCTGCTGCTAAAGAAAAATCACACCTGGGTTTGGGGTCAGCCGCAAGAAACCGCTTTCCGGCGGGTAAAGCAACAATTGTCGTCGTCTGGGTTACTAACCCACTATGATCCGGGAAAGCCTTTGCTCGTCACATGTGATGCATCCCCGTATGGTATTGGGGCTGTCCTGTCCCACAAGATGGAGAACGGGGCCGAGCGACCGATAGCTTTCGCCTCCCGCACATTGACTGCAGCGGAGAAGAAGTACGCACAGGTCGAGAAGGAGGGCCTGGCAGTGGTTTTCGCGGTGAAACGCTTCCACCAGTATGTGTACGGCCGCCATTTCACTATCGTGACTGATCATAAGCCCCTGCTGGGACTCTTCAGAGAGGATAAGCCGATACCGCCCATTGCTTCTACACGGATCCAGCGCTGGGCTTTGTTGCTTGCTGCATATGAGTATTCTCTGGAGCACAAACCAGGTACGCAGATAGCAAATGCCGACGCACTGAGCCGATTGCCTTTATCGACCGGCCCCATGTCGACCCCCACGACCGGTGAGGTGGTCGCAACCCTAAATTTTATGGACACCTTGCCTGTCACGGCATCACAGATCCATGAGTGGACCCAGACGGAGCCAGTCCTGTCAAAGGTTCGGCACATAGTCCTGTATGGTGGGCAGCATAGACAGCTCCCAGGCGAGTTACGGGCATTTTCCTCCAAGCTGTCAGAGTTCAGCGTGGAAGACGGCATCCTCTTGTGGGGGACGCGTGTGGTTGTCCCGGAAAAAGGCCCGGAGCTGATATTATCAGACTTGCACAATGGGCATCCGGGCGTGACCAAGATGAAAATGTTGGCCCGGAGTTATGTCTGGTGGCCAGGCCTCGACACCGACATTGAGAAGGTGGCCCAAAACTGCTCCATTTGCCAGGAGCATCAGAAGCTTCCGCCGGCTGCACCCCTACATCACTGGGAATGGCCAGGGCGGCCTTGGGCACGCTTACATGCAGATTTCGCAGGCCCTTTTCAGGGATCCATGTTCCTTCTACTAATTGACGCCCAGTCCAAATGGCTAGAGGTGCATAAGATGCAGGGGACAACGTCCTGCGCAACAATTGAAAAAATGCGTTTATCATTTAGCACGCATGGCCTCCCCGAGGTGCTGGTCACGGATAATGGCACTCCATTCACGAGTGAGGAGTTTGCTAGGTTTGCAAAGATGAACGGCATCCGCCATATCCGCACTGCCCCTTACCACCCGGCTTCAAATGGGTTGGCAGAGCGTGCAGTGCAAACATTCAAAAGAGGCCTAAAGAAGCAGTCTTCCGGATCAATGGACACGAGACTGGCTCGCTTTTTGTTTACGTACAGGACCACCCCCCATACAGTGACTGGGGTAGCTCCCGCAGAACTCCTAATGGGCCGGAGACTTCGCACCCGCCTTAGTATGGTCTTCCCGGACATTGGCGCAAAAGTACGCCGCACACAAGAACGGCAGGGACCGGGATTGTCTCAGCATCGTCCGATTCGGCAGTTTGTGCCCGGTGACCCAGTATTCGTGCGGAATTTTGCTGGTGGTGCCCAATGGGTTCCTGGGGTAATCTTTCGCCAAACGGGCCCTATATCGTACCAAGTGCAAGCCCAGGGTCGTCTCCAGCGAAAACATGTAGACCACGTCCGGTCCAGAAGATCATCCCCGCAAAAGATTCCCCGCCCCCGGAGCTCAGTTCAACAGCTGCAAAGACCAGAAACAAGGGAAAGTAGTCCTCCAAATCTTCCACTGGTGCCTCACTCAAAGCCTGCGCAGGTCATGACGGGACCGAATGGGGACAGAGACGCTGACATGACGGAGGCAGCAGACTCTGACTCCGAGATGGAGACACAGGATGAATCAGAGGGGGAATCCTCGGGTCCACAGGCCGTGGATGTACAACCGCGCCGTTCATCACGGAAGCGCCGGTCTCCGTCTCGTTATACGCCGCCTGATCCAGCGCCGCGTGCAAATGGCGTCCGGCCTGCGGCCAAACGAGTTCGACGCCTTCCTTCGCCAGGGCCTACGGTGGATTCCTTGGACTTTGGGGGGGAGGGATGTTATAACCTGCCTACTGACGATTGGCTGGGGACTAATGACTATCCCACAATCCTATGGGAGTATGAACTTCCCCAATGAGGGGGGCGGAGAAACTCCTACTATAAATAAGCTGGCCAGTCCAGGAACCAAGAGGAAGGAGAAGGTAGCAAGGGAAGTTACTGCTACTGCTATGTATATATTGTTATAGTAAATAAACTTTATTATTTTGTATCCTTAAAACTCGTGCTGGATTCTTTGGGGCCCTTACAAAACTCAGCATTTAGGTTGACCTCTCTTTTCAGACACACCATAATATACTTGCATCAGTAGTCAGCCTCAATTTCTCACCCCATATTTGCATGTTTTATTTACCGATATTTTACAACTGAGTGCAAGGAGTTAAGTAGATGAGACAGAGTGTGTTGAAAAGATGTATGGTAGTTTAAGATATGAGCATGCAGAGCAGACCCACCATGGTGAAGGACAAAGATGGCCACCATCCACACCAAAGGTTTATTTTTATACTCTGTGTGTATACTCCTTTCTGGAAGGAGTCTTCAAAGGTCAACTTGCACGCCGACATCTACAGTATTTAAGCATTCCTTCGTTGTCCCTGGGTCAAAATCCTGGAACTCCCTTTCTAACAGCACAGTGGGTATGCCTACATCATATGGACTGCGACCATTCAAGAAAACAGTCACCACCACCTTCTTAAGGTGGTTAAGTTTGGCCAATACCCTTTCTAGCAATGTTCACATGCCATAACCAAATTTTTAAAAGGCTACTATTTCCAGCATACTGCTTGCACAATGCCAGTGAGTAGATAGCAAACTACTTTTGAAATTAGGTGCTGTGAGACATGTCTTTGGGAATATTAACTAAGGAATGATACAAGCTTCTCCCTATCAGACTCTTTGTTTCAATCTTGCTTTGTGTGAGGGGAATTAATTGTAAGTGTCCTTGTATCACTCTCCAGCCATAACTTCCACACCCTGATCCTACCTACTTCTGTATCTGCCCCTCAAAAAACTATCTTCAATTCACTTACACCTGCACTTCCAAAATCCCAACTGTCCAGCCTTTATACCTCTATCCTCTGCAACATTCCTGTAGCTACCGATTTATTCAACTGCATCCTCGTCTGCCAAACATATCACTTCACGCTTCTTTACTTTAAATTTCATCAGCCACATGCCCACCCATATCTGTGGCTGGAATTTCTGGAGACAGTGGGGATCACTACATCTTTTCCACTCGTTGAATCGCCTAAAATGTTCCACCTTTGCTGTTTATGAATTTCCTAATTGTAACACAAAGTCAAAAGAGCAAATAAAGATACAAGTGCTAACATATTCCAAGAAGCTTAAAGCAAGCTTGATAACACTCATGTTGCAATTAACATTGAACATGTCAAAATATTTTAATCAATGCAATATTGCTTCATTGTTGACAAATTTGCTGCATTTCATTCCTTCCTAAATTGCTCAGTAGGGATTTTGGTAAAATGGTCCAAATAGTCAGACAAATTATTCTTGCATCTATATTGAAGGACCACATCAAATTGAAGTTTTTCTATAATACTTTAAGCTACTAACACTGTGAAATTCAATCCATTTATGTTTATAAAATGTTTGAGGTAGAAACTGGTTTTCAGGCATATTAACCATTGATGTGCAGACATTGGATACCCGCAACGAGAAAACCTAAAGTGACTACAAGTGGCCTCAGGCCTCATTTCTATCTTGTCACACGTTTTGAAGCAGCTCCTCCATTTCAAAATGTTGAATTTCAGATCACCTGCCATACCGGCAGCAGCCCTTTGGTAAGCAGGTGCAAAGGGATTAGGGAGGACAACTGGAGATCACGGCCCATGGAAGTTCAGTAGAGAAGAGAAGCGCACTCCTGCTCCTCAAGATAAAATAGTATGCCGACACCTAGAATGGGAGAACGGCTAGAGAATGATGGCTATCCATCCACAAGTGGTGGGCTAGGAAGCAGAATTTTACAGTTGGGATGTGGGCTGCTCACCAAGTCTAAAAACAAGATTAGCGGCTGGAGAGAGGTGGTGGTGTAGTGGTTTATATTATCACTGGACTAGTAAACCAGACAGTTAGCATAGGGGAACCAGGTTCAAATCCTACCACTGCAGATGGTGAATTTGAATTCAATAAAACTCTGGAATTAAAAGTCTAATGATGACCATGAAACAATTGTCTTACAAACCTATCTGGTTCACTTATGTCCTTTTACAGAAGTAAATCTGCCATCCTTACCTGGTCTGACCTACATGTGACTCCACACCCACAGCAATGTGGGTGACTCTTAACTACCGCCTCAAGGGCAATTAGGGATGGGCAATTATGCGACGCCCCGGTACCATGAACAAGTCTCTCATCTGGTCATGGCTGGAGCTCTTCAGTTTCACTGATCAAATACTTCCCAGCCTGGCAGTTTCATTGGGGTCGCACTCTCACTGTAGGCTCGCCATGTTGATGCTAGCAAACTGCTGACTGCTCTGAAAATAGATCTGTTGTCTGTTAAGGAGCTATCTGCATATTTTAATCAGTTACCCAACAACTGCATGGGGGTTCCCCACTTGCCGGCGAATCCCCCAGGATGAAAGCCGGAAGGGATTGGGATTGGGCTCCTGGCCCAATGCCACTTTTAAGTGACTTAACTCCCTGGACATACCCAAACTAATTTCCCTTGCCTGGGAAAATTCCCTTGCATTTCAAATTGATCAGGCCAGGACCAGTAATGCGAGCACAAAAACTTTAGAGGGCAACTTTCCCAGATAATGTAGGCAATAAAGAGTTTACAAGGTAGCCAAGATAAGAGTTTTAATCTGAAACACCAGTTGAGCACAAGATGGGGGCGGCACTGCGGCACAGTGGTTAGCACAGCTGCCTCACAGCGGCAGGGACCCAGGTTTGATTCTGACCTCGGATGACTGTGTGGAGTTTACACTTTCCCCGTGTCTGCGTGGGTTTCCTCCGGGTACTCCAGTTTCCCCCCACAGTCCAAAGATGTGCAAGTTAGGTGGATTGGCCATGATAAGTTTCCCCTTGGAGTCCAAAGATGTGCAAGTTAGGTGGGATGTGGGGTTACCGGGTTAGGGCGGGGGAGTGGGCCTAGGTAGGGTGCTCTTTCAGAGGGTCGGTGCAAACTCGATGGGCCGAATGGCCTCCTTCTGCACTGTAGGAATTCTATGATTCTATGGCCAGTAAAAGAGCTGAAGTGCGCAATAGGAATGCTGGTTAAGCAGTTGATTGCTACTTATATTGCCTGTTAGTTCCCATCAAGCCGGCTGCACGACACCCCTGACGGCCTCTCCTGACAGTGACCAGCTGACTTGGATACACACACTGCGACACAGGATTTGGAATACTATCTGCTGGAGCCTTGAAGAGGAGTTTCAAAACACATCAGGAGACTTTGTCAAGACTTCAAAAACACTGTATCAACATTTATTTCAAAAATTCTCTGAGGACTTCACCTATAAAGCGTTATTGCTATGCTATTTTACCTTATAGATGTCACCAGGAGACAGGAAGTACCCTTGGTAATCAGCGCTGGTTTTCAAAAGAAGTTGGATGTGGGAGGTGAGGTGCATTGATGAAAATATAAAATATTCCATTCCCATTTTGACATAATTGTTTTATGTTTATGAGTCCAGCTTTGCTGAAATGTCAGATCTCAGAATGATCTAAGAATGCTTAAAACCGGAAGCAAATTCAGTTGCCAAAGCAGTCATATGGTTTAAACCTTCAAATCTTTTAAGCTATTTGGTGTCTGCCAAATATTAGTGAATCTGGTATTCCTTTTTAATGAATGTAGGAATATGTTAAATTATTAATTAGCAAGGTGCCATTGTGGTTATAGTGAATGCAGGTGCATATTTTGTGAAGAAAATGCTTCTCTTTATATAAAATCTTTCACATGCTCAAGATGCCTCAAAGTGTTTCATTTTTCATAAATTAATTTTGAAGAATAATCATCCAGAAAATTCAGCAGCCATTTTACTCAATGCCTCTATCGCATACAGCAAATTAGATATATGAGATCATCTGTCTTGGTGGTGTTATACGAATGTCAGTCAGTTCAACAGGAGAAATTCCTGCTCTTCAAAAGGATGGTGGAACAGGACCTCAGTTCATCTTAAAGGTAGAGCGGGTGATTCTCTGGGGCCGTTAGTCCTAGTCGTGATTGCTGCTGAATCAGGTAAAGGTCCAAAATGGGATACTCGCTAGGCGTCAAAACCATCACCAGTCTCTGGGCCCCATCCCCGGCGAGACCAGATTTTCACCTGGAAAGGTGAGAACATGATCAGAATTCATAAACATCCATTTCAATCTCATTTTTGAGGTTGAAGTGGAATACTGCAGCCTCCCGGGATTCTCCTGCCCACAGAGCTGGAAGTCCTACGGGCGCAAATCGCTACTGATCCCTTAAAGTGGTGACCAGACACCAGGAGCACCAGGGGCACTGAGGGGGAGCAAGAGGGTGAGTACTCCAGAGTGCCAAGGTGGGGAAGGGGGGGGGGGGGTCTGTCAGGGAAGGTGGGATCAGGGGTGGGGGGGGGGGGGGTGGCTTTGACGAATGTGATATAAAATAGTTACTTTAGAGATACTAGTTAATGTAATGTAGAAATAAGCCACTTTGATTCTTTTAGTTAGGGACAAAGGAATTTGGGACCGCATGGAAAAAGCAGGAAGAGGTGTGTCTATAAGAGTGAGGATGCATTGATAGGGGCCAGAGAAAGGGATTGGAAGTGAGCCAATCAGAATAGATTAAACAGGTCAGGAGGGACCTAGGCTGACCTATGTCCGTCGAGTATGTGAAACTTGATACCATTTGAACTGATTTTGCAGAGATCCCTTTGTCTGGTAGTTCAGTCGTTTTCTGGAGTGTAAGAGGCAGGACGTCCTGTTGCATTCTGTAAGATGATTAAGCTTGCAAGCTAAATAAATAACTTCTGTTTACGTGCGAATCCGTCTCAACTTTTATTGAGGCCAGACTGACAGAGAAAGAAAATAGGAGATCAACAGCTTCGGCTAGGTTGGAAGGGCTCAGGTTGAGGATCTGGGGGTCATGTGGCAAGACTTCCGTCTGCACTTTACACTCTCTCCCAGAATGTCAATATCAATGATCTGTCCGATGAAGGTAAAATACTTCCCGTGTAACCTTCAAACTATTTCTTTTTTTAAATTTAGAGTGCCCAATTCATTTTTTCCAATTAAGAGGCAATTTAGCGTAGCCAATCCATCTACCCTGCACATCTTTGGGTTGTGGGGGAGAAACCCACGCAAACACGCGGAGAATGGACAGTGACCCAGAGCCGGGATCGAACCTGAAACCTTGGCGCCGTGAGGCAACAGGGCTAATCCACTGCATTCAAACTTTTGATGTCTCTCGCAGCATGTCACGTTTAAAGATCTGTCAGATGAAAGTAAAAGTCTTCCCTTTGATGTGCTGGAAACCTTTGAAGTGGTGTTTTCACATTCAATTTAATTCTCCTTTAACTCTTTCAAGTCCCTGGGCTTGCTGAGAAGCCTAAACGTTTTGAACTGCATTATTTAGATTCAATTTCATGGTCCATTACCTTTTCAAGCCTCTTGTTTGACAGGTCCAGGCTAGTTCAAAGGAGTGGTTAGCTTTGTTTGTCTTTATAGCTCTTCGTGGTCCATTAACTATGAAGTGCAGGGCAGCATAGTGGCGCAGTGGATAACACTGCTGCCTCGCAGCGCCGAGGTCCCAGGTTCGACCCCGGCTCTGGGTCATTGTCCGTGTGGAGTTTGCACATTCTCCCCATGTCTGCGTGGGTTTCGCTCCCACAACCCAAAGATGTGCAGGGTAGGTGGATTGGCCACGCTAAATTGCCCCTTAATTGGAAAAATGAATTGGGTACTCTAAATTTATATTAAAAAACTATGAAGTGCTTCCTCTTTTGAGCAGGTGCTTTTTTGAACCACAGTTTTCTAAGGCTTTTTCTTTGTTCGAAAGTACTTCCTAGAAAGACCAGGTGGTAATTCTAACCATAGCTTGTTTAAAGTGATTGTTTCTTTGTTTTGATGTGGTTCCTGGAAAGAGCAGGTGTTGTTTCTAATCACAGTTTCTTTCTGCTCTGGTTTCCTCTATTCTGAAGTCACTCCTAGAGAGACTAGATGCTCTGTTTGACATTTTTTTTCTGCTGGGATTTCCTCTGTTCTTAAGTCCTTCCTAGAAAGACCAGGTGCCAGGTTGGCACTGTCAGGGTGCCAGGGGAAGTGCCAAGGGAGGGGCTTGAAAATGGGCCCTGAGGAAGGGGGGGGCCCTCAATGTGGCAAAATGACAATGAGAATTGGTCTACAATATTAGCCAATGTAGGTGTCTGTTACAGTAATATATAATATGAATGCATCTATATATATTATTCACAAATGTAGCTGTAGAACATTAATGAATGAGGGTATATTATGGTATTAATAAATGTAGCTATTTGAGCACAATATTAGCGAATATATAGTATTAACTACTGTGGCTGTCTACAACAAAATACAGCGAGTATAGGTTAGATATTATGGTCTTAGTAAATGTAGCTGTATACAATACATTATTAGCCAGTGTTGGTGTGAATTATGGGGCGGGATTCTCCTCTACCCGGCGGGGCGGGGGGCCGGCGTGAACCACTCCGGCGTCGGGCTGCCCCAAAGGAGCGGAATCCTCCGCACCATCAGGGGCTAGGCCCGCCCCGGAGTGGTTGGCGCCCCGCCGGCCGCGGGAATGGGGCATGGCGCCACGCCAACTGGTGCCGAAGGGCAATTTTGGGGGGGTGGGAGAATTAGGAGGACGGCGGGGGCGGGATTCATGCCGACCCCCGGCGTTTCTCCCACCCAGCGGGGGGTCGGAGAATCCTGCCCATGATATTAGAGATTGTAGCTGCATTATATATTAGTATGTGTATTATGGTAATAGCAAATGTAGGTATATAGAACTACATGAGAGAATGTTGGGCATATATAAAGTATTTCTGTATGCTGCAAAATATTGTAGTATTGAAGAATGTTGATGCAAAATACTGTGCTCATGAATAAATAAGTATACTGTGTGGTGTTAGTGAATATGGATTATTGTATGGCATTAATCTACAGGTGTGCTGTACAGACTTGGTTCACCTCTGAGTCAGTGGTTGTAGGCTCATTGTCACACTGCAGAATGTCAGCACATATTCAGGGCTGACCTTGCTATGAAGTATAAAGGCAGTATTGTATATGTGAGTCCTTTTTGCCCTCTTTAATTGACATAGAGACAGAGAAGAAATTTCTCTCTGACTTGCTGCCTGTATTGGGGCAGTACAGGTTCTTAAATCTGACAGCCTTCCATGAAAAATACTGGGCGGGATTCTCCGACCCCACGCCGGGTCGGAGAATCGCCGGCGGGCCGCGCGAATCCGCGCCACGCCGCCACTGTGCTGGGACGCAGAGCGGAGAATCGGCGCCATTGGGGCCAGCGTGGTCGGCGCGGCGCCGGTCGGGGGCCACTCTACGGGGCACCCCCGCAATTCTCCGGCCCATATGGGGCGAGCGGCCGTAAAAAGAAAAACGAGTCCTGCCGGCGCTGTTCTGACCTTCTCTGAGCCGGCGGGACCTCGGCATTGAAGGGTCGGGTGGCGGCCTGTTGGGGGGAGGGGGGTGGGGGGGGTCCCACCCCGGGGGGAGCCTCTGTAATGACCTGGCCCACGATCGGGGCCCAACGATTGGCGGGCAGGCCTCTCTGGCTGGGGGCCTCCTTTCCTGCGAGCCGGCCCCTGTAGCCCTGCGCCATGTTGCATCGGGGCCGGTGCGTTGAAGGAGGCTTATCCGTGTTGGCGCCGGCACCACTGCGCATGCGCAGACCCCGCGGCGCCCAGTCCGCGCCGGGATCAGCAGCTGGAGCGGTGCAAACTGCTCCAGTGCCGTGCTGGCCCCCTATAGGGGCCAGAATTACTCCTGGCAGCGGCCCGTTCATGGCGTCGTAAAACACGACGTCGTTTACGGCGGCGTGGACACCCTGCCGCGGATGGGAGAATCCTGCCCACTATACCTACACTTTCTTGCCATATATTGCTAGACTTCTTCATTACGTACCTGAAGTGCTTCATTGCCCATGTAGCTGAGGGCTAGGAGGTGAGGCTAACACGTCAAGCCCATTCCTCTCCGGTTTTGAACCTAACACACTTTCTTTTAAAAACTGCATTATGTGTGGTAGTAAAAGGGTGTAGCACATCCAGTTTGGATGAGGTCATTCACGTACCGGCCTCCCCGATTAGCGCCGGAATGTGGCGACTAGGGGCTTTTCACAGTAACTTCATTGAAGCCTACTTGTGACAATAAGTGATTATTATTATTATTTTGTGGCCTCATATTAAAGGAATTTCTTTCTCTTCATAGCATTCAAATTTATAATTCTCGGCCTCACATTTAAATCCCTCAATGATTTCATTCCTCCCTAATCTCTGTAAATTCCCAACTCTCCAACCTCTTCCCCCAAACTTACCACTCCACTGACTCTAGTCTCTTCTTCAGCATTCGCTGCTTCTCCCCCACACCTAATTGTCCTTTGCACATACATAGAAACTGCATAGAAAATAGAAGCAGGAGGAGGTCATTTGGCCCTTCATGCCTGCTCCGTCATTCATTATGATCATGGCTGATCATCAAATTCAATACCCTGATCCCTGATCAGGGCGGCAACATAGCACAGTGGTTAGCACTGTTGCTTCATAGCTCCAGGGACCTGGGTTCAATTCCCAGCTTGGGTCACTGTCTGGGTGAAGTCTATACCTTACCCACGTGTCTGCGTGGGTTTCCTCCGGGTGCTCCGGTATCCTCCCAACAATGTTCCGAAAAATGTGCTTGTTAGATGAATTGGACATTCTGAATTGTCCCTCAGTGTACCTGAACAGGCACCGTAGTGTGGCGACTAGGGGACTTTACAGTAACTTCATTGTAGTGTTAATGTAAGCCTACTTGTAAAACTAAAAAAGATTATTATTATCTCCCTTGATCCCTTTAGCCCCAAGAGCTATGTCTAATTCTTTCTTGAAATCACACATTATGGCCTCAACTACATTCTGTGGTCGTGAATTCCACAGATTCACCACGACATGGGTGAAGAAATTTCTCCTCACCTCAGTCCTACAAGGTTTACTCTTTATTCTCAAATTATGACCCCTAGTTCTGGACTCCACTACCATCAGGAACATTCTTTCTAAATTTACCCTGTCTAATCCTGTTTGAATTTTATACGTTTCAATGAGATCCCTTCTCACTCTTCTAAACTTCAATTAATATAATCCTAATCAACTTAATCCCTCATATAACATTCCTGCCATCCCAGGAATTAGCATGGTTAACCTTTGCTGCCATCCCTCTGGAGAAAGAACATCCTTCCTCAGACAAGGGTACTGAAATTGGACACAATACTCCAGGTGTGGCCTTACCAATGCCTTTTGCAATTGCAGTAAAACATCCCCATTCCTATACTCAAACCCTCTCCCCATGAAGGCCAGCATATCATTTACCTTCTTTACTAACTGCTGTACCTGCACAAGAGGCCTCGCTGAGTATCCACCTCTCTCAATTTACACCCATCAAGTAATAATCCGCCTTCCTAATTTTGCTACCGAAGTGGATAACCTCTCATTTATCCACATTGTACTGCATCTGCCATGCAATTGCCCACTCACTCAGCCTGACCAAATCATGCTGAAGCATCTTTGCATCCTCGTCATAGCTCACCCTCCCACCCAGCTTTGTATCATCTGCAAATTTGGAGATAATACTTAGTTCCCTGTTCCAAATCATTAATATATAATGTGAACAGCTGGGGTCCTAACACTGATTTCTGTGGTACCCCACTTTTCACTGCCTGCCATTCGAAAAGGACACATTTATTCCAAACATTTGCTAACCAGTTTTCTATCCCTCTCAAGACACACTACCAGCAATTCCATGCGCTTTAACTTTACAGTCATCTGCTATGTTAAATCTTGTCGAAGGCCTCCTGAAAGCCTAAATAAACCGCATCCACTGGTTCTCCCTGGTCAACTCTACTAGTTACATCCTCAATGAATTTCAGTAAATTTGTTAAGCCATTTGTTAAGCTTTGCTGAATTTGTCTAATTATACTGCTTTCCAAATGCTGTGCTATGGAATCCTTGATAATGGACTCGAGCAACTTCCCCACTACCGATGTTAGGCTCACTGGTCTCACTGTTTTCTATCTCCCTTTTTGAATAGCGGGCTTACATTAACTACCCTCCAATCTGTAGGAACCATTCCACGGTCCAAAATATTTGGTACATGACCACCAATAGATCTACTATTTTGAGGACCACTTCCTTAAGTACTCTGGAATGATGATTATCAGGCCCTGCAGATTTATCAGCCTTAAATACCATCAATTTCCCCAAAACCATTTGTCTACTTTTACTGATTTCCTTCAGCGTTACACTAAAAAATGTGTTTGTCAGAGCCACTGGTACATTATTCATCTCATCCTTTGTGAAGACTGAAGCAAAGTACGAATTTAGTTCCTCAGCCATTTCTTTGTTCCTCGATATGAATTCCCTGGGCGAGATTCTCCGACCCCCCGCAGGGTCGGAGAATCGCCGGGGGCTGGCGTGAGTCCCGCCCCCGCCAGTTGCCGAATTCTCCGGCACCGGAGATTCGACGGGGGTGGGAATCGCGCTGCGCCGGTTGGTGGCCCCCCCCCCCGCGATTCTCCGGCCCAGATGGGCCGAAGTCCCGCTGCTAGAATGCCTGTCTGCCGGCGTGGATTAAACCACCTCTCTTATCGGCAGTGCAGGCGGGCTCTGGGGTCCTGGGGGGGGGCGCGGGGCGATCTGGCCCCGGGGTGTGCCCCCACGGTGGCCTGGCCCGCGATCGGGGCCCACCGATCCGCGGGCGGGCCTGTGCCGTGGGGGCAATCTTTTCCTTCCGCCTTCGCCACGGTCTCCACCATGGCAGAGGCGGAAAGGACTCCCTCCACAGCGCATGCGCGGGGATGCCGTGAGCGGCCGCTAACGCTCCTGCACATGCGCCGCCCGGCAATGTTATTTCCGCGCCAGCTGGCGGGGCACCAAAGGCCTTTTCTGCCAGCTGGCGGGGCGGAAATCAGTCTGGCGCGGGCCTAGCCCCTCAAGGTTAGGGCTCGGCCCCCCAAGATGCGGAGGATTTGGGGTGGCGCGATGCCGGACTGATTTGCGCCGTTTTTGGCGCCGGTCAGCGGAAATCGCGACGGTGCCGGAGAATTTTGCCGCCTGTTTCTGACTGTAAGGAGTCTACATTTGTTTTTGTCAATCTTTTTCTCTTTACATACCTATAGAAACTTTTACAGTTGACAGCCATGTCTTCAATCACCTGGGCCAGATGCTCTTAACCATTCTGCCTAAATACAGCCATGTTTCGACCTCCACTCTCTCCTTTAAGACCATCTTTAGAATGCTCCTCTTGACTAAGTTTTTGGCAATGCCTCCTTATATCCTTTCTTTGGCTGCACATCTATACTTTGAAGTGATTCTGGAGGTTTTTCTATTTAAAACCACAATATAAATGCAAATTGTATTTGTTTAAATCACTTTGAGCTTGAATCAAAACTTTGCTGCTCCTACTTAGCTCTACCCAAAGCACTGATTACTAATCTGGACACTATTTTGTGTAATCAAGTGAAGATATGGCATGCAAGAGGATAGATTACAGGCTCATTATGTCAGGTATCATAGAGACATTTTCTTCTCTACAAGTGGACAATTAGTCAGGTCTTAAGACTGAGAAATTATACTTGTTTCTGAATGTCTGTATATCAGAAGACTTCCTCAGAGGCTAGTGAGGAAATATGTTAGCTGCTCGCTGATGGACGCCAGCTCTTTTCCACTGGGGAGTAGCACTGTCTGTACCACTGCAGGCCACTGCTTTCTTAAACTCTTTCCGAATCCCTGCAGGCAACTTCAAGTGGTGTGTGACATATTAGCAAGTCGTTACTTGCAGCATTACTGCGTTGTTCAGGAGGGTGGTACAATTCATTTAATTCTCAATGGAACCAGAGAACAAGTTGACTGACGGATGGCTGCAATGTTTTCCTTGGATACCTAGGCAACCAAAGTGACTTACATTTAGATAGATTCCAGCTGCTTGGTACTTGCAATGGCAAGGGCTTAGAAACTCACATCCGAAGTTCCAAAATGTGAAGGCATTGTAGTGGGCTTTAGGAAGCTGGCTTGTATATAAACAATGGCATTTGTGCCCACATAGTGCAGTCACTGGTATAGTGCACAGGCCTATATATGTTACTGGCCAGTTTTGACACAGACCAAGTAGCTTTAAAGAATGTTCTCCTGAAACTAGTACCCTCAATAACGACACGAGAGTGTGGAATGGTAAATGAAGGCTTTAATAAGCAGAGAACTAGCCAGCTACCGAGATGTGTGCTTACTGAGTGCCGCCTACAGGGCGTCACCTTATATACGGCTCCCTGGTGGGCTGAGCCGGAGGCGGAATACCACAGGGTTCCACACCCGGTCTTAAAGGGGCATTACCTACGTGGTGTTAAAGGTACAGTAACCATTCGTCACATTCACCCCCTGTTTAAAAAAACCGCAAAGTCCGTCGGGGCTGAAGTGGAATTACATGTCTATTCTTTTTGGCGGTCTGATCGTCCTCGTCGACCTTCTCAGTTCGGGCGGTGGTGCACGGACGTCTTTGGTGAGGGTACATTCGGGAGCACGGTGGTCGAAGCTTTCGTCCGGGTTGGGATACGGGGTCGGGGGACAGGGGGAATAGCTGGGGCTGGGGTACCGGTGCCGGTGGGGAGTGTGGAGGGGGGGTGCTAGGGGAGGGCGTGGTCAGTGTCTACCGACAGAGTGGGGATCCGGGGGGGGCATGAGCTGGTGCCAGGTCCGTAGGGAAACCACGAGTGGGGGGGCATCAGTGGGGGAACCAGCGGGTGCCAGATCCCGGAGGGAAACCATGTCATGCCTACCGGCGGGGTGCGCGACGTAGGTGTATTGGGGGTTCCCATGTAGCAGTAGGACCCTCTCGACCAGGGGGTCCGTTTTATGGCTCCTCGCATGCCTCTGGAGAAGAACAGGTCCCGGAGTCGTCAGCCAAGGTGGAAGCGAGACCCCAGAGGTGGACTTCCTGGGGAAGACAAACAAGCGGTTGTGAGGGGTCTCATTTGTGGCCGTGCAGAGGAGCGACCTAATGCAGTGGAGGGCATCGGGTAGGATCTCCTGCCAGCGGGTGGTTGGGAGACTTCTTGACCGTATGACCGTAGGGCCAGAAGGACAGCCTTCCAAACTGTCGCGTTCTCCCTCTACACCTGCCCATTTCCACGCGGGTTATAACTGGTCGTTCTGCTCGAGGCGATGCCCTTGCTGAGCAGATACTGACGCAGCTCACCGCTTATGAACGATGTACCCCTGTCGCTGTGGATATAAGCGGGGAAACCAAACAGGGTGAAGATGTTGTGCAGTGCCTTTATCATGGTGGCCGAGGTCATGTCGGGACAGGGAATGGCGAATGGGTAGCGGGAGAACTCGTCGATGACGGTTAAGAAGTAGGTATTGCGGTTGGTGGACGGGAGGGGACATTTGAAGTCCACGCTTAGTCGCTCAAAGGGCCCAGAGGCCTTTACGAGGCGAGCCTTGTCTGGCTGGTAGAAGTGCGGTTTGCACTCCGCGCAGATCTGGCAAGCCCTGGTCATGGCCTTGACCTCCTTGGTGGAGTAAGGTAGGTTGCGGGACTTGGTAAAGTGGGCGAGCCGGGTAACCCCCAGGTGACAGAGGTTATTGTGGATGGCCCGCAGGTGATCCTCCTGCACGTTGGCGCACGTGCCGCGGGACAGGGCATCTGGGGGCTCGTTGAGCTCCCCTGGACGATACTTAATATCGTACACGTAGGTGGAGTGTTCGATCCTCCACCTCAAGATTTTATCATTTTTAATTTTGCCCCGTTGTGCGTTATCAAACATGGTTGGTCAGTAATGAGGGTGAACCTCCTATCGGCTAGGTAGTGCCTCCAGTGCCGCACAGCCTCCACAATGGCTTGTGCCTCCTTTTCGACTGCAGAGTGCCGAATCTCGGAGGCGGTGAGGGTCCGGGAGAAGAATGCTACTGCCTGGTTGAGGGTAGCAGCCAGGGCGATGTCTGATGCATCACTCTCTACCTGGAAAGGGATGGTTTCGTCCACCGCATGCATAGCGGCCCTGGTGATGTCGGCCTTCATGCGACTGAAGGCCGACCGGGCTCAGCTGTCAGGGGAAATGTCGTGGTCTTTATGAGTGGGCGGGCTTTGTCCGCATATCTGGGACCCACTGGGCGTAATAGGAGAAAAGCCCCAAGCATCATTTGAGGGCCTTGAGGTTACGGGGGAGGGGGAGTTCCTTAAGGGGGCATGCGGTCGGGGTCGAGACCTAGGACCCCGTTTTCCATGACGTAGCCGAGGATGGCTAGCCGAGTTGTGTGGAAAACGCATTTTTCCTTGTTGTAGGTCAGGTTGAGGGCCCGGGCGGTCTGGAAGAGCCTTTCAAGGATCGCGTCATGGTCCTGCTGATCATGGCCGCAGATGGTGACATTGTCCAAGTACAGGTAAGTAGCCCGCAGGCCGTACTGGTCCACCATTTGGTCCATCGCCCTCTGGAAGACGGGGACCCTATTTGTGACGCCGAAGGGGACCCTGAGGAAGTGGAAAAGCCGGCCGGCTGCTTCGAAAGCAGTATAGAGGCGGTCTTTCGGTCGGATAAGGAGCTGGTGGTAGGCGGATTTTAGGTCGACCAATACACGGTATTGAGCGATCCGATTGACCATCTCTGCTATGCAGGAAGGGGGTACGCATCGAGCTGCGTGAAGCAGTTTATGGTCTGGCTGTAGTCCACGACCATCCGTTTCATTCCCCGGACCGTACTACCACCACTTGTGCTCTCCAGGGGCTGTTGCTAGCCTCGATGACCCCCTCTCCCAGTAAACGCTGGACCTCTGACTTGATAAAAGTCATATCTTGGGCACTGTACCGTCGGCTCCTGGTGGCGACGGGCTTACAATCCACAAGACCATAAGTCGGGGGTGAGGTTCGCGAATAGTGAGAAGGGTGAAACTTTCAGTGTTGCAATGCTGCATACCGTGAGGGGGGGGCAAGTGTCCGCCGAACTTCAGGGTCAGGCTTCGGTAGCTGCATTGGAAATCCAGACCGAGCAGCAGGGGGGCGCAGAAGTGAGGGAGGATATAGAGCTTGAAATGAGCGTATTCGGCGCCCTGGATCGCGAGATTCGCAATACAATACCCCTTTATTTGGACCGAGTGGGACCCGGAGGCGAGGGCTATGGTTTGGGAAGCGGGATAGGTGCGCAAGGAGCAGCGCCTTACCGTTTCTGGGTGGACAAAGCTCTCTGTGCTCCCGGAGTCGAAGAGGCAGGAATTGTCGCGCCCGTTGATCTGGACCTGCATCATGGAGTTCCGCAGGTGCTTTGGCCGCGATTGGTCAAGGGTGATCGCTCCCAGTTGCGGGTAGTCCGAGTCCTCAGCCGAGTCGGGTTCACAAAACGGCCGCCGCTGTCGGTCGCACGTGTCAGGTCTAGAAGATGGCCGCCGCCAAGGTGGCCACCCCCATGACTCGCACAAGGCTGATGACGTGTCAGAAAGGGTCGTGTCTGGCTGGTGCGCAGCCGCATTGTGGGGCCTGCGGGCCTGTGAGCTTAATTTTCGGGCCTGGTGAGCTTTTTGTTTCCGGGCCTTGGGCAATACCAGTCGCTGCAGATGGCGGAGCGGGCTGGGCAGCGTTGACGTGGAAGCTGGCCCTGCCCACAGAAATAGCACGGTGTGCCCCCTGTCTGGGCGGGCCGCCGCGCGCCGTAGGCCCGTAGCTTGGCCGAGTCTGGGGAAGTCCGAGGGGGGCTCGCAGGGTCCGTGCCTAGGTTGTGGCGGGCCACTTCCAGTGAGGTGGCGAGCGTTACCATGTCCTGAAGGTCTTTAGCTCCATTTTCGAGGAGTCGCTGCCTGATTTGGTTCGAACGGATGCCGGACACGAAGGCGTCTCGGATGTGCAGGTTCATGTGGACTTCCCCCGTCACATCCTGATGGTTGCAGTTCCTGGCGAGCGTTGTGAGCTTTTCCACGTACTCGTCCAGCGTTTCCCCTGAACGCTGCCTGCAGGTAGAGAGCAGGTGCCGTGCATGTACCTCATTTCTGGGTTTGACGAAATGCTTTCGCAGGATCTCGATCGCCTCGTCGTTGGTGGTCGCCTTCTCGATCATGGCGGAGATTCTATGGCTCACCCGGGCGTGGAGTAGGCGCAGCGTGCGAGGCCCTAGGACGGGAGCTTCCGAGGATTCCAGGTAGGCCTCGAAGCAGTGGAGCCAGTACTTTAAAATTTCTTTGGCCTCCGGTGTCCGTGCTTCCAGGTTGAGCTTTTCTGGCTTGAGACCGGCGTCCATCCTAACGTAATCTGCTTATTAAATTGTAGTACCCTCAATAACGACACGAGAGTGTGGAATGGTAAATGAAGGCTTTAATAAGCAGAGAACTAGCCAGCTACAGAGACGTGTGCTTACTGAGTGCCGCCTTAAGGGCGTCACCTTATATACGGTTCCCTGGTGCACGGAGCCCCCCAGGGTTCCAAATCCGGTCTTAAAGGGGCATCACCTACATGGTGTTAAGGGTACAGTCACCATTCATCACAATAAACAATGGCATTTGTGCCAACATAGTGCAGTCACTGGTATAGTGCACAGGCCTATATCTGTTACTGGCGAGTTTTGTCACAGACCAAGTAGCTTTAAAGAATGTTCTACTGAAACTATCCATGGGCGCGATGGTAGCTAGCTCTCTGGAAGCCATTACAGCTCCTGGAAAATTTGTGATGCTGCAGCAATCTCTGATCTGTCACTGTCTGCGGGGTGTTCTGTAAGTCTTAAGATACTTGCTGCAACATGTTACGGATATACACATGAACATATGAATTAGGATCCAAAGTGGGCCATTCGGCCCCTTGAGTCTGCTCCACCACCGAATAAGATCATGGCTGATCTGTTTGTGTTTCAAATTCCACATTCTCATATAGTCTGATAACAACTCAAAAAATATTCAATTATCCTTCCTCCTCCATCTTCTGAGGCAGAGAGTTCCAAAGTTGCACATCTCCTCAGAGAAATAATTATCCTCATCTCTCTCCTAAAAGGGCAACCCCTAATTTTAAAACAGTGCCGCCTAGTTCTGGACTCACTGACAAGAGGAAACATCCTTTCCACATCCATCTTGTCAAGTGTGTTTACGATCTTATATACTTCACTCTACGAAACTCCAGTGGATACATACTTAGTCTGACCAACCTTTCCTCATATGACAAACCACACATTCCTGGTACCACTCTCATAAACCTCCTCTGAACGCCTGCAACACATCCTTATTGAAATAAGGAGACGAAAAATGCACACGGTATTCGAGATGTGGTTACACACATGCCCCGTATAATTGAGGGATCACACCCTTACATTTATGTCTAATTTCTCTCATAATAACGGCGAGCGTTCCATTAGCCTTCTTAATTACTTGCTATACCTGCATTGTAATGTTTTGTGACTCATATATTAGAAGACCTCGATCCCTCTGCACCTCAGAATTCTCCAGTTCTTCACTCACTCAAGCAATCTCTGCTCATTTTCAACCTCTTTATGACCTCTTCACAACACACTTTCTTCCTTATCTTATACTACCGTGCCTTTGCTCCCTTCATTAAAGGCGTTGATATAAATTGTAAAAAGCTGAGGCCTCATCACAGACCCCTGTTGGGCTGGGCCTGGGTGTAGAGGGTGTGCCAGATTAGGGGGAGGGGGGGGGGGGCAGATGTCCCATAATATATAAACATCTCACCTGTTGTCACCCTCAGAGAGAAGTGACAGGCACGGGGCCAGGTGTGTGAGCTCGCCTTATATGACAGCTTACCCAGTGAGAGAGGCTTAACTGTTCATAGTTTCCAGAACTACTCCCCATCCCAAGGATACATGGGCCCATTAGACAAATTTGCCAGCACATACAGGGATCACCCAGGCAGAGAGGAGTTTGACTTTGTCAAACAATGAGGAACACCAGAGTTCATCCCACAGGGTGTTGTCATCATCCTCCGTCTGTGGACAAGACCTGCTGGTATTGCCAACCCAGGGCCAACACCCTGTGGTGATGCTGATCGGTTCCTCGGATAGGGGAGGGGGAGCTGTGGTAGTGGAAAGGAGTAGAGGGCAAAGGTGTAGGGAAGGTCTGGGGGATAAGGAAGGCACCCGGCCAAGAGCTAACCGCTCACATGAGGAAGCGCCTCGAAGGTGCCGGGAACCTCAGTGTGAGCAAGGATGTATGCATCATGAGGGCTGCCTGGGTATCGGGCGCAGACGTGCGTGATGTGTGGTTGGTGGTCACACACCAACTGCACATCCAGAGAATGGAACTCCTTCCTAATGATGAAGGTCAATCCCTGATGAACCGGTGCTCGGAGAGGGACATGCATTCCATCGGTCACCCCCTGGACTTGAGGCATGCCAGCGATGGCAGTGAATCCTGCTACCCAGGTATCCAGGTGTGCCTGGTCCAGATTGAAGGTTCTATAGTCCGAAGCCTGGCCGCACGTATATGCGTACATTTGTGAAATCACACACACGGGCCTGTTCACCGGAATGGTCCAGAAGCATAAGATTTCAAGGCGACCATCATCTTGACGGCTACCAGAAGCAGGTGTCCTCCTTCAAATCCCTGCAGTGCCAGATCTGGCACAGGTGGCGCACAGTCTCACCGGTTAGCTGCAGTCTTTGGCAACACAGTCGGTCCAGCAACTCCTCGAAGGACAGGCGCCGACAGTATATACGTGCCCTGATGCGGCGCCTCCTTTGCACCATTGCTCTGCCCTGTCTCCGACCAGCTGGGGGTTCCAATGGTCTCCAAGCCCTCCTGTGTGGTTATCACATCTGGTTTCCGTTTTTGGAAACCAGTACTGACTCGCGCCAACCTCACGCAGTGCGGGTGGGACCATTGAATCCTTGGAGCCGAGAGATTCTTACCTCGAATGCGCACACTTTAATAAGATTTAAGACTCATTTAAATATGCGAGTCTAGTTCACGCCCAGTGAAGGCGTTAAACAGATCGCGTTGGGCGCCACAGGTTGGGAGCATCGTGATTGGTTCGGCGCCTGCCGCAAACCCCATTTAGGCGCTCTCCCGCTCTTCACCGGAATAGCGGGACCGCGCCGGGTGCAACATGGCCAGAGAATCGCGCCCCTGATGTTTGCTATCAGTAATGAAAACTAAACTTAATGGCAAGTGCATAGATTTATTATGGATAATAGCCTATCGCCAGCCTCTTGGAGGAACTTCCAGTCTCTTCTGCTGGAGAATTAAATCTAAAAACATTGGTGGGTTTAGTTAGAAACCTCACCACAGGCAATTAGGGGGGGAAAGTTCATCACCTGAAACAGCAAATCCATGTCTAAACCAGTACTTAAAAGTGCCTTAGTCTGTCTTGGTGATTTAAGAGAATACTTTGCAGTGATGCTGAAAATGCGATTCTTGCTTTAGTTCTCAGTGTCATTGTGAAGACTCAGCAAAATATTCTTCCTCACAAGTGAATAGTGCTGTTACATTCATTCATTTTTCCCCATTATTTCTAATCCCTGGTCAAAATTAAATTGAAGATGGAAAATTCTGAAAGGCGTTTTACAAGATGTTTTAGGAAGATAAGAACTGAAGTGGGCCTTTCAATTCCTTGAGCTTGTTCCAACATTCAATTAGATCCCGGCTGATCTGTACCTCAACTCCAGTTAACCTCGTTTGATCCATATCCCTTGATATCTTTACCTAACAGAAAATCCATCCGTTCAGTCTTGGAAAATCTGATTGAGGCAGCATCCACAGAAATTTGTGGTGTGGGCTCCAGACTTCCATTGCCCTTTGTGTGGACAAAATGCTTCCAAACTGCAATTCTTAAATGACCTAGTACTAAATTAAAATGCTATCCTCTTTCCCTGAATCTGTGAATACTGATGTGTTGGGTGTTCTGGATCACATACAGGTCATCAACACTTGAAATAGTGCAACACTATTTTATTGAATCATTAACTGTTTAAACATACTCAGACTGTGGGTTAATACGATACTCGCTTTAACTAAAGACCTCTGCCTTGTCCTAACCAGTCGATGCACTCAGCACATGGTGAATGTCTGTGTTGCAGGCTGTGAGCTCTGTCCTCCTAGCTGGCTGCTACTCGAATGAGTGGGAACTCTGATGCCCCCTGTCTTTATAGTGCGTGTGCTCTCACTGATGATTGGCTGCGGTGTTGTGTATGTTGATTGGTCCCACTGTGTGTCCATCAGTGTGGGTCTGCACCACGATATACTGGTGTATATTATGACAAATACTTTTATCATCATTAGCACCATAGTTATATGGCTCCTCAACTTTCTAAACTTAATAGAATTCATATCCAGTTTATGGAACCAGTCCTCAGAATATGGGGCGGGATTCTCCTGCAATCGGCGGGATGGCCCGACGCTGGCGCCAAGAATGGCGCAAACCACTCCGGCGTCGGGCCACCCGGAAGTTGTGGAATCCTCCGCACTTCCGGGG
Source organism: Scyliorhinus torazame (assembly GCF_047496885.1). Classification (NCBI taxonomy): domain Eukaryota; kingdom Metazoa; phylum Chordata; class Chondrichthyes; order Carcharhiniformes; family Scyliorhinidae; genus Scyliorhinus; species Scyliorhinus torazame. The sequence continues at coordinate 210,624,178 of NC_092712.1, read as the reverse complement.
GCTAGGCCGGCGTGGAGGGATTGGCACCGCGTCAACCGGCGGTGAAGGGCCGCCGTGGTCCTGCGCATGCGCAGAACTGCCGGCGTGTACATGCGCATGGGGTTTCTTCTCCACGCCGGCCATGGCGGAGCCCTACAGACCGGCGCGGAGGGAAAGAGTGCCCCCACGGCACAGGCCTGCCCGCAGATCGGTGGGCCCCGATTGCGGGCCAGGCCACCGAGGGGGCCCTCCCCGAGGCTGGACCCTCCCGAGGACTCCGGTAGATGGCCTACCAGCCACTTCCCACCGTGATGGACCATGTCCATTTCACGCCGGCGGGACTGGCCGAAAACGGACGGCCGCACGTCCCATCGTGGCCCGGAGAATTGCCGGGGGAGGCCGCTGCCAATGGCCCCCGACCGGGGCGTTGTGAACCCGCCCCCGCCCGAAAACTGGCGCCAGTGAATTCGCCAGCCGGTGATAGAGCGGCGGGATTCACGCCACCCCCTGGTGATTCACCGACCTGGCGGGGGGTCGGAGAACCCCGAATCCCGCCCGTAATCTTTATAATCCTGGCGTGATTCTGATACATCTGCACTGTTTCCCTTCCTAGGCTTAAATTCAATAAATCCTTCCTGAGGTAGGTGATGGATTCAAGCACTATTACCATGATATATTCTGTTATTGCTACACTTGAAGGATACTGCTTGAACACCATGAAGCATTACTGGGTTACGGGGATAGGGTGGAGGTGTGCGCTTGAGTAGGGTGCTCTTCCCGGGGGCCGGTGCAGGCTCGATGGGCCAAATGGCCTTCTTCTGCATTGTAAATTCTTTGATTCTATGATTCTTGTGTATGTTACAAGCAAATTGTAGGATCTCTTATTTTCTAATAAGATTCGGGGTCCGGTGATAGTTTGAGATTGAGTTTATTGCAAAAACTTGGTTAGTACACTTTCAAATACAAACTTTCCCAGCGGGGAAAATGAAAGAGAACAATGGAAATAAAACAAAGAAGAGAGAGAGCACTACCTGCACCAAGAGCTTTTTACCTGCACTTTCTAGTACCGCCCCCCTCTCTGCCCCTAATTGGCTTACAAGTTTTGAATTGTGACTTCTGAGTGGTGCTCCATGCCAGCACTCACATTGGTATCTAACCTATTGGCTGTGCACATTTGCAGTCTGGATCAAGAAAAGCTGGTGTAACATTTCACTTTTATTCCTGCCAAACAGCAAATGTATAATCTGACCTTGACTCAGAACAATACAAGCTTGTATTTCATCTGCAGTCTAACCAATTCTTAATTTGACATTCCCATCGTTACAGTACTTTCAAAACTTGGTTTTAATGTTTCCCCACAGAAGCCATCCATACTCTGGAAGACACAATAGGCATGGGATGCCTATGAAACGATTGGGTGTGATAGTTCCCAGAAACAAGAAATTCACAAAATCACTCAGATCAGAAAGAGGGTGAGAAATAAGCCCACAGCAATAAATCTGAAGTTGAAGATCGATACCAAAGTGAAGAGTAACATCATTCCACACAGGCTATTCCTGAAAACCTGAAAGAAAATAGTTACCCAAGGGAAGGTTACTCTGCAACCAAGCAACATCATACTAATGGCATATGGGGAAACTGAGATTCAACAACCAGGAGTAACACAAATCAGAGGGACACAAAAGAAAAGGTAACTTTATGTTCTATGTAATTGAAACATATTTCCCTGCTATCTTGGAGTTGAGCAGTTGGTGGTGTGGCAAATAGCAAGGAGGAAATCCTTAGAACACAGGATGATATAGACGGGCTGGTCAGATGAACACAACAGTGGCAAATGGAATTTAGTCCTGAAAAGTGTGGGGTGATGCATTATATGAGGAGGAACAAGGCATGGGAATACACGAAGAACAGTAGTGGGGAGGCAGTGGCGTAGTGGTAATGTAATTCGACTAGTAATTCAGAGACCTAGGATAATGCTCTGGGGACCCCGGTTCGAATCCCACCATGGCAGATGGTGAAATTTGAATTCAATAAAAATCTGGGGCGAAATTCTCTGGTATCGGCGTGATGTCCGCCGACTGGTGCCCAAAACGGCGCAAATCAGTCGGGCATCGCGCCGCCCCAAAGGTGCGGAATGCTCCGCATATTGGGGGGCCGAGCCCCAACCTTAAGGGGCTAGGTCGGCGCCGGACGAATTTCCGCCCCGCCAGCTGGTGGAAAAGGCCTTTGGTGCCCCGCCAGCTGGCGCGGAAATGACATCTCAGGGCGCCGCATGCGCGGGAGCGTTAGCGGCCGCTGACGGCATTCCCGCGCATGCGCAGTGGAGGGAGTCTCTTCCGCCTCCGCCATGGTGGAGACCGTGGCGAAGGCAGAAGGAAAAGAGTGCCCCCACGGCACAGGCCCGCCCGCGGATCGGTGGGCCCTGATCGCGGGCCAGGCCACCGTGGGGGCACCCCCCGGGGCCAGATCGCCCCGCCCCCCCCCCCAGGACCGCCTTGTCCCGCCGGTAAGGTAGGTGGTTTAATCTACGCCGGCGGGACAGGCATTTTAGCAGCGGGACTTCGGCCCATCTGGGCCGGAGAATCACGGGGGGGGGGCGCCAACCGGTGCGGCGCGATTCCCGCCCCCACCGAATATCTAGTGCCGGACAATTCGGCAACCGGCGGGGGCGGGATTCACGCCAGCCCCCGGAGATTCTCCGACCCGGCGGGGGGGTCGGAGAATCTCGCCCAGTGAAACCATTGTCAATTGTCGTGAAGAAAAACCATCTCGTTCATGAATGACCTTTAGAGTAGGGAAGGAAATCTGACTCTTAAAATGTCCTGAGAGGTGGGTAATAAAAGCGATTACCACATCTCTTATCCCATGAACATAAAAACTGAATGTAAAAAAATGACGCTCGGAAGACCAGAGCAACCTTGAAGATCTCTGACGGCAGCAGGATAGGTAGATAAGGGGATTAAGAAGGCTTATGGTACACTTGCCGAGGCACAAAGTATAACAGCAGGGAGGTTATGATAGAGCTGTATAAAACGCTTGTAAGCCACAGCTAGAGTATTGTGTGTTTTTGATTGCATTAGAAAGGGTGCAAAGGAGAAGGGTGCAAACCAGGATGTTGCCCCGTTGGTATTGTAGCCACCTGGGTTGGCCACTTCCCGACTTAAAATGGAGGTCTGTAAAGACTACAGGGAAATTCAGCCAACACAGGCAAAAACTCGCAAGAGCAAAATCCTGTGTATTAGAACTTGCAAAAGCCCAGACAGCACTGAAACTCACAGCCATCTGCATACTAATGAGTGACCCCCGGGTACAATTGAAACATGTAAGGTGAATAAGGCCAAGCCAGACTCCTCGGCGCCAGCAAGAGCCAAGACAAAGGAAGGCCAACGGACACTCAGGGACCGCCCAGCGATCAGGGAACGGCTCCAGTATTGGAGAAATCGACCCAAGTGATCGGAACGTAGTCCAATCACTTGGAACCAGGTACGGGGTCCGCCCCGAACGGCGCGAAGCCCCTGGGGACTATAAAGTAGAGCCCCCAAATTCAAATCGGTCTTCTTGGCAGGGTCACTCAGCAGCGCGAAACAACCCTTGACAGTGAACTGCTTAGCTGCCGCAACAACCAAGTAAGTCTCCAGTCAACGCTCGCTACAAGATAGGCGCTCAGGCTGGTTTAGCACACTGGGCTAAATCGCTGGCTTTTAAAGCAGACCAAGGCAGGCCAGCAACACGGTTCAATTCCCATACCAGCCTTCCCGAACAGGCGCCGGAATGTGGCGACTAGGGGCTTTTCACAGTAACTTAATTGAAGCCTACTTGTGACAATAAGTGATTTTCATTTTCATTTGATTTCAGTCCATACCAGCTTTTGAACCCTGCAGACTCAGAATCGAACGAAAGGCCATTTGTTCCCCTGACCTGGTGAGCCAGTTCCGAAGCTAAGTATAGGCCTTTTAGTGATAGAGATAATCTAGTAAGTAGAGTTTTATGCATGAGTAGTGATTTACTGTGCATAATAAATGTGTTTTGATTTGAATCTTACTAATTGGTGTGTTGAGTTATTGGTCAGTACTTGAACTTGAACCTTGTGGCGGTATCATAAAGATACCTGGCGACTCTAGAGCAAAGATTATAGAAACAGAGCAAATCCAGTAAAGACACAACGAGCCACAAATTAAGAGCCAACCAAAGTTAGCAACATTTACTGGCGACATCCTGACGGGACCCGACTTAGAAGTGGCCTAAACCACTCCGGGAGAACCCAAAATTTGAATTGAGAATCCAATTGGGAACAGAAAAACCACAAGTGTTCAAGCAGTTCTGATCAATCCTCATAATTCGTAAGTGTGTTAATGCATGCGTAACTAACAGGGCTATAAGGTAAAACTGATAGATTTTTTGTTGCGAAAAACTGTCGAGAGTTTGTATTCCGGAAAATAGCGAACGCCATACCCGTGATGACAGCACTGCCTTAGTACCCCTCATTCCAAATTTTAAAAGAGAATTCAGATAGAGAAAAATGGCAATGAAGGCAATGGAACGCCTTATGAACCCTCAAGAATTTGTGGTCGCAGCGACCAGCAGTAGAGTAGGACAGTGTCCCGTTTGGGAAGAAGAGATCAGAGATCAGAAAATATCTCAAATGGAAAGGATGGCCCCTTTGGGGTGAATTCTGTGATAATGAGGAAACAGGACCTGGGAGTATAGGACATACTTGGTGGGAGAACCTGTCAGAGGTCCATAAGAAAAGCGTAGGGAAAGCTCGCAAGCCGATGGCAATCGTGTTCTGTTTGGCACAATTGCGAGGCACAGAGGAGGTCGTTCGGACGCTCCGCAAAGAGATAGAAGAGAGACATCGAATGAGCAGGGTCGATGTTAGTGAGATCGAGAGGGAGAATATAGATTTAAGAAGTAAGTTGGCAGCAAAGGAGGGAGAGGTGGATGATGCCAAGTGGGCACACCAGTCTTGTCTAGCGCATCTGAGCAGCTTCCAAACCCAGTACGAGAAGGCCTATCAGGACACGCAACGTGCAGTCCTGGTAAGAGAAGAGACAGAGAAACAGGTAGAGGCATTGCAAAGGCAGTGCAGCGATCTAAAGGCAGCATTAAGAGCACTCCATGCTGCCACCACAGAGCACAGACAAAGCTCATTAGATCACGCAAAGTGCCAGAAGCAGATTGCGGAACTGCAGTCTTTGCTTTCAGTGCAAAATGGGTTTCAGAGCACCTTTGGATCCCAATTAGATGAGGAAGATGGCCCTGATTGGCAAGAATTAAACGAAACCGCGCATAGGTATGTTCAGGGAACATGTGCGCAAGGAAAGCCCCAAAAGAGAAAAGCACCCCAACCCCCCACAGAGCAGATAGATCAGGCACCCATGAATCCAGTCACTACCCACCGCACAGTCACATCGGAAGGAGACGCGGAATTCCTTTACACCACCCCCTTAACCGTGACCCAATTACAGGACGCGTGCGAAAAGATCACACCGTTCCTCCCCACCTCAGACCCCCACCACTTCTTTGCTAGAGTGAAGCAGCAGGCGACCATGTAAAGCCTGGATGAGCGTGAGCAAGTGAAGCTCACAGTTTTAAGCCTAGACCCTTCGGTCGTAGCAGCCCTTCCCGACCCACAGAATGTAGGAGGAGGCACCCTTGCAGAGATGCACGCGGCGATCCTAGATGCGATCGGCTATAACAGAGGTGACCCAGTAGAAGGCCTGAATAAGTGCAGGCAGAAGAAAACCGAACACCCCACAGCGTTTGCTGGATGCCTGTGGATTAATTTTACAGCCGTTTTTGGAAACTTAAACCACGTCCATTTGTCCCAAGACAACATAGCCAAATGGACCCGCACCCTTATCTCTCATGCCACCGAGGCAGGACAAAAAGCCTGTACCAATTATGACCCCTCGGAAGAAGCGCACAACGAAAAATGGGTTTTAAAAAGGTTGTCCCGCACCTGGGAGCAATATGTCCAAAACAAACCCGCAATTAGGAAACCCGAAGAACAGCAGACAGAGGCAGATATCCAAGCAGTCAAAACGCACCAGAACCCCGCATGGGTGAACGAAGGCAGGAACAGCCCCCCACAGAAACCACAGGAGTGTTACAACTGTGGACAATTAGGACACTTTGCACGAGAGTGCAATGCCCCACGAAAGCCACAGAGAGCCCAGCAGGCAGGCACTCTGAATGGAAACAGGACAAAGCCCATACATAGTGTAGGCACCCGTTCAGACCAGACAGACCAGAACGGAACTGACTGACGGTGTTCGGGCTCCCCCAGTTGGGTCTGCGACACCCTTTGGGATAGGTCCGGCCGACCAGTCGTTGCAGCGAAAATACGGGGTCAGCCCATCGAATTTCTCTGCGACACAGGAGGGTCCTGCACCACAATTAATTCCTCCACCATGTTCCAAAAAGATACGTGGCCCACCACAGCCACCATCACCCTCAGCGGCTTCACAGGACACTCACAACAGGGACACATCACAGCCCCTGTACCCATTCAAATTGACAACATTACGACAAAACACCCCATAGTTTTTGTCGATCTGGACCACACAGCAGAACACATTTTGGGCACTGATTTCATGAACTCCCACAACCTTTCATTTGATCCAGTAAATCAATGTGTCTGGAAAATGACAAAGTCAGCAAGAGCCCCCGCAACGCTCACAGTAGGTGAGTATGCAAGCAAGATTAGCGCAGTCGGCGATTTTTGGTTTGACCCGACCACGATTAGCACAGACAAACAGGTTAGGGCAGTCCTTCAGAAAAACAGGACCGCATTTGCAAGTCATAAGCATGGCTGCGGCAGGATGGCTGGTTCGGTTCAAATAACAGGACCTGACCCTACACCCCAGAAACAATATGGATTTCCCCAAGAGGCAGAGGGAGAAATCTCAAAGGTTATTGATAGCTTATTAGAACAAGGCGTACTTAGATCGGTAGCCTCGACTAATAATGCCCCGATTTGGCCAGTGAGAAAGCCCAATGGATCATAGCGACTGACCATCGATTACCGGGAACTCAACAAAGTCACCCCCGCAGCAGCACCCACGGTAGCCACTAGTCCCGAGACCATGCTCAAACAGGGACTCAACTCACGATATTTTACGGTTTTGGACGGCAGTAACGGATTCTGGTCCATTCCATTGGCAAAAGCGTGCCAGTACAAATTTGCCTTCACTTTTAAAGGTCAGCAGTACACGTGGACATGCCTTCCACAAGGATTCCACAACTCCCCCTCCATTTTCCACCGACAGCTGGCAAATGGATTATCAAAATTTTCTCGCCCCGAATGTCTGGTCCAGTATGTGGACGACCTATTACTGCAGACAGACACCAAGGCAGAGCACATCGAGCTTCTGGCCGAACTTCTGGAACTCCTACAGCAGATTGGTTGTAAAGTAAACCCCAAGAAAGCCCAACTTTTGAAAGACAAAGTGGTATATATGGGAACGATTATCACGCATGGTAAACGCGAGATCGAGCATAAAAGAATTGACTCGATTGTCAAATTGCCCCTTCCCCAGAATGTTTCAGCCCTCCGGTCATTTTTAGGACTGGTTGGCTACCGCCTAAACCACATTGACGGTTTCGCCACCAAGGCAGCACCCCTCTCGGAACTCCTAAAGAAAGGAGCCCCTTGGGAATGGCTTCCGCAGCACATGGATGCTGTAGATGTTTTAAAGGTGCATTCATGGCAGCCCCCGCACTACAGGTTCCAGACCCGCTTTCCCCCAATGCTATAGAGATAGCTAGCACAGACCGCACCCTTTCGGCGGTGCTCCTCCAGGAACGGCGGCAACAGTTAAGACCCGTGGCTTACGCCTCCAGACTTTTAGATCCTGTGGAGCAGGGATTTTCGGTCTGTGAAAGGCACCTGCTCGCAGTTTTCTGGGCAGTTCAATACTTCTCATACATCACCGAACTAAACACCAATCACAATCCTCACGGAACACACCCCCACCCAACTTTTACTGGACGGACGACTTAAGGACGGTACAGTAAGCCAGATCAGAGCAGCCAGATGGACCCTACTTTTGCAGGGACGGGACATCACTGTTAAAAGGACCAAGACCCACACTTTCCTAGCCGACAACCTTCAGTACCCAGGCACCCCCCACGAATGTGAAATCATCTCACCGCACCATAACACAGGCCCCTTTATCGCAAAAACACCCCCCAGAAAGATAGGTAGTTCACCCCAGGGCCCCCAGCACACAGACACGTGCGCACCATTGAGAATATATGTGGATGGTTCTTCCACTGTACTAGATGGGAAGCGCATTACAGGATGCGGCATCTATGTCGAGGGCACGCAGGGACACGCCCGAGAAGAAATCTCCTTAAAACTACCAGGACACTTAGGCGCGCAGGCGGCAGAACTAGCAGCCATTGCGTACATTGTTGATCACCCAGATTCCGTCCCCAGCCCAGCAGACATATACTCGGACAGCCTCTATGTCTGTAACAGCCTCACAGAATTCCTACCCCTGTGGAAAGCAAGAGGATTTGTTTCTGCGGACGGAAAACCCCTCCCTTCAGCCCCATTGCTCCGCCACATTTTAGACAAAGCACAGGACAGGATTTTTGGCATCATTAAAGTCCGAAGTCACCACCATTCCTCCCCACCTGGAAATGTAAAAGCCGACGCACTGGCCAAAGCAGGTTCCAGACATGGATATTTTTGGACACCCCCCGAAAACGTCCCAGTGAATGCAGTTCAGGTCTCACAGACAAATATCGAGGATTTAGTACAGGCTCAGAGGCAAGATAGTAATCTCAGGGAGATTTTAAAAGGAAGCTTTCCAGCCCCATACGATAGGTTTAAAAATGCACTGACCATGCATGACGGTGTTATCCTGAAAGACACCCTTTATGTGGTTCCAGAACAGGACAGGAATCAGCTCATTTGTTTGTTCCATGATAGTCACGGGTATCAGGGAATTGACCCCACTACAGCCCACCTCAGGCAGCTCTGTTGGTGGCCGAATTTAAAGGAGGACGTCACGCACTATGTTGAAAATTGCCTTATCTGTGCCCAAAACAATCCGGACAGATACGCAAAGAAAGCTCAGCTTAGCCACATCCGCCCCGTTAATGGCCCCTGGACTAACCTCCAGATTGATTTTATAGGACCACTGCCCCCTAGCAGGAATGGTCACAAGTACGTGTTAGTTGTCATAGACGTTTACAAAATGGGTAGAGGCATTCCCATCTAGAACTAACACGGCAAAGACTACCGCTAAGATTTTAACCCACCACATCTTTACAAGATGGGGACTCCCCCACAGCATTGAATCCGACCAAGGTTCCTATTTTATGGGACATGTCATGAAGAACGTCCTCACGATATTTGGCATTACCCAAAAATTCCACATCGCATACCACCCCCAGTCAAGTGGTATCGTGGAGCGAATGAATCAGACCCTAAAGGCAACCCTCAGAAAAATGGTCCAACAAAACAACACCACTTGGGATTCAGTCCTCCCTTTTGCCTTAATGTTTTTACGTGACACCGTTTCAACATCCACAGGATACACCCCACACACTCTCATGACCGGACGCCCCATGAAAGGCACAGAATTTTTATTAGGACTTGACTTGACCAGCCCCGAAGTGACGTCCCTCACACACGAGAACGCAGTAAAACAATTAGTTGAAAATGTAAAAACGACTCAGCTAGCAGCCGCAGTAAGATTAGGCACAAGGAAGAAACAGAGCAAGGCCTGTTTCGACAAGACAGTACACGCGACTGAGTTTGAAGTAGGACAGCAGGTCATGCTCTCCATTTACAACCCCAGCATGTTCCTGTCACCCAAGTATTCGGGTCTGTACTCTGTTGCGGACAAAGTAAGCTCCTCCGTGTATAAAATTAAGTACCCCAATGGGAAGACCGCTTGGTTCCACATTATCCAGCTCAAGGCATATAGCTCGCAGTCTAACCACACACACGTCATGCTCGATGTAGCAGACCATACCCCGCCCACAGCCAACGTCTCCCCACCCTCCCCCAACACGCCCCCCCCATCCACGGACTCGACCTCGACTCCACCCCCGAACTCTAGACTCCGCCCCGGAACGCCCACAGACAGCAGCAGCAGAGACAGCGACTGTGACACAGACAATAGCCACAACTCGCCTCCCTACTATCCCCATGCAATAGGACCCACACCCAGCGAATCTGAACATGATTCGAGTGATCCCTTCCTGATCACATTCCTCAACAAACCCCACCAAAGACCACCGCCCTACGATGACGACTCAGTCCCCACACAATTAGATACAACTTTTTGGCACCGTGACAATTCATACAGGCTCGTCCGAAACGTCGAGATGGACCCTAAGTCACACCATGCAGCATTGGCAACCCTCATCCATTCCAGAGTATGGCATCCGTGAGAAGAGGATGACTTTGAGTCTGACTCCCAAAACGAGAACCCCTTTGCAACCCTGTTCGCAACTGATAACTGAGGTGTCCAGATGATGTTTTAAAAAGGAACCGCTTGGGAGAAACGGTGTCCTTTCTGATGGAACCTGCAGCATGTTGTTCAATGTTTGTTTGTTATTGTTATGTGCTGTTTGTAAACTCGGAAGTTCCACAGCCACACGCCATATTTGTCGGCAGAAACCTGCGTAAACTTGCCAGCACGCTTATCGGCAGGAACCGCTGAGAGCTTGCCAGCCCCCGTTCATCACTGCTCTTCTGGTTCGACGGTAGAACCTTTACAGCAACCCCCCACGATGACTACATTTTTACCCGTTCTTGCCGGTTGCTCAGGCAGTGGAGAAATGGCATTGGTCTCCGCCCTGCCTGAGGACCCCCCTCTGGTCAGCTACACTTGAGTAGAGCACCCGGGGATTCCATCCAAATCTTACCCGCCGCGGCCCATACGCACCCCAGTTTTGGCTCATTATGTTCAAAATTCTTTTTGTTTGGTTTTGGCAACCGATGGTTGCTTCCCTCTGCTATTTACATCCTCAAACACTAGGATGGTAAATGACACAGGCTGCGAGACGGCTCGCAGTACGGCAGTATGTTCTTAGATGTCTTGTCCGAATATTCGGTTTAAAAAAAAAAATGAGGGAGTCACACATGGTGACGAATTATAAAGGGAAATTGGCACTAACAGACAGACATGCTAACATTCAAGATATTAAACAAGATAGTAACAGAAACTATGCTTGATTTACAGAATTCCAGAAGCTCCAGGGAGAAGAGACAAAAAGGAAGAGAAGAAAGGAAAAGAAGAGAACAATGAAGACATCATACGTGTTTTTCATCGTTATTGTAATTTGTACCCGGTTCCGCGCGAATGCGAACCTCTTGACCCCAACCCCCCCCGGCCGTCAATGATTCACTTCCCCATAGCACCCAGGACTCAGTGACAAGTAACAACACACCATCATGGTGTAATATGTTTATAACCTGGTATTCACTATCATACGTAATTGAATCCCTTCTAGTATTGCCGATATTCTGCAGCATCGTGCAGACTATCCGCATGATGAAATAACGAAGGAGAGCCTACCGCTCTCGCACCCCGGTATACAGAATGAGATCCCCTATTTTCGGTTTTCACCAGGCCCCCGAACTCCTGGATCTACAATAAAGGACATTCGTTCGGCGTCATTTTGTGAATAAAGACAACTGAGAGAATGTAAACCTCTGTGCTTGACGGCCAAGCCAGACAAAGTTGTGTTGCTGCTATTTGTACATTTAAAGTGTTGTAGATTATTTTTGATTGTTTGAGTGAGGATAGTTTATTGAGGATAGTTAGAGTTACCGTTTTTTTTAAATGTTGTAATGCATGCCCCTGTTGTGACATCGCGCCACTTAGAATTGTTAGTTAAAAAATTTTCATACATAGTTATGGTCAGTGTAGAGGCCATGGAAAGAGTGCTCGCTGGTCAGGAAGATAAGACAACGTAGTTATGTGATCCTTCACGCTTCGCGTAAGGGATCACAAGGAGGGAGTGTAGCCACCTGGGTTGGCCACTTCCCGACTTAAAATGGAGGTCCGCAAAGACTACAGAGAAATTCAGCCAACACATGCAAAAACTAGCAAGTGCAAAAATACTGTGCATTAGAACTTGCAAAAGCCCAGACAGCACTGAAACTCACAGCCATCTGCATACTAATGAGTGATCCCCGGGTACAATTGAAACATGTAAGGTGAATAAGGCCAAGCCAGACTCCTCGGCGCCAGTAGGAGCCAAGACAAAGGAAGGCCAACGGACACTCAGGGACAGCCCAGCAATCAGGGAACGGCTCCAGTATTGGAGAAATCATTCCAAGTGATCGGAACGTAGTCCAATCACTTGGAACCAGATACGGGGTCCGCCCCGAACGGCGCGAAGCCCCTGGGGACTATAAAGTAGAGCCCCCAAGTTCAAATCATCCTTCTTGGCAGGGTCACTCAGCAGCGCGAAACAACCCTTGACAGTGACCTGCCTAGCTGCCGCAACAACCAAGTAAGTCTCCAGTCAACGCACGCTATGAGATAGGTGCTCCTAGCTACCAGTCCATACCAGCTTTTGAATCCTGCAGACTCAGAATCGAACGAGAGTCCATTTGTTCCCCATACCTGGTGGGCCAGTTCCGAAGATAAGTATAGGCCTTTTAGTGATAGAGATAGCCTAGTAAGTCGAGTTTTATGCATGAGTAATGATTTACTGTGCATAATAAATGTGTTTTGATTTGAATCTTACTAATTGGTGTGTTGAGGTATTGGTCAGTACTTGAACTTGAACCTCGTGGCGGTATCATAAAGATACCTGGCGACTCTAGAGCAAAGGTTATAGAAACAGAGCAAATCCAGTAAAGACACAACGAGTCACAAATTAAGAGCCAACCAAAGTTAGCAACATTAGGCTGGGGTTATTTTCGTTAGAGCAGAGAAGGCTGAGGGGGACGTGTTGGAAATGTACAAAATTATGAGGGACATAAGATAGGGTAGAAAGGAAGAAACTTAGTAGAGGAGTCAATAATCAGGTGCATAGATTTGAGGTAACGGGCAAGGGATTTGAGGAACAACATTTTCAGCCAGAGGGTTTTGGGAATCTGGAACTCACTACCTGAAAGGGTAGTAGAGGCGGAAACCCTCACAACATTTAAGACATATTTAGATGAGTACCTGAAATGCCATAGCATACAAGGCTACAGACCAAGTGCAGGAAATGTGATTAGAATAGATAGGTGCTTGATGGCTGGCACAGACTCGATGGGCCGAAGGGCCTCTTTCTGTGCTGTAAAGTCTATAATGTTAAGAGATGCAGCTGATCTAAGTAAACCTTGAAATGAAGGAGGCAACACTTAACATTGAATGTAGCACACTCATTGACCCTCCGATCAGAAGCAAGGGGGATCTGGCACAAATGTATCCAGGGTGTTTGATGAGATGGTTTGAACATTGAGTATCACATCACTATTGAACCAGTGATGAAACTAATGATTCATCCCCTGTACGAAATACCATCAGAACTGAAAGGAAAGCTTGAGAGATACCCAAGTGCTGGATGGTTCGGAATTTGCCTTGATTGAAATCCATAGTACAAATTCCTTTTGGCCTTGAGGTGAGCCAGATGTGTTCCAGCAGAAAGAAGACATTCCAGACAATGGATGTAAAGGATCATTCAGCATAACTGATGAGAACTGGATCCATGGTGCAGGTGGAAAGGACTATGACCACCATCTACATTGTTAACAGTTGGTTGATTATGCTGTTCCAGATACACAAATGATGGTTATAATGACCCTCATGAGACCCATGGGGACATCTCAATTAACCTCCCTGGGGAATACAAGCTCCCCACTAGTGAGCGGAGGCACACTCAGCTGAAGCTCATATATTTGCTCTATAAAAGCCAGTCCAGACTGGGACCAACATGTTTTGTAGTCCCGACTGGGAGGGTTGAGCTGTCAGCTGCGTTGCGGTCTTTACTTCATGTTGACTTATTAAATGCTGTTTAATTTATCTTCTCAAGCCTGCTGAGCTTTTATAATGGCCTTGGTTGCTTACGGTCCAAGATCACTATTACAACTAGGACAGGAGGAGTGCGAACTTTATCTAGCCCAACTACTCCACAGGTCACACCAGCACGGTAGCACTGTTGCTTCACAGTGCCAGGGACCTGGGTGCGATTCCCGGTCTGGGCCACTGTCGGTGCGGAGTCTGCACGTTCTCCCCTGTCTGTGTGGGTTTCCTCCGGGTGCTCCGACTTTCTCCCACATGTCCCGAAAGACGTGCTGTTAGGTGAATTGGACATTCTGAAAACAGGGTTTTCACAGTAACTTCATTGCAGTGCTAATGTAAGCCGACTTACATGTAAATGACAATAAAGATTATTTTATTATTATTTAAAAATTCAATTCACTCGGGTAGCACGGTGGCACAGTGGGTTAGCCCTGCAGCCTCACGGTGCCGAGGTCCCAGGTTCGATCCCGGCTCTGGGTCACTGTCTGTGTGGAGTTTGCACATTCTCTCCCCGTGTTTGCGTGGGTTTCGCCCCCACAACCCAAAAATGTGCAGGCTAGGTGGATTGGCCACGCTAACTTGCCCCTTAATTGGAAAAAATGAATTGGAAAAAAAAAATTCAATTCACACACCAAAATGGCCAATTATTTACCCTCGCTCCTGTTAGATCCAGAATAAAAGGGGGGGCTAACCAAGTGTCTTTCGATCAACTCCAGATGATTGGTTTATTGTAGAACAAAACTGATATTTTTAAAACACGTTGTGATTAACACACAATTTGTAATCTGGACACGTAACTATCTGTCACTTAAAAAAATATCCCAGCGACACTACATGTGTGGTCAGTTCGCTGAAGTAATGTGAGGTCTTAGAAAAGGCATGATTGTTGACAGTCCAAGGTGATCTTATGACCTATTTTCAAAAAAATTCCAGGTCAGCTTCTAAGTGTCCAAATGAAGCAATATTCTTCCGAATGTTGAAAGAAAATGTAATTCTTGAAGATATGATTCTAACAGCCATTATAAAGAGGCTCCTGGGCCTGCCCAAGGTAGGGGCATTAACAGGTCCAGGTGACAGGCCATGGAGGGAATTGATATAGATCCAAATGTGTGCCCCTATTCCATGGCTACGTTCGCAACTGTGTTTCCCTGGAGAGGGAACATGCGGTGTCCACTACAACCAGTGGATGCTGCAGGGGATGGAGTGCATCATCAGCACAGAAATGACGTTTCAATTTAATTTGCTAAGTTTCCTTAAACTTTTTGTTACAATGCCCCTTTAAGGGCTGGTTATTTGTTCTTTAGTTTGTTTTTACTGGTACCCAAAAGATTATAAAGAGGGATGACTGGAGAACTGGGTTAGTATTTAGATGGTAGAGATCAGTAATGCTGCATCCTGCGACTAAACGTACATTCAAGAAAAAGATATGGGGCAGGATTATCTGACAGCGGGATGCTCCGTTTTGCCAGCAGCCCGAGGGTTTCCCGACGACATGGGGCTGCCCCACAATAGACCAGCCGGCGTAATGGAGCATCCCGCCGGTGTGCTAAACCAGAAATGTGGCGCGGCGGGACAGAGAATCCCGCCCATGGGGTGTGATTCTCCTTCGGTGGGATCCTCCGCTTCACCAGCAGCGCACTCACGCCCACAGATTTCTCCACGGCATGGGGGTGGCCACAACGACAAACCCCATTGGCCGGCTGCCGGGACAGAGGGTCCCACTGCCGGTGGGGGCACAACGCACCAGAAAATGGGTCTGGCGGGACAGAGAATCCCGCGCATGGGTCTTGTTTTGTCATTCACCACATGGCTTCAATCTATTTAACTGACTGAAGCCATGGAGAGAACCAGCAAAGCTGGGATAATACTAAATCAGGACAAATGCACTATTGAAGGTGCCAGAATGTCAGATCTTCAGAATTGTGTACGCACCTGATTGAATCAGGCCAAGTCCTTAACAAATCACAGCTATCTCTGAGATGGAAACTCCAAAAGTCAACAACTTAAGAAGTTTCCTTGGCTTGATAGAGTCATGAACTCTGTCATACGTCACATGTCAGATCACACAGCAAACCTACAAGCATTGATGAGAGAAGATGTTGAGGACCCGTGCTCAGAATCACACAAAAGGAGTTTCAACAAACTCAAAGTAATATGCAAAGAGACAAAGTCTGTCAGACTATAAGAGGGATAAACTTGTCAAGCCACAAGTCAATGCTTCTACAAAAGGACTGGGAGAAGCCCTGGTACAAGAGGAAAAAAACAATAACATTCACATCCAAAGGTCAACATTAGCTGGGACCAGCAATGCCAAATGAGCTCCTGGAAGTTGTGTATGGGTGCGAGAAATTCCATAAATAAATTGATGGGCAAAAGTTCATAGTGGAGAGTGATCATTATCCACTGGAGCAAATCTACAAGAAATCTCTTGTGAGGTTACTCTTGAGGCTTCAGAATTATGACTTCACTCTGGAATACAAGCCAGGCAGAGAAACAGTGTTAGCAAATGCCCCATCTCACCTGTCGCCATTGGAGAAACTTTCCTGAAAGAATAAGATGCGACAATTAAACCCAATTCACCTCAAGGGAATTTAAAGAATTTGCTGAACAGTGTGAATTCAAGTGTCACCTTGTCACCGCACTACCCAAGGAACACGAGGTCAAACAAATTCTCACAAGATGCCGAGAGACAGAGGAAGATCAAAACCTTGCGTCACTGTCACGTCAATCTACACCTTTCAAGGCTGACATAAAATCATTTGCAGAGTTGTTGAATGGAGGAATGTGTAGGACAACACTGCCAAGTGAACAGGTAGAAGGTGGTCAACACTTCAATAAGCATGGCAAATCATTGCCTGAGCTAATGAAAAGACAAACTGTACAAGTACAGCTTATTGTCATGAAAACCTAAAACCCAGCAAAAGTTGTTGGCGAAGATGTGAAGGTCAGATATCGAAACCGGTAGGCAAATGAGAAGGGATAGTGTGCATATTCGACCTAGGTCTCAGCTGGAAAAGTAGAAAAGGTCTTCAACAAAACCCGCAACATCACTAACCAGTGAGATAACACCAACCCCATCACCAACAAACCACAGATGTGCAGTGATGCACAATCAATATGCTTGAGTCCACGTGGAGTCATATCGATTCAGCTTTAATCAGATAGAACTGTACCCAGCAGCCAAGTTACAGAAGTGAAGGCTGCTGGGTACGGCACAGGTACTTATACCCCACCTCTCAGGGCGGGGCTATGTACATTGCCCAATGGTCGACCCCGCGGTCTAGCCAATGGTTATTCCTCTCTCTGGTACCGCAATACCTGGTATTACCACATGCAGGTTAGGTGGATTGGCCATGCAAAATTGCCCCTTAGTCTCCTAAAGGTCAGTGCATGGGCCTAGGTAGGGTACTCTTTCCAAGGGTTGATGCAGACTCAATGGACCAAATGGCCTCCTTCTGCACTGTAGAGATTCTATGATTCTATGAATCAGTGCAACACCATCATCATGAGCAAGAGACACATTGGGCGAGACGCAATGTAAACATTTCGAAGTGTAATTTTGGGCTCAATTAGCGGGGTGTTTCGCGACCGCCGTGTTGGCCCGTTTTTAACGGCACTTAGTAGTGAAAATGAGCCCCCACGAGCTTCTCGCGATTGCTGGCTGTCTCACCATTTGATTCCCTGGACTCACACCACTAACAAGAGGGAGCTGCTTTTAAAGGCTCCATCACCACTCACTCCCAGTCAACACACAAGCATGGCAGCCTGCACACTTGCTTCTTGCTTTGTCGACGCCGACCAGACCAGGTGCCCTGCCCATGTGAGATGGGGTGTGGTGGGCCTCAGGATGCCCTTAAGAGGTGAGTTGGCGCATTGGAGGATCCGGGGTCAAGTTGGGGGGTCGAGAGATCTCCTCCTGCACTGAGGGGCTCTCGTGAGCGAAGCTCCTCAGTGCAGGAAATGTTAGGGTTCGGGAGGGGGGCCTTCACCGCTGGGCCACCAAAGAAAAGAATGTCATTAGATAGCGGGATAGCAGGATCCCTCGATTTCCGCCAAGAACGAACTCTTATTTTTTTGGTTAGATCGCGCCTCATGTCTGAAAATCACTTATTGTCACAAGTAGGCTTTAAATGAAGATACTGTGAAAAGCCCCTAGTCGCCACATTCCGGCGCCTGTTCGGGGAGGCTGGTACGGGAATTGAACCGTGCTGCTGGCCTGCCTTGGTCTGCTTTAAAAGCCAGCTATTTAGCCCTGTGCTAAACCCGCTTGAAACATTTATCCTTATTTTGCCACTTATTCATCTATCTTATTGTGAGTGCGTCACAGACTCAGATAAAGAACCTTCAGATTTATTTTTTCCCACTACTTGCAAGAACATTATTCTCTGTGTACATCCTGTCCCTTTATGTCCACTGTGCTGTCATTACCCAAATCGCTACAAACCGACTTTTCCTTTTAGATCTCTAAATTTTCCTTCACTTGCACATTTGCCCCTCTTCTTTAGTTTCTGACATGGCTGTCACAAAAACTCTTTCCTTCTCGCAGGAAAAGGTCACACACGACATGAAGCTGCAGGTGGAGATCAGAGAGCCAGAAGCTGCCTGCTCAACAATGTTCAGTGCACAGATCCTTTCTTTAACAGTGCGCCCTCTTTTAATTATTTTGGGAGGCCAGGCCCACATGGTAATTTAAAGGGGCCAACTTGTGCAGGTTCTGAGCAGAGATGTTCAGGCTGCGTGGTCACACAACGGAAACCACTGCACACACGAGGGTGGGGGAGGTGAGTTTTGTCAGCAGCATGTTGTTCCCGATGGCAAATATACAAGCGTGCATGACTTCTGCTCTCTTTCTTTCTCCCCATTTTCCACATGATAACAATTAATATTTGAAGTGCTGGTGGCGTGCATGGGAAACATATGAGGTTGGGTGGCAGTGAATTCCGGCGTCAGCAGATAATGCTATAGCTGTGGGTGGGCCAGAAACAAGGAACCCCTGCACTGCTGCCTGATGGATCCACAAGGTCAATTGGGCGAAAGCGTCACAACCTTCAGGCATCTTCCCTCGTCATTCCTCTACCACTTACTGTTGGTTCAACAAATCCACGGCACCATCAATCCATGTTAACCCCCAAATCAAACCAGCGATGCCTCCCTGCAAATTTTCCAGGACATCAGGGAAAGGCAGGAGGTGTTCATTCCTGCTCTCGGCATTAGAAAGCCCTCCCGCATGACCAAGGTGGCGGAGGAGGTGGGCGGCCATGGGGTCCATGCAAGAATCTGGGTGCAGTGCAGGAAACAGGTCAATGCTCTGAGCAGCCAGGGTAAGTGCCAGTGTCACAACATCCACAGGAATTTCTCATGTGGTTATCAATAATGTTTACATGCGAATGGGCAGCTATGCCAGAAAAGTGAATGCACGAGCAGCCTTATCGCCACATGGCAACTGAGGCCATAGGATGTGGAAGTGTGCATTTTAGGTGTACCTGGTGTGACATTATACAAACGTACAGCATGTGAAGAGTTAATGTTAAGTTAAGCTTAGCCACTAGAGGGAGCTCAGGAAATGTACTATAAATTGCACTGGCTCTAAAAATATGGAAACATGAGAAGATAAGAATAAGAGTAACTAGAGAGGTTGAAGGAAGAGGCACAACAATATTTGCAAGAATGAGAAGATATTCTACAAATGTTTCATTTAGAAGAGAATTGTTCAATGTGAGATAGGATTGAGCAGAGAGGATACTGAGTCAATCAAGGATAAATGGAACTTTGTGTGATTACCTAATCAGTACTTTGCTTCAGCATTCACTAAAAAGGGTTTGGGAAAGGAGGTAAAACCAGAAATGATTAAAAGTGAGATGAAAGGTATCATAATTAATAAAAGGAAAGCATTAGCGGAGTTGGTAAGAAATAGCAGAAGTCCTTGAAATTTTATTACAGGTTCTGTTGAGAATGGATGGTGTGCCAGATGACAAGAGTGACCACATTAATGTTCATTTACAAAAAGGCAGAGCTTAACCCCAGTAATTATAGGCCAATTAGTTTAACAACGGTGGTATGGAAATATTTGCACCTTTAATTAAAGATGAAATTATTAAATGCCTCGATGAAGAGAAATAATGAGAAGCAGCGAACATAGATTTCAGAATGGAGGATCATGCTTGACCGACCTGAGAGTTGTTTGTGAAGGTGACTCTGGGAGATGGAGAAATGCAATTGGTCTGGTATACAGTAAATGGACTTTCAGAAAGTTTTTTGACAAAGTACTGCATAGGAAATTAAAGGGAATTTAAAAAAAAAATTAATATATTTATTCAAATTTTTCAACAAATTTTCAACAAACCCCCCCCCCAACAAAAAGAAAGAAACAAGAACACAACAATCAGAAATTATACATTGGATTTCCCCCGTATACAATAACCCCCAATATAACATTTAAAAACACAAATAGGGAAAACCCCCCCCACCTTCACCCAAACGCCATCCCAAAAGAAACCCCTCCCTCCCTCCCTCCCCCCCGGCCTTGGGCTGCTGCTGCTGACCTCCTCCTAAAGCTCCGCGAGATAGTCAAGGAACGGTTGCCACCGCCTGAGGAACCCCTGCACAGACCCTCGCAAGGCAAACTTTATCCTCTCCAGCTTGATGAATCCTGCCATGTCATTGATCCAAGCTTCCACACTAGAGGGCTTCGCATCTTTCCATAGTAGCAAAATCCTCCGTCGGGCTACCAGGGACGCAAAGGCCAGAATACCGGCCTCTTTCGTCTCCTGCACTCCCGGCTCGTCCCATACCCCAAATAATGCCAATCCCCAGCTCGGCTTGACCCGGGGGTTCACCACCTTGGACATAGTCCTCGCAAGACCCCTCCAAAACCCATCCAGCGCCAGGCACGACCAGAAAATATGGATGTGATTTGCCGGGCTCCCCGAACACCTCCCACATCTGTCCTCCACTCCAAAGAACCTACTCAACCTCGCCCCTGTCATATGCGCTCTGTGAGTAACTTTGAACTGTATTAGGCTGAGCCTGGCGCAAGAGGAGGAAGAATTAACCCTACTCAGGGCACCAGCCCACAGACCCTCATCTATCTCCTCCCCAAGCTCCTCCTCCCACTTGCCCTATAACTCCTCCACTGAGGCCTCCTCCTCTTCCTTCAGCTCCTGGTAAATCGCCGAAACCTTGCCTTCTCCAACACATACACCCGAAATCACGCTGTCCTGAATCCCACGTGCCAGAAGCAGTGGGAATTCCCTCACCTGCCGCCTCACAAACGCCCTCACTTGCATGTACCTGAAAGCGTTTCCCGGGGGTAGTCCAAACTTCTCCTCCAGCGCCCCTAGGCTCGCAAACGTCCCATCGATGAACAGGTCCCCCATTCTTCTAATCCCTGCCCGATGCCAGCTCCGAAACCCCCCATCCATCCTTCCCGGGACGAACCGATGATTCTCCTGAATCGGGGACCAAACCGAGGCTCCCACCTCGCCCCTGTGTCGCCTCCACTGCCCCCAAATCTTCAGCGTCGCCGCCACCACCGGACTCGTGGTGTACCTTGGTGGCAAGAGCGGCAGCGGTGCCATCACCAACACCCTCAGGCTCGTGCCCACACAGGACGCCATCTCTAGCCTCTTCCACGCCGCCCCCTCTCCCTCCATTACCCACTTACGGATCATCGCCACATTGGCTGCCCAATAATAGCCACACAAATTTGGTAGCGCCTGTCCCTGCTATGCTCCAGAAACACCCTCTTCACCCTCGGGGTCTAATTCGGCCACACAAATCCCATGATGCTCCTGCTTACCCATTTGAAAAAGGCCTTGGGGATCATAATGGGAAGGCACTGGAACACAAAGAGAAACCTCGGGAGGACCGTCATTTTGACCGACTGCACCCTACCCGCTAGTGAGAGTGGCAGCATAACCCATCTTTTAAAATCTTCCTCCATCTGCTCCACCAACCGCGTAAAATTGAGCATATGCAGGGCCCCCCAACTCCTAGCTACTTGGATCCCTAGGTACCGAAAGCTCCTTTCCGCCCTCTTTAGCGCTAGCTCGTCTATCCCCCTTCCCTGGTCCCCTGAATGCACCACAAAGAGCTCACTCTTCCCTACGTTGAGTTTATACCCCGAAAAGTCCCCAAACTCCCTAAGGATCAGCATGACCTCCGCCATCCCCCCCCACTGGATCTGCCACATACAACAACAGGTCGTCGGCATACAACGACACCCGGTGTTCCTCTCCCCCCCGGACCCGTCCCCTCCATTTCCTGGACTCCCACAGTGCCTTGGCCAACGGCTCAATTGCCAGTGCAAACAACAAGGGGGATAAGGGGCACCCCTGCCTCGTCCCCCGGTACAGCCGAAAGTACTCCGACCTCCGCCGGTTCGTAGCCACACTCGCCACTGGGGCTCTATATAGCAGCCTGACCCAGCTGATGAACCCCTCCCCGAACCCAAACCTCCGCAACACTTCCCAAAGATACTCCCACTCCACCCGATCAAAGGCCTTCTCCGCGTCCATAACTGCCACTACCTCCGCTTCCCCCTCCACCGAGGGCATCATAAGCACATTGAGGAGCCTCCGCACATTTGTGTTTAGCTGCCTACCCTTCACAAATCCTGTCTGGTCCTCATGAATCACCCCCGGGTCACGGTCCTCAATTCTCGTAGCCAGCACCTTCGCCAGCAATTTAGCGTCAATATTGAGGAGCGAGATCGGTCTATACGACCCACATTGCAATGGATCCTTGACCCGCTTCAAGATCAAAGAAATTAGCGCCCTGAACATTGTCGGGGGCAAGGTCCCCCCTCCCTCGCCTTATTAAAAGTCCTCACTAGCAACGGGCCCAGCAGGTCCACGTATTTCCTGTAGAATTCAACCGGGAACCCATCCGGCCCCGGGGCCTTCCCCGCCTGCATGCTCCCCAATCCTTTAACCAGCTCCTCCAGCCCAATCGGCACCCCCAAACCAGCCACCTCCTCCTCCTCCACCCTCGGGAACCTCAGCTGATCTAGAAATCGTCGCATCCCCTGCTCCCCCGCTGGGGGTCAGACCTGTACAGATCCCCATAGAAGTCCCTGAATACCTCATTTATGCTCACCGCACTCCGCACTGTATTCCCCCCTCTATCCTTAACTCCACCAATCTCCCTCGCTGCCTCCCTCTTACGAAGCTGATGTGCCAGCATCTGATTCGCCTTCTCCCCATACTCATACGTCGCCCCCTGCGCTTTCCTCCACTGTGCCTCTGCTTTCCCCGTGGTCATCAGGTCAAATTCCGTCTGGAGGTTCCGTCGCTCCCTAAGTAGCCCCTCCTCGGGGGCCTATGCATACCTCCTGTCTCCCCTTAGAATCTCCCCCACCAACCTCTCCCTCTCCCTCCCCTCTCTCTTCTCCCTGTGGGCCCTAATGGAGATTAGCTCTCCCCTGTCCACTGCCTTCAACGCCTCCCAGACTACCCCCACCTGCACCTCCCCGTTGTCGTTGGCCTCCAAATATCTTTCAATACACCCCCGCACCCGCCCGCACACGCCCTCATCCGCCAATAGTCCCTTTTTGAGGCGCCACAGCGGGCGCTGGTCCCTCTCCTCCCCCAACTCCAGCTCCACCCAATGCGGGGCGTGGTCCGAGATGGCTTTGGCCGAATATTCCGTTCCCTCCACTTTCAGGATTAGCGCCCTACTCAAAATGAAAAGATCTATCCGGGAGTAGGCTCTATGGACATGGGAAAAGAAGGAAAATTCCCTGGCCAGCGGCCTGGCAAACCTCCATGGATCCAGTCCCCCCATCTGGTCCATAAATCCCCTGAGCACCTTGTTCGCAGCCGACCTCTTACCCGTCCTGGACCTAGAACGGTCCAGTGCTGGGTCCAGCACCGTGTTGAAGTCCCCCCCCCCCCATTATCAAGCTTCCTACCTCCAGATCCGGAATCCAACCCAGTGTAGCACCGTCAATATGACGCGAGGCAGGTTGAGGTAATGTCAATTGAAGGCTTTATTAAGCAGAACTTTATCCCCACAGAGATGGGGGAGGACATACAGCCGGTAATTTCGGGACTCCCTCCCCTGCACCGTTAGGTTAGCGATGCAGAACCCCGTGATCTGAATGGAGTGGGATCCCGCCGCCAGGAAAATTTTCTGGGTGCTTGGCCGAATTACGAGGGAACAGCGCCTTACCGTGTCCGGATGAATGAAGCTCTCCGTGCTCCCAGAGTCGATAAGACACGGCGTCTCGTAACCATTCACTAGGACTGTAGTGGTTGCAGTTTGGAGCATCCGAGGTCGCGACTGGTCGAGGGTCGTCGAAGCCAGACGTGGTTGTTGAGCATCGTAATCAGGCAGTATGTGGCCGTCTGTGTCGGGGTCCTTCAGCCAAGATGGCGGCGTCCACGGATCGAGCACATTTGGGGATGGACAAAATGGTGGTGCCCATCTCTCCCTCATGGCGTCCGGGGTCCAAAATGGCAGCGTCCGTTGGTCACACGTGGATCGCTGGGGGGGGCTGAGTCTGTGGTCCCGTTTCTTCCCCGGAGATAGCGGCGACCCCGCGGGACTTGCACACCGTCGCGTAGTGGCCCTTCTTCCCGCAGCTTTTGCAGGTAGCCGCGCGGGCCGGGGATCGCTGCCGAGGGTGTTTCGGCTGGCCGCAACAATAGCAGCGGGGCCCCCCCGATTGGTCTGGTGTTTTGGCCGCGCAGGTTTGCGGGGGTGAGGGGGGGGGTCGGAGAGTCGACCGCAGCGGGGGTCCACGGAGCCCAAGGGGCTGTAATGCGGTCGGGGGCATATGCGCGGGCGTTACGCGAGGCTACATCGAGGGATGCCGCCAGGGCCCGAGCTTCTGTAAGTCCCAGAGATTCTTTCTCCAGAAGTCTCTGGCGGATCTGGGAAGAGGCCAAACCTGCCACATACGCATTGTGGACCAGGAGCTCTGTGTGTTCACTCGCTGTTACCGCCGGGCAGTTGCAGTTTCGACCCAGGATCTGCAGGGCGTTATAAAACTCGTCCAACGATTCCCCCGGAAATTGCCGTCGTGTGGCGAGCTGGTAGCGAGCAAAAACCTGGTTGGCGGGCCGGATGTAGATATCCTTCAGCGCGGCGATGGCACCGGTGAAACCGTCCTCGTCCTCGATAAGGGAGTAGACGTCAGGACTCACCCTGGAATAGAGGACCTGCATCTTTTGTTCGTCAGTCGGTGTGCCGGGGGCCGTTTGGAGGTAGCCCTCAAAGCATGCCATCCAGCGCTTGAAGATAGAGGCCGAGTTAGCTGCTTGGGGTGCGATGCGCAGGCACTCCGGGGTGATTCGGAGCTCCATGTTCCCACGTCGTTTTCTTCAACTTAAATTCTGCTTAATAAATTGTAGCACCGTCAATATGACACGAGGCAGGTTGAGGTAATGTCAATTGAAGGCTTTATTAAGCAGAACTTTATCCCCAGCAGCGTGGTTACAGAATGCAGCTGCTGAGGGAAATGGAGGGAAAAACTGAGTTCTTATACCGGCATTTCTGGGTGGAGTCCAGTAGGTGGCAGATCCTATCAGGACCTGGCATCCCTCCACCAATAGCCTGTCGACACGTGGTGTACCGTATTACCCATAATACATACCACCACACCCAGCATGCGGTTCATAAATCCGGCATCATCCCAATTCGGGGCATATACGTTCACCAGTACCACCCGCACCCCCTGCAACCTACAACTCACCATCACATATCGACCTCCATTATCCACTACAATATTCAGTGCCTCGAACGACACCCGCTTCCCCACCAGTATTGCAACCCCTCTGTTTTTCACATCCAGCCCTGAATGAAAGACCTGCCCTACCCATCCCTTTCTCAGCCTAACCTGATCTGCCACCTTCAGATGTGTCTCCTGGAGCATAACCACGTCTGCCTTCAGTCCCTTTAAGTGCACGAACACCCGGGCCCTCTTGACTGGCCCGTTCAGGCCCCTCACATTCCAAGTTACCAGCCGGATTGGGGGGCTACTCGCTCCCCCCCCCCCCCCCCTCCACTGCCGACTAGCCATCTCCTTTTCTAGGCCAGCAACGTGCCCGCGCCTCCCGCACCCTCCAGTACCCCAAGTGGCGGTCCCCCGCCCCGACTACTTCTCCTACTTCCAGCTCCCTTTTGGCCAATGCAGCAGCAACCCAGTTCCCCCCCTCCCCCCCGCTAGATCCTCATCGAGCCATTTTGCTCTCCCCATGACACTCTCGTAAGTCAGCTGACTCCTGCTGACCCCGGCCTCTCCCCTCAGTGTGAGAATCCCCCCACCCCTTGGCAGTCAGTCTGCACTCCTCTCCAGCACCGGCCTTCCCCCCCGGCCCCGCCCCCATCCTTCCCTAGCACAGGAAAAAGCCCGCGCTTTCCTGAGCCGGCCCCGCCCCCTCTGGCGCAGCTCCTTTTTGCGGCCTTACTCCAACTCCCCATCCCCGGGCCTCCACCCCCCCTCTTCCTCCGTGGGGCCCTGCCCCTCCCAACACCAACACCCAGACTCTCCCACAGCCCCCACATCAAATCCATTCACCCATCCCTCAAACAAAAAGAACATTCCCCAAACGCGGTAAACACAGTAAACATCCCCCCACGACAAACCCTCAATTTGAGTCCAACTTTTCAGTCAGTATAAAGTTCCATGCCTCATCGGGCGTTTCAAAATAGTGGTGCCGATCTTGGAAAGTGACCCACAATCGCGCTGGCTGCAGCATCCCGAACTTCACGCCCTTCCGATGGAGCACCGCCTTAGCCCAGTTGAAACCAGCCTTCTTCTTAGCCACCTCCGCACTCCAGTCCTGATAAATTTGGATCTCCGTATTCTCCCACCTGCTGCTCCGCTCTTTTTTGGCCCATCTCAGGACACACTCTTTGTCCACAAAGCGGTGGAACCTCACCACTACAGCCCTTGGCGGCTCGTTGGCTTTGGATCTCCTTGCCAGGACCTGATGAGCCCCATCCAGCTCCAGGGGCCTCGGGAAAGCTCCCGCGCCCATCAGCGAATTGAGCATC
Source organism: Scyliorhinus torazame (assembly GCF_047496885.1). Lineage (NCBI taxonomy): Eukaryota > Metazoa > Chordata > Chondrichthyes > Carcharhiniformes > Scyliorhinidae > Scyliorhinus > Scyliorhinus torazame. The sequence continues at coordinate 210,597,212 of NC_092712.1, read as the reverse complement.
GTGCTCATATATGCCCCGGCATCGGGCCCCTCCACTCCTTCAGGGAGACCCAGAATCCGAAGATTCTTCCCCCTCGACCTCTTTTCCAGGTGCGCAAATTTCTCCGCCCACCTCTTGTGCAGCGCCTCGTGCGCCTCCACCTTCACCGCCAGGCCCAAGATCTCGTCCTCGTTCTTTGAAGCTTTTTGCTGCACCTCCCGGATCGCCGCCCCTTGGTCCTTCTGGGTCTCCACAAGCTTCTCAATCGCCGCCTTCATTGGCGCCAGCATTTCTGTCTTCAGCTCCTCAAAGCAGCGTTTAAGAAACTCCTGCTGCTCCTGCGACCACTGCGTCTATGCTGCTTGGTCTCCACCCACCCGCCGCCATCTTGCTTTTCCTCCCTCGCACTTTTCGCTGCACAAGGATCACTTTTTTAGCCGCTCCACTCCTGGTCCAATCCATATAATGTCGGGGGGATCTTGCTGTCACCTTCCCACACTGGAACCCGTCGAACAATTACCGTTGGGGTCCCTCTGAAGAGCCCAAACGTCCGTTCCCGGCGGGAGCTGCCGAACGTGCGACCTACCTCGGCATAGCCGCAACCGGAAGCCTTCAATTACAGGGAAAATTAAGGACTGTGGAATTGGGAAAGGGTAATAAATTGGAAATAAAATAGTTAGAAATAGCAGAAAAAAAGGAGTGAAGAGAATTTTGTTACACACTGTCCGTGTGGAGTTTGCACATTCTCCCCATGTCTGCGTGAGTTTCACCCCCACAACCCAATGGTAATAGGTAATATGATTCTTACTGCAGCCAATTCCGTTCACTGTATACATAATTGGCTTGAGCATTGTGGGCACCAGGGAATTGTGCCCACATTTACATTTGACACAAAAATACGATGCACAAGCTGGAATTCTCCACCCACCTCCATGGCGTTTGGTAACGGAGGTATTTAATCAGACAGGAGCCAAAGAGAAAATACTGGAAAATCTCAGCAGGTCTGGCAGCATCAGTAGGGAGAGAAAAGAACTAACGTTTTGAGTCCAGGTGACTCTTTGTCAAAGCTAAAAGACAGAGAAAGTGGGAAATATTTATCCTGTAGAGTGAGAGAATGAAAGTTGAGTCATAGCCACATAAACCAAGGGGACAGGGCACTAATAGCCACAGAAACGTAGGGAAAGAGTGCTAATGGCAGTCCCCAGGGGAGAACAAAAGGTGTGAAAGGCCAAACAGCAGAGAAACTAACATCATTGTGACAAATGTAGATGTGGGGGGAGGGGAAGGGGGAAGCAAATGGAAGAAAAGTTAAGGAAAGGGGGATAAGATAGGGGGGGTTTATAACATATAAAGAAAGACAAGAAAGAAAGAAATGGTAAAAGACAGTTAAAATGAAATGGGATGAAAACAAAGTGGTCGAGGTGGGATAGAGCTAATCATCTGAAGTTGTTGAATTCGATGTTGAGACCGGAAGATGTAATGGTACATTTTCATTCAAAAATATAATAATTATGCTTGGGATCTCAGATATTAACTCTGTTCCTCTCTCTCCACAGTTGCCACTAGATCTGCTGAGTTTTTCCAGCATTTTCTGTTTTTATTTTAGGTTTCCATCACATGCAGTATTTTGCTTTTATTGGAATCAAGAAAGCTGGGTGCTGGAGAGGAGGAGAATGATTTAACAGAAAAAACTCTAAGTATGATATTGGCCGTGATTGGCGGCATGTTTCTCGAAGGCCGTGTTGGCAAGATCGTGGCCTGTATTTAACTGCACTTAGCGCTGGAAATTATCCCCCACAGGCTTCTCGCCATTACTGGCTGTCTCGCTGTCTGATTCGCCAGAAGCACGTCTCAGAGTCTTGCCGCTAAAATGAAGGAGCTGCTTTTAAACGTTCCCTCTCCACTCACTCCAGTCAACACACGAGCATGGCAGCACGCAGGCCTGTTCCTCGCTTTAGCCATGCTGACCTGGCCAGTTTTCTTGACACCATTGATGCGAGAAGGACATCCTGGGCTGGATTCTCTGTTTTTGAGACTATGTCCCCACGCCATCGTACAAACTGTGGACGTTCACGCCTGTTTTGGGCCACATATTCCTAGCCCTGCAGGGGGCTAGCAGGGACTCGGCATGGATCAAGCGTGTTTTGCTACAGATAAGGGCCCCCGCACTTCCGGTTCAGAGGCCGTGCATGCGCACGGCGGCGGCCACCAGAGGCCACGCGTGCTCCATGGCGGACTCAGACCGTGGAGCTGGACCCTAAAAATAGACCCCCCGATTGGTCGCAGGCCCGACCCGGACCACCCACCCAAAACATTCCCGGCCGTGTATAAGGCCCCCCTTGCCCTCCGATCGGCCCGGCCCCGACCAGGGCGGGCACGGATTGAGTCCGCAACTGACAGGACCATATTAGATCCACGCCGTCGGGACTTTGGCCGGTCGGGGGCGGAGAATGGCGGGGTGGGCCTCCAACCATTGGGTTGCGGGGATAGGGTGGAAGTGAGGGCTCAAGTGGGTCGGTGCAGACTCGATGGGCCGAATGGTCTCCTTCTGCCTCAGGTAAGGGGATGTGCGGTGCGGCGTATTCGAGCCCCGGAGAATCGGGGAACCGGCGCCGATCTTGATCCCATGCGGGGAACTGGATTCTCCACCCCGGCACGGCCGCGATTTCGGCACCGGGGTTTGGAGAATCCAGCCCCCTATTCGTGGGCAGCACGGTAGCACCAGTGGATAGCACTGTGGCTTCACAGCGCCAGTGTCCCAGGTTCGATTTCCCGCTGGGTCACTGTCTGTGCGGAGTCTGCACGTTCTCCCCGTGTCTGTGTGGGTTTCCTCCGGGTGCTCCGGTTTCCTCCCACAGTCCAAAGACGTGCAGGTTACGTGGATTGGCCATGATAAATTGCCCTTAGTGTCCAAAAAGGTTAGATGGGGTTATTGGGTTGCGGGGATAGGGTGGAAGTGAGGGCTCAAGTGGGTCGGTGCAGACTCGATGGGCCGAATGGTCTCCTTCTGCACTGTATGTTCTATGTTCAATTCCTCCCAGGAGGACCAGGAAGGCAGTGGCAGCAGTTGCCAGTGCCGGCAGCATGTCCAGGAGGACCGCCGTACAATATTGGAAGAAGATCAACGATCTCCACCGTGCTGCAAGGGTAAGTTACCACCTCTCTCCTGGCATGTCGTGCCTGTTCCTCAAAACTCCCTGGTACTCCTTTATGTCCAGGTGCGGTGTCCCCACATGCTACCAGCTATAGACCTCACTGTCCTATCAAGCATGCAGCTCACAATGTCCTCTCTTTGTCCCCGCAGGAGAAGATAGTCCGTATTATGCTTCTAAGTTGGAAAGGGCCAAGATGGGGAGGCAGGGGGGGGTCCTCACCCCCTATGAGGAACAGGGCCTGGAAATGCAGGGTTGATTGAGGAGAGAGCAGTCATTCTCAGCGAGCAGCGGGGTTGGCCTGTGCCACAGAGGTGAGGAACCATTTCCCCTCACACAGATGACCTGCCTCAAGTGAGTTGTTCATGTCAGACAAAAGGATCCTGACATTAGTGGACAATCTGATGAGCACCACACAACTGCTGGGGCACATCAGATGGAGGCAGGAAGATCCAAAGGGGTCAGCAGCCGGAGGTCCGCTGGATCCCAGGACTCAGCTGGGTCCCAGTCAGATGCTGAGCATGTGGACAAGATTCTCTCAGAGCTGATGCAGATGCTAGGACAATGCTGCGAGATTCAGGAGGGGACGTCAATGACAATCCAGCGAGTGCATAGCTGATTGGAGGTCTCCCAAAGGGTACAGGCACAAGAGATAATGCTGACAATGTGTGGCACCGAGGCCTACACTGCTAGGGTGGCGACCACAGTGGAAAACATCTGCGTCTTGAGTGGTGGTGCCCAAGGTATGGCTCAGTGTGTGACGACAATGGCTGACGGCCTCGACATTATGTCTCAGTCACTGAGAGACATTTTCCAGAAGTGAGTTGAAATTGCCGAGGCGCTGCAGAGCATGGCCCAGTCACTGCGGGGCGTGTCCCAGATGCAGATGGACGTGGCCCAGTCACTGAGGAGCATCGCGGAGGATGCCGACACCATGGTGCAGACAATGGGGAGTCACCAGTGCAGGCAGAGCCAGATGATGCAGAGGCCTGTGGAGCTAACTCTAGCTGCCCCGCCCATGGAGACGCCCTGGGCCTTACAGGCACCATCCAGGGAGGAGGACACCTTGGAGGTCAAACTGGGGCCTGCCACCAAGGAGATGACAGTGGTCTCCAGTTCTTCCGAACCACCCCCTTGACAACGGCATATCTCAAGGGCAATGGGCAGAACAGGGTGGCATGGTGATGCCGGTGATACTAGTAAGCACGGGTAGGTGGCACAGTGGTTGGCACTGCTGCCTCACAGCACCAGGGACCTGCATTCATAGATTTCATAGATTTCATAGAATTTACAGTGCAGAAGGAGGCCATTCGGCCCATCGAGTCTGCACCGGCTCTTGGAAAGAGCACCCTACCCAAGCCCACACCACCCTATCCCCATAACCCAGTAACCCCACTCAACCAACACTCAGGGCAATTTTGGACACTAAGGGCAATTTAGCATGGCCAATCCACCTAACCTGCACATCTTTGGACTGTGGGAGGAAACCGGAGCACCCGGAGGAAACCCACGCACACACGGGGAGAACGTGCAGACTCCGCACAGACAGTGACCCAGCCGGGAATCAAACCTGGAACCCTGGAGCTGTGAAGCAATTGCGCTAACCACTATGCTATCGTGCTGCCTTGGGTGACTGTGTGGAGTTTGCACATTCTCCCAGTGTCCTCCAGGTGCTCCTGTTTCCTCCCAGAGATGTGCAGGTTAGGTGCATTGGCCATGATAAATTGTCCCTTAGTGTCCAAAGGTTAGGTGGGGTTACAGGGTTCTGGGGGACAGGGCCTAGGTTAGGGTCCTCTTTCAGATGGTCTGTGTAGACACAATGGACCTAATGGCCTCCTTCTGTACTGTAGAGATTCTATGGTCTGTGATTCTTCTGGACATCCACCAAAGACATGAACGGCCACAGAGCGTGGAAAGCAGCATGCTGCCTCTATCTCCTATCTGAATCCTGGGGACACAACTAGGCAAAGCAATAGACCAAGGAAAATCTAAAAGAAATAGGATGACTGATTGGGCACGGTGGGGGCACTTTGTAGCAGGGGGAATGGGAATGTCAAGTGTTAGCGGGGCGGCATGTGGCGCAGTGGATAGCACTGAGACTGCGGCGCTGAGGATCCAAGTTCGAATCCCGGCCCTGGGTCACTGTCCATGTGGAGTTTGCACATTCTCCCCATGTCTGCGTGGGTTTCACCCCCACAACCCAAAGATGTGCAGGTTAGGTGGATTGGCCATGATAAATTGACTCTTGATTGAAAAAAAAAAGTAATTGGGTATTCTAAATTTATATTTAAAAGTGTTAGCAATTAAAACATGTTACACCTGATACATGTGGAGCCTCTGCCATCTTAATCTTCGCAGTGGGCCTGCCTGCAACTCGACCCCCTATTGTCCTCCACTTCCCCAATCACTCGGGCACAGTGGTCCAAGATCAAATGCTCCCGATGGAGACCAGCCTTCTCTCAGAGAGTCATCCACTGAGCTAATTGTGCTGGAAAACCTTGCTCTGTGCACACACACCTGACCACAGCAGGAGTCCCTGGATCCAGTCCCATGCCAGAAAAATTAAGGAGACCGTGTACAGGTACCCTCCCCTGATCCACACCCTTACCCAATAGTTACAAGGATATTCCCAGTGCTGAAGCTCGGGTCTCGAGTGTTTGTTTGTTGGTTGCAGTGTCTATGGTGCTGATGCTTCGAGGGTTCAGGCAAACTGTTCAGGCTTCAAAGTTTGATTGAAATGCGATAATCATCATCTGAGACATGGCACGTCTATAATAATAATCTTTATTGTCAAAAGTAGGCTTACATTAACACTGCAATGACATTAGTGTGAAAAGCCCCTAGTCGCCACACTCCGGCGCCTATTCGGATACACAGAGGGAGAATTCAGAATGTCCAAACTACCTAACAGCACATCTTTCGGGACCTGTGGGGGGAAACCGGAGAACCCGGAGGAAACACAGGGAGACACAGGGAGAACGTGCAGACTCCACACTGACAGTGACCCAAACCGGGAATTGAACTTGGGACCCAAGAGCAGCCACTTGAGAGCTGTGAAATGCTCTCATAACTAACAAAGGCAATTCCTCATTATCAATAGCCTTCAGCCATGAAGCTAGAGGCTGCTCACAGTCAAAGGGAGTTAAAGTGACTTTCAGTCCAGAACCAAGAGGTGAGTGTTTGGTAGGACAGGCAGGCATTGGCTGTAGTTGGCCCGGTTACGGGTATCCACAATATTTAAAGATGGCCTGAAGGCCTCACAGAGAAAATACCCCTCATCTACCTGCCACCCCCCCTTCCCTGGCCCATGGGCGACTCCTGGACTTGGAAAGCTCCAGCCTCCCGACCAAGCCCAAACCCCCCTGACGGGGTCTTCCCTCACCCCCCCCCCCCAAACACTGGGGCAGCAGCTCCAGTGCCCTTGAGCTGAAAATGGGAATGACTACTCACCCCCTCTGTTCCCTACAGCAGCCATTGCACCAGCTTCATGTTTTTAAAAAGAGTACTTCGATCTCGCTAATGAGATGGAAATGTATGCAAATGAGGGTTAATGATATGACCGCCTTATTCGGGTGTGATGCGGAACTCCCGATCGGGGAGCGGGCCGGTTAGATAGCAAACTGATTTGCACCCAGCGCAAATCTCGATTTTGGCCTTTCCCGCCATTTAATCGGCGCAATCCGGTGGTTAAATCATGCCCAAAGTAATCGAAGCACAATCTCAAGATCAAGACAGACCATTAAAAATGGTGAATGAAACACATGAATTTATGACACAACACAATTTACAAGATGTAATGGTAAAAATCAAGAGACACCTCAGTAAGGTCACAGTTAAAGTATTGCGTGCAGTTATTTGGATTCCGTACAAATTAAAAGTATGTTGAGGCAATAGAAAGAATACAGCTTTACGAGTGTAAAAACATAAAGACTTGAAAAATTGATGCTTTTTTAGTTAGGGGAGACCATGGACTAAAATCATGGAGATGTTTGGAATTATCAAAGCATGACAGAGAGTAGGGATAGAATGAAATTTAGTAAACCAAAAGTTTATTTCGGACCAAGAACCTGACCGGGATTTTCTGGCGCCCCAAGTGGATTTTCTGGAGGAAGAGGCAGGTCACCATTGGCCGGCAAACAACGCAAATAGCCATTGAGTTTGGCAGGATCAGAAATCCCAATGGCAGCCAATGATGAGCAACCTCTGCTGCTGGAAAAGCGGCCATAATAGGGCTAGAAAATCCCGGCCTGGGTCGGGGAGCGATGATTTTGAGCCCACGTTAGCTGTGAGCGTGAACTGCGGTCAAAATATTGCAAGAGCAGGAATATTAGATTCCTGCCCCTCGCCGGTGATGTAACATGCTTCTCACCCAGAAAGGAACGTAATATAAAATCATTTTAATAATTTAGGATTCACGTCGACCAGTTTTACAACTGGTATTGAAAAAAGCAAAGCAGTCGAGGGAAACAGGAATGCAAAGGTAAGTATAGCCTGTGGAGGGAGAGGGGCATGCCAAGGTAGTGCCCTGGCACTGCCTGCTAACACCCTGGAAGTGCCAACCAGGTAGTGCCATACCTGATGGGGCAATGTGGCACTGCCATGATGACACTTGAGCCCTTTGGGAGCTCCATTGGGGGTGCTCCCCTTATGTCTGTGTGTATGTCACTCGTGTCAGTTATGTTTTAGTGCAGATTGGCTTGTGGAACCGACATTGCTGGCTCTATCAGGCCCGCCAGCATGATTGCGAAAACCATGGGCTGGATTCTCCATCCCACTGCGCCCGCTTTCTGGAGGGGTGCACCCCTGCCAACAGCGCGATCCTCCATCCCAGCAGCCGGCCAGTGGGGTTTCCCATTGTGGGCACCCCCTCACTGTCGCGAAATCCGCGGGTGTGAGTTTGTTGCCGGCAAAGCGGAGGATCCCTTTGACAGAGAATCCAGTCCACGTCCCATATTCTCTGTGCACAGTGGAGAGATACACATCGATTTTCTCATCCCAACCAGCAGACTCTCACAGCGAGCACAATTCCACCCCTTGTTTTTATTCCTCTGCTTCAAAAAGATATAAATTTAGTGTATGTCATTCCATTTCCTCACCATTTCAGAGGTTTTTTTTTTAGCTTTGCAGTGATGTGAATTAGAGCGCATATCTATAAAGGAGCCCACCTGATTTTCTTTCCCCATTTAATTGTTTGCTAAATCCAATCGATCCCATGCCCCCAGTCATAGACCCAAGAAATTCTCTCTCCAGCTGTAAGTAGAGGAAGTAATTGGCAATTCACCATTCCTGCCTAAAGGACATGACCCACTCCCAGAACAACCCAAAAATCAATTTAATTACTTAGATAAGAATGATGTCATGGTGTTACCATTACACAGAAAACGGTCTTCATTGCCATTATAAACCCCTAATTCCTATCGCATTGAATGATGTATCGCAGCCAAAGTGCTCTAAAATGTAATTACACCACATTGTGACCGTAAGGAACATTTACACTAATTAAAAGCAGAAAAAAGAAAATTATGCAATTAAAACATGACTCCATTACAAAAATTTAATTCATTTTGAAAAGCAAGGATGGTAATATTAACGAAACACTTTCCCCCTTCATGTCCCACTCATGTGTATCAGCAAAAAAAAAAATAAATTCCTGTTAGGAAAAGGCATTAACTAGCTGGGGGAGATTCAGGTCAGATGAAAACCTTAGATATGCTTGGTTGACAAGAACCATGCACTCAATCAGCGAGCTACTACTCTGAAGCAATACATGGTTCAGTTTCCTTTTATTCCTGGAAGCTAATCTGGAACTGTCTATCATTCTTTAATTCAGTACCAGTCAAGTAAACAGCAGTGCTCAAACAGTGCTGTTAGAGACTGATAGACAGTCCCAAGTCAGCATTGTATTGTGGAATGACAAAGATGCTGAGGTGGCAAAATTACACTCAGCAGCACCAATGCAGTAAAATGTTAATTGTCCCTGCACTCGGTGGTAACAAGTGTTAGAAATCTTGCACAAATTTGTACACTAAAATATAACGTAAAGAAGAGCGCTCATTTGTGCCTCATTTCAGATGACAACTCGATCTGTAGGTCAAGGTGATGAAGGAATTCTTATATCGAGTGAGTTTCGACAATCAACAGCAAATTACATTTGTATAGCACTCATTACGCACTCCTTGATCTTGAATTAGAGCGAGTGTAAAACGGGTGAGTCAACAGCCTGTTTGACATTTTTTTCCCCCAATAGTTATTTCCAGTGAAATTGGGCAAGGTGTAAAACAGGTTGGCGACTCAATATCACCCATTTACAAAGTCAACTTCTACCCCATTTTGAGAGGTGTCTCATCTTGTTTTACAGACTGTTGTCGCAAGAACCAAGCAGGAGTGACAAATGAAAAGATCGCAAAAATGTGATGAATGAGTAAGTTCTTCAGAAGGCATTTGAATACAGGGAGAGAAGCGGTGAAGTGACGATCCTGAAAGAAGTTGTTCCAGAGAGTGGGATATGGAATCTGAAGCACCAGTTATGGACAATGGTTGGGTTGTGTGGGAAACAGATAGGCTGCATTTTGGCTCCAGCTCCCAATTCTTTTTAATGTTTCTGTTAATAAAGATTGGAACTAATTTTTTTTTGAACTTAATAACTTACTGCATCGAATTAAGTCATTAAGGAACAGCTTTAATGCAAAATCTGAGCGATTTACTCGATTGAATACTTGTTACAAGTATTTCCATGACCTCTTCATATCCTGAAACTCATGAACCAGCAATACCTAGTTACAGGTACTTATGTGTTCCCTGCACAAAGCCATTCATTGAATTTTCCTTCAGCAAGTAAGTAGTAGCAATAAACCACGGGTATAGATCCAAACATTGTATTAACTGCCATCATTATTCAAGTGTTCATGGAAAACATATCTATCACAATGTTGCATTTTCGTATTTGGTTAGCACTTTTCAAATCTAGTCTTTCAAACACAATAGAAATGCAATATTTTTGTGGTTATTATGGGCACCATTTTCCCGGAAGCTCTGGGCTGGATTCTCCAATTCTGAGGCTACGTCCCCACGCGGGCATGGGAACGGTGATGTTTTACGCCAGAGAAAATGGCGTAAAACGGGCACCGATCCTCCATTTGGCTGGGGCTAGCATGCCGGCAGTGTAGAGCACCTGGCTCTAGCTGCCGACGTGGCCTGGTGAATTGCCGGGTCCGTGGCCGTGCATGCACATGCAGGTGGTCTGCAGTGGCCGCGTCGTGCTACATGGCGGAGGCTGCTCGCGGACTTGGTCCGTGAAAATAGTGCCCCCCCTTTGGCCGGCTCGCGTGCCCCGGACAACCCCACCCACATTGCCTCCAGCCCCTGATAATGTCCCCACTGCCCGTGGATCGGCCCTCCCCCGACTGTGGCGGCGCTGCACTGAGTCTGCAGCCGCCATGCCGAGTTCCTGATGGGTGAGACCATGAGAGACCCACTCCGTCAGAACTAGGCCGGTCGGGTGCGGAACGTCGGGGGCGGGCCTCGGGCAATGTCCTGAGACCGTCGATACATCGCGCGGCGTACTCTCCGAGGAAGCCACTTTGGCGGGGGCAGAACATCGCGAAAGTGACGCCGCCCTCGATTCGGTTGGGAACTTTGATTCACCGGCCGAACGCGATTTCGCCGTCGCCGACCGGAGAATCCAGCCCTCTCTGCGCACAAATTCTGTTTTGTCCGTTAAATGTCACAAGAGTGTCATGATGGGAATTGCGCTGGCGAGATCTCGGTTTGAGCTCTTCCTCGCTGGGCCCTGCACTCCCCCCCCCCCCCCCCCCCACCTCGTGAAGTGCTTCCCCTGATTTCCATTTATTTAAATAACTTTGAATATAATTACATGGCTTTTCACCATGCCTTCCAGCTTCTAGTGATGGCCCCTCTCCCCAGCGGCGTGGCACCTTGCCAGTACGATTCACTACTGGTTTGCAAAAACAAAAACCAGTCGTGATGACCACACCGGGCGTGTGGAGGTGTCTGGGTTGAGGACCCAGGCTGGGCAGTGCTCCTTGGAACTCACAGGGGGCATTGCCCGGCGACAATCCCTTCTCCATTGGGGGTGGGGGCGTTCCCTTAGTTGCGTTTGGGGGGTGGGGGTTAGTTTGGTGTGCGCTGGAGAACATAAGGTGGGGAGGAGACTGTCGCCAATTTCTCCATGGTGGGGGGTTCACCCTGAAACTTCTGTGAGTGGGGGGGTCCTCCATGGCCATGGGGGGTGGGAGGGAGCTCAGTGTTCTCACTCATCGGGGCGCCCTATAAAGATAGCGCCCCAATCTCTGTGTAGCCAGGCTTGCTGGGTCTATGAGGCCTTGCCCCACTAAACCCATCCACTTATTCTTTTCTGACGAAGTGTCGGAAAATCTGGACAGAAAACCTGGCCAGTTTTCTGGGAGAAACACGCAGTTTTCAGTCAGAACCTGTCACTAGTTTTTCAGAAAATTCCCAAGTCTTTTCAGGCAACCTGACTCCTATCTTACAATTATAGCAATGATCCCCTACTGTCACCTGTGTACAAATAAATTTGGCTGGAGCACAATTTCTCTGTCACAGATAAACTACAATGTAAATGTAATAAAATTTAATGCAGTTTTTTTTCAACTCTGCTACATCTGTCTAGAATTCAGAAAACATTCAGTTCCTATAATCTCTTCCTGTAATATTTGCATGTAGAAGCAGATAAATAAGTGCATTATAATGTACCCCTGCAGGTTATCAATCAATTGCTTGGATTTCCATATTAAAGTGTGCAAGCTAGTAAAGAAGAAAATTCAAGCTATTGTGACACAAATCAACATTTACAACAGAATCTTCTGGGACAGTCGGCTTAAAGGGAAATTGTTACTAAAGTAAGGAAATACAGAGCAAGGTCAGGTATTGAAGCGACCTGCTCCAAACACAACTGTCACTTGGCCAAGTTGGCTGCTACAGCAACACCAGGCACCACATGACGCACAGCTTGAAGCTTTACAAAGTAATTTGGGATTACCATCATTATCTGAGCGTTTTTCCATCCCCTTCATCACTTTGCCTTTTCTGAAAGTGCTGATTCTTCCTGGAGTATTGTACAAGTACATCACTCAACTGCTCACCTGGACAACAACGTCTACCTTTTCTTACACAGGATCAGCCATAATACTGACATTAAATCCTGGATTGAAAAACCGACCGGAATTCCACGATGCCAGAACTGTTCCACTTTATGCCATCGTTGCCAGTGGGTGGGGAAAGTACCCACTCATTTTTGGGGTGGTACATAGATCATAGAATTTTCAGTGCAGAAGGAGGCCATTTGGCCCATCGGGTCTGCACCGGCTCTTGGAAAGAGCACCTCACTTAAACCCTCAGCTCCCCCCTCTCCCCGTAAACCAGTAACCCCACCTTACCTAAGGGCAATTTAACATGGCCAATCCACCTAACCTGCACATCTTTGGGCTAAATACCGACTTCTGACATGACATGACTTACATCTAAATCAGGCAGTACTCATGTGAGCCTGTAATTTTTCTTCATTCCTGTCTCGATTGTTCTAGTCCACGTTCTTGCTCCACATAAAGTATCCAGCATTGCGAGGCACTGTAGAAAAGTTGGAAGCAAATTTAAAGTGCCCAGCAGCTAGGTTCAGGGATTTGCAGAAGCTTTATTTTGGATTTGTATCCTTAAATGAAAGCAAGCTTCAGGGACTTCAGTTATGTGGAGAGACCGGAGAGCTTGGTGTTGTTCTCCTTACAGCAGAAAATGTTACGGGAGATTTTATACAAGTGATCAAAATTCTGAGCGGCTTTGACGGAATAAATAGGGGGAAACTGTTCCCAGAGGCAGGAGGGTAAGTAGCCTTAGAACACAAAGTTAAAATAATTGACAAAAGTATCACAGCAGAAATCCCATTTTCCCACATAAACCAGTTTCCAGTGCACTTCCAGCAAAGCGCATACTGTGCGATGCCAACAGGAAAGGGTTCCATTCTCAATGAGTCGTTTGTTGACGACTAGCAGAGTGGAAGCGAATTCTCACTTCCCGAGGAGGCATTCCAGCATGCTCGCAACCTTTTCACCCAGAAAGGCAAGTCTCCAGGGGACATGTGGAAAAACGGGATGAGGTCATGGCTTTTGACAACCTGTGTGGCTTGCCAGGCATGAGCTCAGCATTACTGTCCTTCAGTAGGAATTTAGAAAGCAATGGGATTTTAAACAAAGGGTTCGAATCAACTTGAACCCACCAAGAGATCACCATTGATGTCCAGGAATAGGAAAGGTTTCATGTGCGTAAAAGGGAATCAGCAAGTGGAAAGGCAACAGCCTAAAGAAGATATTCCTTACACTGGCAGCACACTTAGCCAAGCTGTTCCAATACAGCTACAAACACTGGCATCTACCCAACAATGTGGAAAACTGCCCAGGTCTGTCCTGCACACAAAAGCAGGACAAATCCAAGCCAGCCAATTACCACCCCATCAGTCTACTCTCGATCATCAGCAAAGTGATTGGAGGTGTCATCGACAGTGCTATCAAGAGGCACTTACTCAGTACCAACCTGCACCCTTATGCTCAGTTTAGGTTCCACCTGGGTCAGTGTCGTGTTGGGTGTTCCGATGCACAAATGATCCAACACGGCTGTAGATGGTTGTTATAACCTGCCTACTTACCATTGGCTGGGGACTAATGACAGTCCCACAATCCTGTGGGAGTATGAGCTTCCCCAATGAGGGGGCGGAGAAACCAATAGTAAACTCCTAGTATAAATAAAGCTGGCCAGTTTAGGAACCGGCAGGAAGGAGTGTGCAGCAAGTGAAGTTGCTGCTGCTGTTTTATATATATATATATATATATATATGTATATATGTTATTGTAAATAAATGTTATTACTTTGTATCCTTAAAACTCGAGCTGGATTCTTCGTGGCCCTCACAAAACTGGCGACGAAGGTTAAAGTGAATAGCTGTCTACACTGCTGAAGCCACCTCCCTGGATTTTTGTTGGATACAGGTTGGAAGTTGTTTTCTATTATACCATGCCTCTGTACGGATGTTTGGATGTTTTTGATGCTGCGCTGGAAAGCTGGAACCAGTACACACAACGGATGTGTTACTATTTCCCGGCAAACAATATCACCGAAAACGAGCGGCAGGTGGTCATATTGCTCACCGCCTGCGGCCCGCATACGTTTGGGGTGATTAGGAGCCTTACGTACCCAGCTGTGCCGGACACCAAAACATTTGATGAACTTGTGAATATAGTGGGGCAACATTTTAACCCAACCCCATCCAAGATAGTCCAGCGTTACCGGTTTAACACCGCTGAGAGGACCCCTGGAGAATCCCTTGCCAATTTTCTATCCAGGCTACGCAGGATTGCGGAGTACTGTGACTATGGTGAGACCTTGTCAGAAATGTTACGCGACCATTTGGTTTGCGGTATTAACAATGCGGCCACCCAGAGAAAGTTGTTAGCTGAGCCAACATTGACTTTTCAACAGGCTATTCAAATAGTATTGTCCCGAGAGAGCGCAGAACGAGGAGTGCAGGAGCTACAGGGAATGGAAGTGCATGCCTTGGGGCGCAACCCCTTCCGTCCAAAAACGTCCCCCCGCGCTCCGGCGGTACCTTGGGCGAGGCAACGTCCGGACCGACGCCAGTGGCCATCGGACATTCCTCCCCGAAGGGAGCCTTCTCCAGAACCAATGGATGAGGAGCCATGTCCGTGTCAGACTTGTAGGCGCCGACACCGTCGCGGACGGCGGTCCTGGGGGCGCCAGAGGCGCCGTTGTTCCGACCGAAACTGGGACCAGCCCAGGGGCCGTAACTGGGACCAGCCCAGGGGCCATACCTTCCATGTGGATGAACCTGCAGCGACTACTCCTGAGGACGTGGAGACGGAGGACGACTGCCTGCAGTTTCATTGTGTGGCAGCTCCCCGTGTGGCCCCCATTAAGGTGACAGTATGGGTCAATGGCCACCCGCTTGAGATGGAGTTGGACACTGGCGCAGCGATCTCCGTGATCGCCCAGAGGACATTCGACTGCATCAAGCAGGGTATACAGACCCTTACATTAACTGACTCACAGGCCAGGTTGGCCACCTACACGGGGGAACCACTAACATTGCAGGGACTACAATGACCCCTGTTGTTTATGGACGCCAGGAGGGGCGTTTCCCACTTATCGTGGTGCGCAGCCATGGGCCCAGCCTGTTGGGTCGTGACTGGTTGCACCATTTGCGGTTGCAATGGCAGCACATCCTCCAAACAGTTTCTGAAGGGTTGACTGAGGTGCTAGGATGATACCCAGATGTATTCCAGCCTGGTTTGGGGAAAATAAAAGGGGCCGTAGCCCGTATCCAAGTCGAACCAGGAACCACGCTGCGCTATTTCTGGGCGGGCCCGGTGCCTTACGCCTTGCTCGAGAAGGTAGAAGGGGAGCTCACTCGTTTGGAGAGTTTGGGTATTATCAGGCCCGTCCATTTTGCTGACTGGGCAGCACCAATTGTACCTGTAATGAAGCCAGATGCCACAGTTCGCTTGTGTGGCGACTATAAACTTACAGTGAATACGGCTTCCCGACTCGACCGATATCCAATGCCTCGCATAGAGGATCTCTACGCGAAGCTTGCAGGTGGACTCTCATTCACAAAATTAGATATGAGTCACGCCTACCTGCAGTTGGAGCTGGACCCTGCCTCCCGACCAGATGTAACGATTAATACACACCGGGGCCTGTATGAATATACACGATTGCCCTTTGGAGTATCCTCTGCCTGCGCAATTTTTCAACGTGTTATGGAGGGCATTGAGAGGTTTACCACATGTTGCTGTCTACTTAGATGACATTTTGATTACAGGGACGTCGGAGCAGGACCATTTGGAAAATTTGGAGGCTGTCCTTAGACGCCTTTCGGAGGCTGGAGTCAGTTTACGTCGCACAAAGTGCGTATTTCAGGCAAAGGAAGTAGTCTACCTAGGTTATCGGGTGGACCGCGAAGGTTTGCACCCCGTCGCAGAGAAGGTGCGTGCAATTCAACATGCCCCCGCCCCGACTGACACTTCGCATCTTCGTTCTTTTCTCGGTCTCGTAAACTATTACGGGAAGTTCCTCCCCAATCTGGCAACTACGCTGGCCCCCTTACACCTGCTGCTAAAGAAAAATCACACCTGGGTTTGGGGTCAGCCGCAAGAAATCACTTTCCGGCGGGTAAAGCAACAATTGTCGTCGTCTGGGTTACTAACCCACTATGATCCTGGAAAGCCTTTGCTCGTCACATGTGATGCATCCCCGTATGGTATTGGGGCCGTCCTGTCCCACAAGATGGAGAACGGGGCCGAGCGACCGATAGCTTTCGCCTCCCGCACATTGACTGCAGCGGAGTAAAAGTACGCGCAGATCGAGAAAGAGGGCCTGGCAGTGGTTTTTGCGGTGAAACGCTTCCACCAGTATGTGTATGGCTGCCATTTCACTATCGTGACCGATCATAAGCCTCTGCTGGGACTTTTCAGAGAGGATAAGCCAATACCCCCCATTGCTTCTGCACGGATCCATCGCTGGGCTTTGTTGCTTGCTGCATACGAGGATTCTCTGGAGCACAAACCAGGTACGCAGATAGCAAATGCCGACGCACTGAGCCGATTGCCTTTATCAACCGGCCCCATGTCGACCCCCACGACTGGTGAGGTGGTTGCAACCCTAAATTTTATGGACACCTTGCCTGTCATGGCATCACAGATCCATGAGTGGACCCAGACGGAGCCAGTCCTGTCAAAGGTTCGGCACATAGTCCTGTATGGTGGGCAGCATAGACAGCTCCCAAGCGAGTTGCGGACATTTTCCTCCAAGCTGTCAGAATTCAGCGTGGAAGACGGCATCCTCTTGTGGGGGACGCGTGTGATTGTCCCGGAAAAAGGCCAGGAGCTGATACTAACAGACTTGCACAATGGGCATCCAGGTGTGACCAAAATGAAAATGTTGGCCCGGAGTTATGTCTGGTGGCCAGGCCTCGACACCGACATTGAGAAGGTGTCCCAAAACTGCTCCATTTGCCAGGAGCATCAGAAGCTTCCGCCGGCTGCGCCCCTACATCACTGGGAATGGCCAGGGCGGCCTTGGGCACGCTTGCATGCAGATTTTGCACGCCCTTTTCAAGGATCCATGTTCCTTCTATTAATTGACGCCCAGACTAAATGGTTAGAGGTGCATAAGATGCAGGGGACAACGTCCTACGCAACAATTGAAAAGATGCGTTTGTCGTTTAGTACGCATGGACTCCTCAAGGTGCTGGTCACGGATAACGGCACTCCATTCACGAGTGAGGAGTTTGCGAGGTTCACGAAGATGAATGGCATACGCCATATCCACACTGCCCCTTACCACACGGCTTCAAATGGGTTGGCAGTGCAGACATTCAAAAGAGGCCTAAAGAAGCAGTCTTCCGGATCAATGGACACGAGACTGGCTCGCCTTTTGTTTACGTATAGGACCACCCCCCATGCGGTGACTGGGGTAGCTCCCGCAGAACTCCTAATGGGCCGGAGACTTCGCACCCGCCTTAGTATTGTTTTCCCGGACATTGGCGCAAAAGTACGCCGCACACAAGAACGGCAGGGACAGGGATTTTCTCGGCATCGGCCGATTCGGCAGTTTGCGCCCGGTGACCCAGTGTTCGTTCGGAATTTTGCTGGTGGTGCCCAGTGGGTTCCTGGTGTAATCTTTCACCAAATGGGCCCTATATCTTACCAGGTGCAAGCCCAGGGTCGTCTCCAGCGCAAACATGTAGACCACGTTTGGTCCAGAAGACTATCTCCTCAAAAGATTCCCCGCCCCCGGAGCTCATTTCTACAGCCGCAGAGACCAGAGACAAGGGAAGGTAGTCCTCACAATCTTCCACTGGTGCCTCACTCGAAGCCTGCGCAGGTCGTTACAGAACCAAATGGAGATAGAGACGCTGACACGACGGAGGCAGCAGACTCTGACTCCGAGATGGAGACACAGGATGCATCAGAGGGGGAATCCTCGGGTCCACGGGCCGTGGATGTACAACCGTTGCGCCGTTCATCACGGAAGCGTCGGTCTCCGTCTCGTTACACGCCGCCTGATTCAGCGCCGCGTGCAAATGGTGTCCGGCCTGCGGCAAAACAAGTCCGACGCCCTCCTTCGCCAGGGTCTTCGGTGGATTCCTTGGACTTTGGCGGGAAGGGATGTTATAACCTGCCTACTTATCATTGGCTGGGGACTAATGACAATCCCACAATCCTGTGGGAGTTTGAGCTTCCCCAATGAGGGGGGCGGAGAAACCATTAATAAACTCCTAGTATAAATAAAGCTGGCCAGTTTAGGAACCGGCAGGAAGGAGTGAGCAGCAAGGGAAGTTGCTGCTGCTGATATATATATATTATTGTAAATAAATGTTATTATTTGTATCCTTAAAACGCGAGCTGGATTCTTCGTGGCCCTCACAAAAATGGTACAACTCTGTTTTAGTGTCTTAACAATGACAACTACCAACTGCTGGCTTGGGTACGTGCTTCACCAGCTAACCTGTGGACCCAGCCCTATCACTATCTTAGTGAGGCACTCAGCACATGGTCTATGTCTGAGTGGCACACTGTGAGCTCTGTGCTCTGAGCTACCTCCTGGTAGAATGAGCGGGAACTGTGGTGTTCCCTGTTTTATAGTGCGTGTGCTCTCACTGGTGATTGGCTGCGATGTTATGTGTGTGCTGGTTGGTCCAACTACCTGGCCATCAGTGTGTGTGTGATTGCACCATGATATGCTGATGTGGATATCATGACACTCGGCTCCTGACCTCATTGCAGCTTTAGCCCAAACATTGACAAAATAACTGAACTCAAGCAGTAAAGTGAGAATGACATCAAGGCAGTATTTGACTGAGTATTGCATCAAGGAGCCCGAGCAAGACTGGAGTCAATGGAAATCCAGGGGAAAACCTTCCACTGGTTGGAGTCATAATTGGCACAAAGGAAGATGTTATAGTTGGAGGTCAATCATCTCCGCTCTAGGACATCACTGCAGGAGTTCCTCACATCCTAGGCCCAACCATCTTCAACTGTTTCATCAATGACCTTGCATCCATCATAGAGTCACAGAATTTACAGTGCAGAAGGAGGCCATTCGGCCCATCGAGTCTGCAGCGGCCCTTGGAAAGAGCACCCTACCTAAGCCCACACCTCTAACCCTATCCCCCTAACCCAGTAACCCCACCCAACATTTTTAGACACTAAGGGCAATTTAGTATGTCCAATCCACCTAACCTGCACATCTTTGGACTGTGGGAGGAAACCAGAGCACCCGGAGGAAAACCACGCATACACGGGGATAACGTGCTGATACCGCACAGACAGTGACCCAATCCGGAAATCGAACCTGGGACCCTGGAGCTGTGAAGCAACTGCACTAACCACTGTGCTACCGTGCCACCCAATCATAAGGTCAGATGTGCTGATGTTTGGACAATGTTCAGAACCATTTGCGACTGCTCTAATACTGAAGCAGCCTGTGCAGCAACCTCTGAACATTCAGGCGTGAGCTGAAAAGAGGCAAGTGACATTTGTGATGATATGCATAAGCAAGCATGTATATAATTATATAAACGACCTCCGGCCAGCAGTGATTAAATCTACCACGTCACTCTGTATCTTGAGGAGTTGGGAGATAATCGTGTTAGTGGATAATCATACTTGCAGTAGTTCTAGGATAATTTATCAGTATTAGTTTTTTAAATTTGTTCATGGGACGTGGGCATCGCTGGCTGTGCCAACATTTATTGCCCATCCCCCATTGCCCTGAGGCGACAGTTAAGAGTCAACCACATGACTGTGGGTCTGGAGTCACATGAAGGCCAGGTAAGGATAGCAGATTTTCTTCCCTAAAGGACATTAGTGAACCAGATGGGTTTTTAGCAATGGTTTCATGGTCATCATTAGACTTTTACTTCCAGATTTTTATTGAATTCAAATTTCACCATCTGCCATAGTGGGATTCGAACCCGGATCCCCAGAGCATTACCCTGGGTTGCTGGTTTACTAGTCCAGTGACAATACCACTACTCCACCACCTCCCCATGTAGTAGTTTGTAATATATTTCTCATAGTTATCTTAACCACGCATTTACTTTATAATAAATCACTTTAACTAGTCAAGAACTAGATGTCCTATTGTGCATCATTCCTACTGGCCAAGCACCAGAACGTAACAACATTCACACCACAGAAGTGACCCTCTCCAATACGAGAAAATTCAACCACCTCCCTTTGACACTCAATGGCATTACCATCACTAGCCCCCCCATCAACATCACGGGGTTACCATTGACCAAAAATTGAACTGAAACCACCATTTCAATACTTTGGCTACAACTGCAGTTCAGCGGCTGGAAATTCTGCACTTAGTAACTCACCTCCTGACCCCAAAACCTGTCCACCACCAAGGCACAGGCTAGAAGGTGATGGAATACTCTCCATTTGCCTGAATGAGAGCAGCTCCAGCAATACTTTTCATGGTCAAGATTTGAAGAAATATATTTGTCAGCCGGACTGCTTTACATAAAGGCATTTCTTTTGTGCTTTTCAAAATGGACAAATTCTGAGCTGACAAGATGGCTCCATCTGGTCACATTCTGGCCTCCAGGAATTTCTGAGCCATTCAAAGTGAACAAAGGCTAATGCTTCAAATGTCTGGAATGTAACACTCCTTACATTGCATAAAGATCACAGCCAAGCTAACACAAAGGCCCAGCAGATGGCCTGTCTGCTCAAGCCAGCTACGGGCAAAGGCAGCCATTTGCAAGTCCTAGTCTCTAATAATGATGCTAATGGACTAAGCATTAACATTTCTAACATGATGGGTTCAACAAGGGGGTCTTTGTCAACCTGAAACCGGTATCACATGACCAAGACCTGGGCTGTCTGAACTCCTAGAATTGTGCAGTCTTTGGAACTTATATAGTCAGTTACTGTTTGACCTCCGATGAGAGCAGGACTCAAGGCAAATTACCTGTGCTGCCTACCGTCAAGCAAGTGGCAGGAGAAAGAACCCGGGCCCTCCTCAGAACTGCAAACTATTGGAACTTTTGAGCCTCAAAGATGTCTTCTCCCATCATGGAAATCTTGGGCGGGATTCTCCGCCCTGCCGCGCCACATTTTTGCCCTGACCGGCCGGCGGGATTCCCTGTTACGCCAGCTGGCCAATGGAGTTTCCCATTGTGGGGCAGCCCCACGCCGTCGGGAAATCCCCGGGCGCCGGCAAAACGGAGCATCCCGCCGGCGGAGAATCCTGGCCCTTGCCTCTGGAAAGACAGTATCACACAACTTCCTCTCTGAAGGGACATTCCATTAAACGTTTGATTCCAGATTCTGGATTCACATAAACCCATAACTTATATCGTATTGTTGTTGCGCTCTGAATCCTCTCCCTTTTCCTTACCCTTACCTTATTTATTGTGCGAATGCAAATGGAGTGGACCTGGTAAAGATCCTCTCATGTGGGTGTGTAAAAGTAAACCAACCCTTTGCATTTTACCTTACCTTGAGTTTGCTAAACAATTATTTAGAGAGGCTTTGAACCCTCCAAATCTAGGTGTTGGGGAAAATACGCCATTTATAAAGGGGGAAATCAGAATCTTATAACACTTTTCTGTTCGTGGGTGGGTAGAGAGCAGGGAAATCAAGCCAGTTTAAATTGACCCGCCCTTCTGTCCGTTCACAGTGAAGAAGCTCGCCACCATCAAGAAGACAACAGCCCACTTGATTGGCACCCCATTTTCCACCATAAAATTCTCTCCCTCAACACCAGCACACAATGGCAGCAGTGTGGTTTCATCCTTAAGATACAGGGCAGCAACTGAGCATGGCTCCTTCAACAGGACCTTCCAAATCCACAACCTCTAACACCTAGACGACAAATGGCCTAGCTGATTCATAATTGTCATGTGTGCGTTTTACACTCTGCCCACTTTCACACGGCTGTGAATATAAATGCCAAGAATGGAGGCAGGGCCTCCAGATCTGGCTCTTGCCCGCCATTTTGAACCCTCCGTGAAGCCTTCCCAACTCCATGAAAATTCCACCCACGGTGTCATATGCTCGTGAATCACTCATGCCAAAGGGGGAAACCCTTCAATCTTAGCAGGCTCTTTTATCACTGAATCAATTCAAACCAAGCCCAGAATTACCTCAGTGGAATATTTTGAACAGCAGGTGACTAGCAAGTCTGGCAATGATTATTATTTTGGGTGATATCTGATCAGCCAGCCATCAGACGTGTCCCCTGTTGTTCTTTTCATTTGGAACAATGTATAATGGGTAGCTGTTCTCATATCATCTGTTTAAAACTATCAACCAAAGTCAAAATAATCTGTTCTATCTTTCTAGACAACAGACATGAGGCAGTTTGTTGTGCCACTGCCAATGCTGTGCCTAAGTTCAGCTAATTCAGCACAGATCGGACCTGATATCTTGCTGATTTGAAAGACATAATACCAGTCAGTGAGCTTAGCAACTGAGGTCCCCAGTTAGTTTAACATCTGATTTATTTTTAAAGTAACCTTACTTTACCAAGCATGTTCAGCAAAGTATAACATTGTATACCATGTCACACTGTATCACCCCATTGTATAACTTGGTAAATTGTCTTTCGATGAGAGATGGTGTCCCATTGAAAAATACTTTTAAGGATTCAGAAGGTGGGAATGCAAAATCTGTTGAGTCGATTTAGTTTGTTGCAATTGTTAGAAGAGTGTGTTCAATTAACTCAAGACTATTTTCATGCCACTCTTGCAAAGATGCTGATTCCATAGCCATTTAAGTAGTGCTCAATCAGAAATCAGTTTTTCGAACAACTTTTGTGTATGATAGGTTGAATTACTTTTTTCTGAAACACACTCACAATTTAAATTTAGGCATTTTGAACTATTGATTTCTTCTCATCCACAGATCATGTAGAATTTATATACACTGCTCCAACCATTCATTCTCTGGAGGAAACAAACACAAAAGGTCTAACATCCAGGAAGATAAATCTTTATGGAACTTCGCCTCCCAAATCCTAACGCTAATTAAACAAAAGTCCAGGACATTAATCTAACCTTAAAAGCTCAATTTATAACACAGACTAGCTGTGCTCCACAGGTAAATGATCGATGGTCCCAGGAGGACGTGTACCAGTGAAATCCTGCAGCATCTTATCATCAACGCTATTCCTTATCAGCTTTAATTCTTTTCCTAAACAGACATCCATCCAATCCTTCTTCAAAGAAAAAATAATCAATATTGCTTTAACTGCTCTAGTTAAGAGACAGTCCTGCAAAATTGCATTTATTACTCCATGAGAACAAAATTCTTCTCTAGCTTCAAATGGCGCTTGTTATCCTGTACTTGTCTCTGATTGCAAAATAAGAATGACCACAGTTTAGGGCATAGATTTTCCAGTTCTACCCACTGCATGAATTCCTGGTCGCAGGTCTTGATCTAATGCTTACTCTGGAGGGTTTTCCATGGTCAACCTCATTTTGATTGTTCAGCAAGCTTCCAGTGGTGCTGTCGTTTGAAAGCTTGCCAGTTGGATTGGATTGGATTTGTTTATTGTCACGTGTACCAAGGTACAATGAAAAGTATTTTTCTGCGAGCAGCTCAACAGATCATTAAGTACATGAGAAGAAAAGGGAATAAAAGAAAATACATAATAGGGCAACACAACATATACAATGTAACTACATAAGCACTGGCATCAGATGAAGCATACAGGGTGTAGTGTTAACGAGGTCAGTCCATAAGAGGGTCATTTAGGAGTCTGGTGACAGTGGGGAAGAAGCTGTTTTTGAGTCTGTTCGTACGTGTTCTCAGACTTCTGTATCTCCTGCCCGATGGAAGAAGTTGGAAGAGTGAGTAAGCCGGGTGGGAGGGATCTTTGATTATGCTGCCCGCTTTCCCCAGGCAGCGGGAGGTGTAGATGGAGTCAATGAATGGGAGGCAGGTTTGTGTGATGGACTGGGCGGTGTTCACGACTCTCTGAAGTTTCTTGCGGTCCTGGGCCGAGCAGTTGCCATACCAGGCTGCGATGCAGCCCGATAGGATGCTTTCTATGGTGCATCTGTAAAAGTTGGTACGGGTTAATGTGGGCATGCCGAATTTCCTTAGTTTCCTGAGGAAGTATAGGCGCTGTTGTGCTTTCTTGGTGGTAGCGTTGACGTGGGTGGACCTGGACAGATTTTTGGAGATGTGCACCCCTAGGAATTTGAAACTGCTAACCATCTCCACCTCGGCCCCGTTGATGCTAACAGGGGTGTGTACAGTACTTTGCTTCCTGAAGTCAATTACCAGCTCTTTAGTTTTGCTGGCATTGATGGAGAGATTGTTGTCGCTGCACCACTCCACTAGATTCTCTATCTCCCTCCTGTATTCGGACTCGTCGTTATTCGAGATCCGGCCCACTATGGTCGTATCGTCAGCAAACTTGTAGATGGAGTTGGAACCAAGTTTTGCCACACAGTCGTGTGTGTACAGGGAGTAGAGTAGGGGCTAAGTACGCAGCCTTGCTGGGCGCCAGTGTTGAGGACTATTGTGGAGGAGGACACAAAGGACGCAATCTAACCAAAATAAAACAGGCTCCGTTCTGGGCAGGAATCGAGGGGTCATTTCGGCTCCGCTATCTATCACTCTGTTTTGTTTGGTGACCCAGCCCCCTCCTCACCCCCCGAGGTCGCACTTAGTCACATTTCCTGCATTGATGATCTCTGCTCGCTGGAGATTAGCACCCCAATCTCTGAAACCCCATGCCTCTCCCCCCCCCCCCCCCCCCCATCCTCATACACACATAGTTAGGGCACCCCCGGGCCCGATCCCCGTACAGGCAAAATGCCAGTCTAGCACCTTGGCAATGCCAGTCTGGAACCCTAGCAGTGCCCCTGCCAGTGCCACATGGGCACACTGGCAGTGTCAGGCTGGCACATGAGTGGCACTGCCAGGGAGCCCAAGTGGCACTGCTAGGGTGCTGACATCACAGTGTTGAGGTGCCTGGGTGGCAACCACCCGGGGCTTCCAATCCCCTGGGAGACCCCCCAAGTCTCATCCCACCTGGTCCCCATTTCTGGCGACCAGTACTGAACAGCGCTCGCCTAAGGTCTCGGAAGCAAAGAGGTTAGATCCCAATGCCTCTGGTACATCAGGTGAGCTGCATATTAGAGTGAGATTAGCTGTTCACTCCAATATGCAGATTTGTCAACGACTGATCAAGCCCACAATGGGCAGGATCCAGATTGCGATGCCTCGTGAGGTCCCGTTCGATCTTGCAAGGTATGGCGAGCCGGGTAAACCCTGAAAGTGCCTCTCCCAGCATCTACCGGCTGCAACATGTCCTGGGTCAGGCGGGACGTGGCCGGTAGATCACACCTCACATGTTTTCCACTGGCTGCCTGCCACCAAGAAAGAAATACTGACAACAAACAAAATTTGATCGAATTGTCGCTATTACATTCAAGCTCACATTGCAGCCTTTTGCCCTTTCCTTTGTATTCCCTGTCGCCTAGTGACATTGGACATTTTGTGAATGTTGACATGAATCACATCAGGCAAGCACCAATACTTTGTCACTGTTGTCTTTTTTAAATTCATTTCTATCAATGCTGAAAAATTAAAATAGGCATGTGGTTAGTGATCTGGCAACACAGGGTGTCTGCCAAACATTTCAGCTCCATTACTGACAACAACATTATTCAAATTATTTAGCAATAACTCTGCAAAGCCAAGATATTTACTCTGCTCCCTTTTAGTTTACTTTCCTCGAGTGAAAACAAGTCCAGTGTCATAAATCAATTTCAGGCTAAATGTTCCAGTTTCGCCAGTGACAGGTTTCGTAGCAGTTGGGAGAGGAAAATCTGGAGTCAGCCCAAAATTCTGGGATCTGGGAGTCTTTGTTCATGAATCGCAGAAGGTCTGTATGCAGGTACAGCATGTAATTAAAAAGGCAAATGGAATACATAAGAACGTAAGAACTAGGAGCAGGAGTAGGCCATCTGGCCCTTCGAGCCTGCTCCGCCATTCAATGAGATCATGGCTGATCTTTTGTGGACTCAGTTCCACTTTCTCGCCCTGTGGTAATACCAGGTATTGCGGTACCTGAGAGGTAGATGACCATTGGCTAGACCCAGGAGTCTACCATTGGCCAATGTACATAGCTCCGCCCTGAGAGGCGGAGTATAAGAACCAATGCCGTCCCAGCAGCCATCACTTTCTGTATCGAAGCTGCTGGGGAAGAGTTCTAGCAGATTAAAACCTATTGGTTATGACTCACCTTGTCTTGAGAGTAATTGATTGCGCATCACGCCCAAACACCATACCCTTTATTCCTTTGTTAGCGTTTATTGCAAAAGCACTGGAGTATAAAAGTAGAGAAATATTACAATTGTCTCAGGTGTTGGTGAGACCACATCTGGAGTATTGTGTCCAGTTTTGGTCTCCTCATTTGAGGAAAGATGTGGTGGCATTTGAGGCAATTCAGAGGAGGTTCACCAGGGGCGAAAGGATTGACGTATGAGGAGAGATTAAACTATTTGGGCTTATACTCGCAGGAGTTTAGAAGGATGAGAGGGTATCTGATCGAGGTTTGTAAAAGACTAAAAGGGATTGATAAAGTAAACATAGACCAAATGTTCCTCCTTTTGAGACAATCTAGAATGAGAGGTCATAGATATGAGTTGAAAGGTGGTAGATTTGGATCTGAATTGAGGAGGAACTGCTTCTCGCAGAGGGTGGTGAATATGTGGAACACACTGCCCCATGCTGCGGTGAAATCTAAGTTATTAAATAGTTTCAGGAAGGAGATAGATATATTTCAGATTTTTAAAAACTGGTTAAAGGAATATGAGGAACAGGTGGGGAAGTAGATATGAGACCAGGAAGAGATCAGCCATAATCTGATTGAATAGCGGAGCAGGATCGAAGGGCTGAATTGCCTACTTCTGCTCCTAATTCCTATATTCCCGCCGACAGAAAAAGACTTGGAATTTTCCCCTTGCCATTTTCATGGAGACATTGTCCGGGATTCTCCGACCCGGCGCCGGGTCGGAGAATCCCCAGGGGGGTGCAAGAATCGCGCCGCACTGCCCCAATGCCGGCGCCGATTTTCAGGCACCCGCGGGATCTCCGCCGCGCCGGTCGTGGGCCGTTGAAAGCGGCCCCCACGGTGCGACCTGAAAGATGTGTCTGCAGGGGCCATCCTGGAGTGGGGGGTGGGGGATCCGACCCCGGGGACGTGCCTCCACGGTGGTCTGGCCCGCGATCGGGGCAGACCGATCGGCGGGTAGGCTGGTTCCATGGGGACCTATGTTCCACCGCGCCGGGCCCCTGTAGGGCTCCGCCATATTGCCCGGGGGCTGGCACGGAGACGGGAAAACACACAAATGCGTGGAATCATGCTGACCGTTCCGTGCACGCGTGGAATCATACCGGCCATAGCACGCATGCGCGAACCCGCGCCGGCCGTTCAGCGCCGGCTAAAGCTGCCGGGACCATTCCGGCACCGACCTAGCCCCCTAGGAAGGGGAGCATTCCTTATTATCGGGGACCATTGACGCCGGAGTGGTTCGCACCGCTTTTCACGCCGGCGTCAGAACTTGGCCACGGGATTGGAGAAAACCGACCATGATGTCTTTCCCAAGATCCATTTCAGGAACCACCATCTGCATGCATTAGCATGTGATAAATACTCATTAAAAACACAACTTGCCAGAATCATGTTCCTCTTCCCAATCCCGTCCCTCGCTAGTGGGAAATCATGCAGGTCTAAATCACGACCACGTACAAGTGGCATGCAGCTGTCTGCCTTTGTTTCACTTGTCACTTTGAAGTGAGTGCTACATTCAAATTCTACCTACAACATCGCTACTCCGGTTCCTCTGCGATCACAGTGCTAGCACACACTGGTGGGGGTGTAGTTCGGGGGTTGCTCACAGTGGCTGCCTCAGGTGATGAGCTGGTCTGCTCACCATGGTTGTCGCGCTACTCCAGCAAGACAGGGGTGTGCTCCAAATCAGAGAACAACATGGCGTCCTGGGGGGATGGGGAGGGGTGGTGGGAATGATAGCAATCAGCAGGAATATTGTGGGAGGGAAGCGAGCCCTATGTGGAACCATAGAACGCAGACGCAGAACAGGATCGATGGGATTCAATTTGCATCAAGGGAAAGGGATACACACAGACTCAAGAACAAAAGGCATGTGCGGTTAGCGTGACACAAGAGGGAAAGGTTGCTTTGGAGGGAGGGGAAGAGAAATGGTCGAGTGGACATCCATTGAGGAGCCGGAGAGCTGAGTAAAAGGCAGTCATAGTCCCGAATATTAGCAACTAGGGATAGTTTTAAGTAAGTTATATGTCTATTTGTGTGTGTTATCAACAAGGTATATCTTTAAGCTTAATTTATGTTTCTGTATTTGGATATTAAGAAGGGGTTGGGTTTTTGTTTCACTTTAAAAGATGCCTGCATTCTCATGAGGTTTTATGACTCTTGACGGGATATTAAAATAAACAGAAGGTAGAAAAAAGTATGCTGTTGCCGAGCAACAGGGGTTCAGAGAGAGAGACCCACAGAGTGAGAGAAAAACAGAAAAGTAGTTTCAAATCACTTTGGAAGAAGGGGTTAGGACACGCAGGACATGAAAAGAGACAAAGACCAAGTCCCAAACTAAGAAAGCCCAAAATCCAGGGAGTGGGGACAGAAACTGCCCCAAGGCAACAACTAAATCAAAGAACAAGGACTAGGATTGAAAACAGGTCCTGTTCAGTCAAGTTGACGTAAGAAGCAGAGGAGAAGGCTCCAAATTAAAGAAAGAAAATTGCAGCAAGCAAACTTCAAGCAAAATAGGCTTGGAAAAAGCCATAAGATCCATGGAGACAGCCAAAGGTTGATGATTCCTTACCAGGGGCATGCGAAGCAGTGGAGTTCTGTTAGCTCGGCTGAGTATCTGAGAGAGAGTGTGTGGGAGGTGATGCCGGATTGAACATTCAGATCCAGGAGGAAGAAACATCAGAAGGAAGTTGAAACCCTGGGAGTAGATCCTTGTTGAGAATGTCCAAGTGAAACATGATTTGTGAGGAAATTCCAAGGTATGCTCATCAAGGGTGAAGATTGGGAACCCTCATGCCTAAAACGGAATTAGACTAGTTGGCTCACAGTGTGACAAGCGTCTGGGGGAAGGTGATGAGAGATCCATAGCATCTGTTTGGTTTCAGAGTGTGGTATGTTTGACTTCAGGTCGCCTACTGGTTTACATGGACTTACTGTGAACATTAGAGTATAATGGATTTTACAACTTGTGTTATCCTGACAAATCTATATATATCTGTAAAGGTCCAGTTGGGGTAAAGGAGTAATGTGTTATAGTTCATCTTTTCTTGTTTAATAAATCTTTTATTCTTTTGTTATAACTTCATTGGCAATCCCGTGATTCTGTTCACACACGTGTTTAAACAAATAATCATATTAGGGGACGGAATTCCCCGATTGTTGGGATTCTCTTTTCCCTCTGGCAGCACATCCCACCACAGGTTTTCTGGCGGCGTGGGGTGCCTTCAATGGGAAATCCATTGGCCCCCAGCAAACAGTGAACCGCCGAGAAACATGCGGCTGGGGGACCGGAGAATCCTGCCCAGGATCTATCAAGCCTGGTTCCACCCTGGGATCTGACTTTGTTGAAGAATCATCCAGACTCGAAGAGTTAAGAGCTATGCTGCAGGGCAATGCATGGCACATATATTGTGTTCTCACTCGAGGGAGGGGAAAGGCCTGTGTGCTCATTGGGAATCAGCCACATCTTGGTGTGCAGGTCATGGTCATAGTATCACACTCGGGGGTGATCGGGTGCCTGGCTCGGTACTGAGGTTAGATGGTCATGGTCAGGGGGGGCAACTGCAATCTGTAAATGGGGAAAACGGAATGCAGGGAACTCAGAACTCTCCATGGGGGGTCACTTCTGTCTGTGACCATGAACACAGCCTCAAGATGGGGAGGGGTGAGCTCCTCATGGGCACGCAAACATCAAGACTGATCGGTTCAGAGGGGAAGGCATAATGATGATGATGGGATGTTTCTGGGGGGTGGCTGAAAAATCACCAGGGTGGGGGGGGGGTTCCCTGCACATCATGAAACTCCAGGAAGGGAACTTCCGGTTGCGGCGATGCACTGCTAAGCCGCACGTTTCGGCAGCTCCCGTTCTAACGGACTTTTGGGCTCTTTTCGGGAGCCCCAACGGAAATTTTTTCAGACCAAACCCAGTGTGGGGTGACGAAGGAAGGTGCCCCCCCCCCCCTCGGGTGTGAATGGAAAAGACCAGTGGCAGTGGCCAGATTGCGAAGGATCCTTTGGAGCAGCGGCAGAGAAGAGAAGGAAGAAGCAAGATGGCGGCGGATGGAGCCCAGGCGACATGGGGCCCGGACCAGCAGGAATTCCTCCAACGGTGTGTGGAGGAACTAAAGAAGGAGGTGCTGGCGCCAATGTTATTGGCAATCGATGGGCTGAAGGAAACACAAAAGGTCCAGGCGATAGAGCTCCGTGGAGTGAAGGCAAAGGCAGCCGAAAACGAGGATGAGATACAGGGCCTAGTGATAAAAACGGAGACGCATGAGGCACTACATAAGAGGTGTATCGAAAGGCTGGAAGCCCTGGAGAACAGCTCGAGGAGGAAGAACCTACGGATTCTAGGTTTCCCCGAAGGAACGGAGGGAGCTGACGTTGGGGCTTAAGTGAGCACGATGCTCCATACGCTAATGGGAGCTGAGGCCCCACCGGGCCCCCTGGAGGTGGAAGGGGCTCACCGGGTCCATGTGAGAAAACCAAAGGCGGGAGAACTACCAAGGGCGATAGTGGTGAGATTTCACCGCTTCACGGACAGAGAGGCTGTTTTGAGCTGGGCCAAGAAGGTACGGAGTAGCAGGTGGGAGAATGTGGTGATACGAATGTATCAGGACTGGAGCGCAGAGGTGGCGAGAAGGAGGGCGAGCTTCAATCGGGCCAAGGCGGTGCTTCACAGGAAGAAAATAAAATTTGGGATGGTGCAGCCGGCGCGATTGTGGGTCATGCATCAGGGCAAGCACTACTACTTCGAGACGGCGGATGAGGCATGGACCTTCATCCAAGAAGAGAAACTGGGTTAGAACTGAGAGACTGATGTTGGGGGGGAAACTACGAGGTTGTGGTACAGAAGTGTAAATTGGAGAATGGGAGGTTGATAGTATTGAAACGATAGACGGGGAATTTCTCTCCTCTAGATGGGGGGACACGGAGAAATGTGGGCGCCGGTGGAAAAAGGGACTGAGAGGGGGGATGGGGAATGAGGGAGCTGTGCCATAGGGGGCGGGGCCGATAGGAAAGCGCGGTGTTTTTCCCGCGCTATGGAGATGATGGCGGGAAGATAGGCGCAGGAAAGAAAAGAGTTCCACACGCAGGAGGGGTCAAAGAGAGAACGGGGGAAGCCGGGATCAGTTAGAGTTAGCTGACTTTCGGAAGCATTATGGGGGGAGTAACCATGCTAGATGGGGATCTAGCGGGGGGGGGGGGACTAATTGGGTTGCTGCTGAGTGCAAGGGGGAGCTGGCAAGAGAAGAGGTGGTCGGGACGGGAAGGCGTCCCCTGGGGGATGGGTGGGTGCGCGGGACCCGGACGGGGGGCTGGCCTAGAATAGGGGATGGCTAGTCGGCGGGAGGGGGGGCGGGTGGCCCCCCAATCCGGCTGATCACGTGGAATGTGAGAGGCCTGAATGGGCCGATTGAGAGGGCCCGGGTGTTCGCGCACTTAAAAAGACTGAAGGTACTTCCGGTTGCGGTGATGCCTTGCTAGCCACACGTTTCGGCGGCTCCAGCTCCGACGGACCTTCGGGCTCTTTTAAGAGCCCCAACGGGAAATTTTTAGGCGACGCAACCCGGTGTGGGGTGAGTGAGTAGGGAGTCCCCCCCAACGAAGGAGGAAAATACCGGCGGCGGCGGCTGCAGCGCGAGGAATCGTCGACCAAAGGGACAGAAAGGGAGAAGCACAAGATGGCGGCGGAGAAAGCTCAGGCGACATGGGGGCCCGAGCAAGACGAATTTTTGAGACGGTGTGTGGAGCTACTAAAGAGGGAGGTGCTGACCCCGATGCTGCAGGCAATTGAGGGGCTCAAGGAGACACAAAAGACCCAGGAGACAGAGCTCCGCGTGGTGGAGCAGAAGGTGACGGATAATGAGGACGAGATCCTGGGCCTGGCGGTCAAAACACAGACGCATGAGGCACTTCATAAAAAGTGCATTGAAGCGACTTCCGGGTGCGGCGATGACCAGCTGAGTCGCACGTTTCGGCAGCTCCCGGTGAAACGGACTTTTGGGCTCTTGATAGGAGCCCCAACGGCAATTTTGACGGCTAAAAACACTGTGCAGTAAACCAGAAGGGAATCCCCCCTGGATACGGATGAAAAAAGGAGAAAGTGGCCGGATTGCAGTGGATCCTTTAGAATAGCGGCAAGGAAGGCAAGCAAAAACCAAGATGGCGTCGGAAGGTGGCAGTTTAACATGGGGCCCTGAACAACAAGAGTTCTTGAAATGCTGTGTGGAAGAGCTCAAAAAGGAAATGAAGAAAGAGCTGTTGGCCCCGATACTACAGGCGATCGAAGGGCTAAAGGAGGAACAAAAGACCCAGGAGCGGGAGCTTCGGGTCGTGAAGGCAAAGGCAGCCGAGAATGAGGACACCCATACAGGGCCTGGTGGTGAAGACGGAGATGCATGAGGCACATCAGAAACGATGTGTGGAAAGGTTGGAGGCACTGGAGAACAACGCAAGGAGGAACAACCTGAGGATTCTTGGTCTTCCTGAAGGTGCGGAGGGAGCGGACGTCGGGGCATATGTGAGCACGATGCTGCACTCGTTAATGGGAGCGGAGGCCCCGGCGGGTCCGTTGGAGGTGGAGGGAGCATACCGAGTGATGGCGCGAGGACCGAGAGCAGGAGAAATTCCCAGAGCCATAGTGGTGAGATTCCTCCGTTTTAAGGATAGAGAAATGGTCCTTAGATGGGCAAAGAAAACTCGGAGCAGTAAATGGGAGAACGCGGTGATCCGCGTTTATCAAGACTGGAGTGCGGAGGTGGCGAGAAGGAGGGCGAGCTTTAATCGGGCCAAGGCGGTGCTTCATAAAAAGAAGATAAAATTTGGAATGCTGCAACCGGCAAGACTGTGGGTCACATATCGAGGGAGGCACCACTACTTTGAGACGGCGGATGAAGCGTGGACTTTTATTGTGGAAGAAAAACTGGAATGAGCGGGTTATTAAAAAGAACGTTTGAACAAAGTGGTGGGGCGAATGTGGGGGGCGAAGAGGGGGGTTAAAAAGGGGGGAAAGAGGAGTTTTATGTAGTAATCCTGCGATGTGGTAACTGGGAGCACAGATCGAGGTAGAAGAAGTGGTGAAAGGAATTAGGAGCATGCAGGCGGGAAAGGCCCCGGGACCGGATGGATTCCCAGTCGAATTCTATAGAAAATATGTGGACTTGCTCGCCCCGGTATTGACGAGGACCTTTAATGAGGCAAAGGAAAGGGGACAACTGCCCCCGACTATGTCAGAAGCAACGATATCGCTTCTCTTAAAGAAGGAAAAGGACCCGCTACAATGCGGGTCCTATAGACCTATTTACCTCCTAAATGTAGATGCCAAGATCCTGGCCAAGGTAATGGCAATGAGAATAGAGGAATGTGTCCCGGGGGTGGTCCACGAGGACCAAACTGGGTTTGTGAAGGGGAGACAGCTGAACACGAATATACGGAGGCTGTTAGGGGTAATGATGATGCCCCCACCAGAGGGGGAAACGGAGATAGTAGTGGCGATGGATGCCGAGAAAGCATTTGATAGAGTGGAGTGGGATTATTTGTGGGAGGTGTTGAGGAGATTTGGTTTTGGAGAGGGGTATGTTAGATGGGTGCAGCTGTTGTATAGGGCCCCGATGGCGAGCGTGGTCACGAATGGACGGGGATCTGCATATTTTCGGCTCCATAGAGGGACAAGGCAGGGATGCCCTCTGTCCCCATTATTGTTTGCACTGGTGATTGAGCCCCTGGCGATAGCGTTGAGGGGTTCCAAGAAGTGGAGGGGAGTACTTAGAGGAGGAGAAGAACACCGGGTATCTTTGTATGCGGACGATTTGTTACTATATGTGGCAGATCCGGCGGAGGGGATGCCAGAAATAATGCGGATACTTGGGGAGTTTGGGGATTTTTCAGGGTATAAATTGAACATGGGGAAAAGTGAGTTGTTTGTGGTGCATCCAGGGGAGCAGAGTAGAGAAATAGAGGACCTACCGTTGAGGAAGGTAACAAGGGACTTTCGTTACCTGGGGATCCAGATAGCCAAGAATTGGGGCACATTGCATAGGTTAAATTTAACGCGGTTGGTGGAACAAATGGAGGAGGATTTCAAGAGATGGGATATGGTATCCCTGTCACTGGCAGGGAGGGTGCAGGCGGTTAAGATGGTGGTCCTCCCGAGATTCCTCTTTGTGTTTCAGTGCCTCCCGGTGGTGATCACGAAGGCTCTTTTTAAAAGGATTGAAAAGAGCATCATGGGTTTTGTGTCGGCCGGGAAGACCCCGAGAGTGAGGAAGGGATTCTTACAGCGTAGCAGGGATAGGGGGGGGCTGGCACTACCGAGCCTAAGTGAGTACTATTGGGCCGCTAATATTTCAATGGTGAGTAAGTGGATGGGAGAGGAGGAGGGAGCGGCGTGGAAGAGATTAGAGAGGGCGTCCTGTAGGGGGACTAGCCTACAGGCTATGGTGACAGCCCCATTGCCGTTCTCACCGAGGAACTACACCACAAGCCCGGTGGTGGTGGCTACACTGAAGATTTGGGGACAGTGGAGACGGCATAGGGGAAAGACTGGAGCCTTGGGGGGGTCCCCGATAAGAAACAACCATAGGTTTGTGACCGAGAAATATGGGTTGCCCCAAGGGAATGCATTCAGGTATATGCAACTGAGGGCTTTTGCGAGGCAACAGGTGAGGGAATTCCCGCAGCTGCCGACACAAGAGGTGCAGGACAGAGTGATCTCAAAGACATGGGTGGGGGATGGTAAGGTGTCAGATATATATAGGGAAATGAGGGACGAAGGGGAGACTATGGTAGATGAACTAAAAGGGAAATGGGAAGAAGAGCTGGGGGAGGAGATCGAGGAGGGGCTGTGGGCAGATGCCCTAAGCAGGGTAAACTCGTCGTCCTCGTGTGCCAGGCTAAGCCTGATTCAGTTTAAGGTATTACACAGGGCGCATATGACTGGAGCACGGCTCAGTAAATTTTTTGAGGTGGAGGATAGGTGTGCGAGGTGCTCGAGAAGCCCAGCGAATCATACCCATATGTTTTGGTCATGCCCGGCACTACAGGGGTTTTGGAGGGGGGTGACAAAGGTGCTTTCAAAAGTAGTGGGGTTCCGGGTCGAACCAAGCTGGGGGTTGGCTATATTTGGGGTTGCACAAGAGCCGGGAGTGCAGGAGGTGAGAGAGGCCGATGTTTTGGCCTTTGCGTCCCTAGTAGCCCGGCGCAGGATATTGCTAATGTGGAAAGAAGCCAAGCCCCCGGGGGTGGAGACCTGGATAATGACATGGCAGGGTTTATAAAGCTAGAGCGGATTAAGTTCGTTCTAAGGGGGTCGGCTCAAGGGTTCACCAGGCGGTGGCAACCGTTCGTCGAATACCTCGCAGAAAGATAGATGGAATGGAAAAAGAAGGCAGCAGCAGCAGCCCAGGATCGGGCGGGGGGGGGGGGGGGGGGGGGGGGGGAGGAACCAGAAGGAGTCTCAGGGTTGTTAATATATACTGTATAATATGTATAGGTCGTTGCTACAGATAATTATATATTGGAATGTTAAATTATATTTTTGGAGAGTGTTACTTGTGATAAGGCAGTTGCCAATTAGGGTTAGTTTTCATTTTTGTTATTTATTATTTATTCATTTTCTGTTTATAAAATAGGTCATTGTTATTTGTGTTGTTATAATATTGTGTAAAGGATGCACAATGTACTGTGTTGGTTGACCAAAAATTTTCAATAAAATGTTTTAAAAAAAAAAAAAAGTGCATTGAAAGGATCGAGGCCCTAGAAAACGGAGCGCGAAGGAAGAACCTTCGGATACTGGGTCTCCCTGAGGGAGTGGAAGGAGCGGACTGTGGAGCTTATGCAAGTACGATGCTGAGCTCATTGATGGGTGCTGAGGCCCCTCCGGGCCCCTTGGAGTTGGAGTGGGCACATCGGATCCCGGCGAGAAGACCAAAAGCGGGAGAACCACCCAGGGCGATAATCGTGCGATTTCACCGCCTTAAAGATAGAGAAGAGGTCCTGAGATGGGCTAAAAAGGTGCGGAGTAGCAGATGGGAGAATGCAGTGGTACGGGTGTACCAGGATTGGAGTGTGGAGGTGGCGAGAAGGAGGGCGAGTTTTAATCGAGCCAAGGAGATGTTGCACAAAAAGGTGAAGTTCGGGATGCTGCAGCCGGCAAGACTATGGGTCACGTACCAGGAGAGACACCATTATTTTGAGACGGCGGAGGAAGCATGGACCTTTATTAAAGAGGAGAAATTGGATCGGAACTGGGGGACTGATACTGTAGGAAATGTTATTGTTAATGTTATGGTTGATGTTAATAGAGAAGTAAATTGGGATGGGGGGAGACACTAGGAAATGTGGGCGCCGGTGAGGGGGGAAGGACGGGACATAGATAGAGAATAAGGAATGGGAGGGGGAGGGGAAAGCGAGCTGCGCCACAAGAGGCGGGTCAGACAAAGGGATGTTCCCGCGCCAGAAAGAATATGGCGGGAAAATAGGCGCAAGGCGGATGGGAGTTCCCCACACGGGGGGGTCAAGGAGGGCGCGGGAGTAACCGGGGTCAGTTGAAGTCAGCTGACTTACGGAAGTAATATGGGGGGAGCAATCACGCTAGAAAGGGATCTAGCGGGTGGGGGGGGGGGGGGGGGGGGCGACGACAACTGGGTTGCTGCTGCGGAAATCCAAAAGGAATTGGCTAAAGAGTGGGTGGACGGGGATGGAATGCGACGCTGGGGGAGCGAGTGGGAGCGCGGAGGCGGGATATGGGACTGGCCTAGAGAAGGTAATGGCTAGTCGGCACAGGAGGGGGGCAGGTAGCCCCCTAGTGAGGCTGATCACGTGGAACGTGAGAGGCCTGAACAGACCGATTAAAAGGGCCCGAGTGCTCGCGCATTTGAAAAGACTAAGGGCAGACGTGGCTATGCTCCAAGAGACGCACCTGAAGGTGGCGGACCAAGTTAGGTTAAGGAAAGGATGGGTGGGACAGGTGTTCCACTCAGGACTAGACGCAAAGAATAGAGGGGTGGCCATATTGGTGGGGAAACGGGTAGCATTTGTAGCAAAGAACATTGTAGCAGATTGCAGTGGTCGATATGTAATGGTGAGTGGCAGGCTGGAGGGAATGGAGGTCGTGCTGGTTAATGTGTATGCCCCGAATTGGGACGATGCGGGATTTATGAGACGGATGCTGGGGCGCATACCGGACCTGGAGGTAGGAAACTTGATATTAGGAGGGGACTTTAATACCGTGCTGGACCCGGGGCTAGATAGATCCAGCTCAAAGACCGGAAGAAGGCCGGCAGCGGCCAAGGTGCTTAAGGGGTTTATGGACCAAATGGGGGGAGTGGATCCATGGCGATTTCTTAGACCAAGGGCTAGGGAGTTCTCCTTCTTCTCCCATGTCCATGAAGTGTACTCCCGGATAGATTTTTTTGTTTTGGGAAGGTCGTTGATCTCTAGGGTGGAAGAAGCTGAGTATTCAGCCATCGCGGTTTCGGACCATGCCCCACACTGGGTGGACATGGAACTAGCAGAGGAAAGGGAGCAGAGAGCACTCTGGCGATTAGATGTGGGATTGATGGCGGACGAGGGAGTGTGTGGAAGAGTGCGGGGGTGTATCGAGAGATACCTGGAGGTCAATGACGACGGCGAGGTCCCTGTGGGAGTGGTATGGGAAGCACTAAAAGCGGTGGTCAGAGGAGAGCTGATCTCCATTGGGGCCCACAAAAGGAAAACAGAGGCCAAGGAAAGGGAAAGATTACTGGGGGAGATTTTAAGGGTAGATAGGGAATTTGCAGAGACCCCGGAGGAGGGACTGTACAGGGAGATGAGACGACTCCAGACGGAGTTTGACCTCTTGACCACCAGAAAGGCGGAGGTGCTGTGGAGGAAGGCACAGGGGAGGAGGTATGAATATGGGGAAAAAGCTAGTCGCCTGCTGGCTCATCAGTTGCGAAAGCGGACAGCGGCGAGGGAGATAGGAGGAATTAGAGACGAAAAGGGAGCCACGGTGCGAAGAGCAGGGAAGATAAATGAGGTGTTCAAGACCTTTCATGAGGGAGTGTATAGGTCCCAACCCCCAGAGGGAGAGGAGGGAATGCGGCAGTTCCTGGATCAATTGAGGTTCCCGAGGGTAGAGGAGCAGGAGGTGGAAGGCCTGGGGGCACCGATTGGGGTGGACGAGGTTATTAAGGGGCTGGGGAGCATGCAAGCAGGGAAGGCTCCGGGACCAGACGGGTTCCCGGTGGAATTTTACAGAAAATATGTGGACTTGTTGGCCCCGTTGTTGGTGAGGACGTTCAACGAGGCCAGGGAAGGAGGGACTTTACCCCCGACAATGTCGGAGGCGACGATATCGCTAATTTTGAAGAGGGATAAAGACCCATTGCAGTGCGGGTCCTATAGACCTATTTCATTATTGAATGTGGATGCCAAACTGCTGGCAAAGGTACTGGCATCGAGGATAGAGGACTGTGTCCCGGGGGTGATGCACGAGGACCAGACAGGGTTCGTAAAAGGGAGACAACTAAATGTTAACGTGCGACGACTATTAGGGGTGATAATGATGCCCCCAGTGGAGGGGGAGGCAGAGATAGTGGTGGCAATGGATGCAGAGAAGGCATTTGATAGGGTGGAGTGGGAGTATTCATGGGAGGTGTTAAGGAGGTTTGGGTTCGGGAACGGGTTTATTAGCTGGGTCAAACTTCTTTATGGGGCCCCAACGGCAAGTGTAGTCACGGGGCGACAAAGATCGGAGTATTTCCGACTATATAGGGGAACAAGACAGGGATGCCCGCTGTCTCCACTGTTGCTCGCGTTGGCAATTGAACCTTTGGCCATGGCGTTGAGAGACTCCAGGAAATGGAGAGGGGTGATCAGAGGGGGAGAAGAACACCGAGTCTCGCTATACGTGGATGACCTTTTATTGTACGTGTCGGACCCAGCGGGGGGGATGATAGAGGTTATGCGGATGTTGAGGGAGTTCGGGGATTTCTCGGGGTATAGGCTAAACATGGGGAAGAGTGAACTATTTGTGATACATCCAGGGGACCAGAGTAGAGAGATAGAAGGCCTGCCTCTAAGGAAAGTGGAAAGAAACTTCCGATACCTGGGGATCCAGATCGCTAGGAGCTGGGGAACCTTGCACAGACTTAATCTGACACGACTGGTAGAACAAATGGAGGAGGACTTCAAGAGGTGGGACATGCAGCCTCTGTTGCTGGCGGGCAGGGTGCAGGCAATTAAGATGATGGTCCTCCCGAGGTTCTTATTTGTATTTCAATGTCTCCCTATACTAATCACCAAGACCTTTTTCAATAAAATAGACAGGAGCATCACGAGCTTCGTGTGGGCAGGGAAAGTCCCGAGAGTAAGGAGGGGGTACCTACAGCGTAGCAGGGACAGAGGAGGATTGGCACTACCGAACTTGGGCGATTACTATTGGGCCGCCAATGTGGCGATGATACGTAAATGGATGATGGAGGGAGAGGGAGCGGCGTGGAAAAGACTGGAGAGAAAGTCCTGTAAAGAGACGAGCTTAGAGGCGCTGGTGACGGCGCCGCTACCGTTCTCACCAAAAACGTTTACCACGAACCTGGTGGTGGCGGCAACATTGAATATCTGGGGACAGTGGAGGTGACAGAGAGGTGTGCGGGGAGCCCTGGTGGGGTCCCCAATCAGGAACAACCATAGGTTTGCCCCAGGAAGAATGGATGGAGGATTTCAGAGCTGGCACCAATTGGGAGTTAGGAGGATGGGAGATTTATTTATAGATGGGACGTTTGCGAGCTTGGGAGCATTGGAGGAAAAGTATAAGTTGCCCCGGGGAAACTTCCTGAGATATATGCAGGTGAGGGCGTTCACTAGACAACAGGTGAGGGAATTTCCGCTGCTCCCGGTACAGGGGATTCAGGACAGAGTGCTTTCGGGGGGGTGGGTCGGAGAGGGCAAGGTGTCAGAGATATACCGAGAGATGAGGGAAGAGGGGGAGGAGTTGGTGGGCGAACTAAAAGGAAAGTGGGAAGAAGAGCTAGGGGAGGAGATAGAGGAAAGTATGTGGGCTGACGCCCTAAGCAGGGTAAACTCCTCTTCCTCATGCGCCAGGCTTAGCCTGATTCAATTCAAGGTGCTACATAGAGCGCACATAACGGGAGCAAGATTGAGCAGGTTTTTTGGAGTGGAGGATAAGTGTGGGAGGTGCGGCGGAAGCCCGGCAAACCACGCACATATGTTTTGGTCGTGCCCGACACTGGAAGGGTACTGGAAGGGAGTGACGGGAGTGATCTCTAAAGTGGTGAAGACCCGGGTCAAACCAGGCTGGGGGCTAGCTCTATTTGGAGTTGCGGATGAGCCGGGAGTGCAGGAGGCGAAAGAGGCCGACGTTGTGGCCTTTGCGTCCCTAGAAGCCCGGCGTAGGATCCTACTCATGTGGAAGGAGGCAAAACCCCCCGGACTGGAGGCCTGGGTAAGCGATATGGCTGGGTTCATTAAACTGGAGCGGATAAAGTTTGCCCTGAGAGGATCGGCTCAAGGGTTCACCAGGCGGTGGCAGCCATTCCTCGACTACCTAGAGGAACGTTAGAGGGAAGACAGATGACCTGCAGCAGCAACCCAGGGGAGGAAGGGGGGGGGTGGAGGTTTTAGTTTATGTTAAAAGATTATGTGGTTTAGTTATTTGTTTATTGTTAAAATTTCTTTACTGTTATGTTTGCTCTGTAAGGGGAAAAAAAATTTTGTTTGAAAAATTTCAATAAAATATATTAAAAAAAAAGACTGAAAGTGGACGTAGTCATGCTTCAGGAGACGCATCTGAAGGTGACGGATCAGGTTAGGTTAAGGAAAGGATGGGTGGGACAGGTGTTCCACTCAGGACTGGACGCGAAAAATAGGGGGGTGGCGATACTGGTGGGGAAACGGGTGTCGTTCGAGGCTAGGAATATAGTGGTGGATAATGGGGTTAGATACGTGATGGTGAGTGGTAGATTGCAGGGAAAGGAGGTTGTGCTGGTAAATGTATATGCCCCGAACTGGGATGACGCGGGGTTTATGAGGCGGATGCTGGGACGTATCCCTGACCCGGAGGTGGGAAGCCTGGTAACGGGGGGGGACTTCAATACTGTGCTGGATCCAGGGCTAGACCGGTCTAGATCCAGGACCGGAAGAAGGCCGGCAGCGACCAAGGTGCTTAGGGGGTTCATAGAACAAATGGGGGGAGTGGATCCGTGGAGATTTGCTAGGCCGTTGGCCAAAGAGTTCTCCTTTTTCTCCCATGTCCACAAGGTATACTCCCGGATAGATTTCTTTTTTCTGAGTAGGGCACTGATCTCGATGGTGGCAAGAACGGAGTACTCGGTCATAGCCGTTTCAGACCATGCCCCGCACTGGGTGGATCTGGAATTAGGAGAGGAGAGGGTGCAGCGCCCACTCTGGCGACTGGATGTGGGACTATTGGCGGATGAGGGGGTCTGCGGAAGGGTGCGGGGATGCATTGAGAGATACCTGGAGGTCAATGACGATGACGAGGTCCAGGTGGGGGTAGTATGGGAAGCGCTGAAGGTGGTGGTTAGGGGAGAGTTGATCTCCATTAGAGCTCACAAGGCGAAACAAGAGGGCAAAGAAAGGGAGAGATTAGTGGGGGAGATTTTGAGGGTGGATAAAAGATATGCGGAGGCCCCGGACGAGGGACTATATAGAGAGAGGCGAAGACTTCAGACGGAGTTTGACCTGCTGACCACAGGAAAGGCAGAGGCACAGTGGAGGAAGGCACAGGGGCTGAGATATGAATATGGGGAAAAGGCGAGCCGGCTGCTGGCCCACCAACTTCGCAAGAGGATAGCGGCGAGGGAGATTGGGGGAGTTAGGGATGAAACGGGACCTACGGAGCAGAGAGCAGGGAAGGTAAATGAGGTGTTTAAGACCTTTTATGAGAGGCTATGTAAGTCCCAACCCCCGGAGGGAAAAGAGGGAATGCAACAGTTTCTGGACCAACTAAGGTTCCCGAGGGTGGAGGAGCAGGAGGTGGCAGGTCTGGGTGCGCCAATTGAGGTGGATGAGGTGACTAAAGGACTGGGGAACATGCAAGCAGGGAAGGCCCCGGGACCAGACGGGTTCCCAGTGGAATTCTACAGGAAATATGTGGACCTGTTGGCCCCGCTGCTGGCGAGAAACTTTAACGAGGCCAGAGAACGGAGGATACTACCCCCAACGATGTCGGAGGCGACGATATCACTAATCCTGAAGCGGGGTAAAGATCCGCTGCAATGCGGGTCATATAGGCCTATCTCACTCCTAAATGTAGACGCCAAGCTGCTGGCAAAAGTGCTGGCGACGAGGATAGAGGATTGTGTCCCGGGGGTGGTGCCTGAAGACCAGACAGGGTTTGTAAAGGGGAGACAACTGAATGTCAACGTGCGACGGCCGTTGGGGGTGATAATGATGCCCCCAGCGGAGGGGGAGGCAGAGATAGTGGTGGCGATGGATGCGGAGAAGGCATTCAATAGGGTAGAGTGGGAGTATTTATGGGAGGTGTTGAGGAGGTTTGGGTTCGGGGAGGGGTTTGTCAGATGGGTCAGACTCCTATATGGGGCCCCAGTGGCAAGTGTAGTCACAAACCGGCAAAGATCGGAGTATACACCGGGGAACAAGGCAGGGGTGTCCCCTGTCCCCATGACTGTTCGCGTTGGCAATTGAACCACTGGCCATAGCGTTGAGAGACTCTAAGAAATGGAGGGGGATGGTTAGAGGAGGAGAGGAACATCGAGTGTCACTCTACGCGGATGACCTACTGCTATATATTGTGGACCCAGTAGAGGGGATGACAGAGGTTATGCAGATATTGAGGGAGTTTGGAGATTTTTCGGGATACAGGCTAAATATGGGGAAGAGCGAGCTTTTTGTAATACACCCTGGGGACCAGGGAAGAGGAATAGACGTCCTGCCGTTAAGGAGAGTGGAAAGGAGTTTCCGATATTTGGGAACCAGGGAGCTGGGGAACTCTACACAGACTTAATCTGACACGGCTGGTGGAGCAGATGGAGGAGGATTTCAAGAGGTAGGATATGCTGCCGCTCTCATTGGCGGGCAGAGAGCAGGCGGTAAAAATGATGGTTCTCCCGAGGTTTATTTTCGTGTTTCAATGTCTCCCCATTCTGATCACGAAGGCCTTCTTCAAGAAAATAGACAGGAGCATTATGAGCTTCGTGTGGGCAGGGAAGACCCCGAGGGTAAGGAGGGGGTACCTGCAGCGCAGCAGGGACAGAGGGGGACTGGCGTTGCCGAGCCTGGACGGCTACTACTGGGCCGCCAATGTGGCGATGGTTTGTAAGTGGATGAGGGAGGGAGAGGGGGCGGCGTGGAAGAGGCTGGAGATGGCGTCCTGTAAAGGAACGAGCCTAAAGGCGCTGGTGACGGCGCCGCTGCTGCTCTCCCCGAAAAGGTATACCACAAACCCAGTGGTGGTGGCAACTTTAAGGATCTGGGGGCAGTGGAGGCGACACAGGGGGGTGACGGGTGCCTCGGTGTGGTCCCCGATCAGGAATAACCACAGGTTTGTCCCAGGAAAGATGGACTGAGGGTTCCAGAGCTGGCAACGAGCAGGAATTAGGAAACTGAGAGATTTGTTTATAGACGGGACGTTTGCGAGCCTGGGAGCGCTGGAGGAAAAGTATGAGTTGTCCCCGGGGAGCAGCTTCAGATACATGCAAGTGAGGGCGTTTACCAGGCAACAGGTGAGGGAATTTCCGCTGCTCCCGACACAGGGGATCCAAGATAGAGTGATTTCCGGGGTATGGGTTGGGGAGGGCAAAGTGTCCGAAATATATCAGGAGATGAGGGACGAGGGGGAGGCGATGGTAGAGGAGCTGAAGGGAAAATGGGAAGAAGAGCTGGGAGAGGAGATTGAGGAGGGTCTGTGGGCTGATGCCCTAAGCAGGGTAAACTCCTCGTCTTCGTGTGCCAGGCTTAGCCTGATTCAATTTAAGGTTCTACACAGAGCACATATGACGGGAGCAAGACTGAGCAGGTTCTTCGGAGTGGAGGACAGGTGTGGGAGGTGCTTGGGAAGCCCGGCGAACCACACACACATGTTCTGGTCGTGTCCGGCACTGGATGAGTACTCGAGGGGAGTGGCAAAGGTGATCTCAAAAGTGCTGAAGGTCCGGGTCAAGCCAGGCTGGGGGTTAGCGATATTTGGGGTAGCGGAAGAGCCGGGAGTGCAGGAGGAGAAAGAGGCCAATATTTTGGCCTTTGCGTCCCTGATAGCCCGGCGAAGGATCTTACTCATGTGGAAGGAAGCGAAACCCCCCGGCGTGGAGGCCTGGATAAACGACATGGCAGGGTTCATAAAACTAGAACAAATGAAATTTGCGCTGAGAGGATCGGCTCAGGGGTTCTCCGGGTGGTGGCAACCGTTCCTTGACTATCTCGCGGAACGTTAAGGGAAAATAGATCAGCAGCAGCAGCCCGGGGAGGGGGCGGGGGAGCACTAGCAGCC
Source organism: Scyliorhinus torazame (assembly GCF_047496885.1). Classification (NCBI taxonomy): domain Eukaryota; kingdom Metazoa; phylum Chordata; class Chondrichthyes; order Carcharhiniformes; family Scyliorhinidae; genus Scyliorhinus; species Scyliorhinus torazame. The sequence goes on along the minus strand of NC_092712.1, from coordinate 210,552,239 downwards.
TGGGGGTTGGGGGGGAGGGGGGGGGGGAGGGGGAGGACTATTTTTTGTTACTTTGTTAGTTCACTATATTATTTAAATAATGTTATTTATCAGTTACAGTACTATTTTTATGCTGATTTGTAAAATGGAAAAATTCTGTTTGAAAACGTTAATAAAATATATTTTTTTTAAAAATGAAACTCCAGGAAGGTTGGGAACTCTGATAGAAGGAGGATTGAAGCTGGACTCAAAGTAAAAATACAGCTTTGCCATCTTGAGAAGCCAAGGTTATGACAGTTTGAAATAAAAACTGGAAAAGAATCTGCAGAGGAGTGGCTCTAACGTTCTGTCGGTGGAGCCCACGGCTGGACTCAGGGGCCCTAACAGCTGGCACCCTTACACTGCTGACAGTAACAATGGAGTATGAGCTGATAGACCTCAGGAAGAGTTTATTGAGTACCTGCAATTGGAGCCATTGACATTTGGAGCATATTAATGTGAGACTCTGGCAGTTTCCAATGGCCTCTTTTGCAACCACCTTCCTGGCTAGCAAGATGAGGTTGGTGGACCTCCTGGATTCACCCTGGGAAAAAGAACCTCCCAGTGCTGGTGGACACCTCTGATTAAAGCTTCCAGGGAGTAGTGGCTAAACCTTGGCGCACTCTTCTTGTTCCTTGGGGCCATTTCTGGAAATTTCTGACTACACAGCTGGGCTGCAGAGAGTAATGTGTGTGTTTAGTTGGTGATTAAATATGGGGGCAAGAGCTTTGACCCCATGAGGGATGGCGGATGAACAGATCAGTGCCCACTGCTCCACGTGATCCAGCAAGCAGCCCACTCTACATAATTAATGAGGTTTCAAGCAATAGATCGGGTGTGAGAACCTGGGTTTCTGGGGAGAAAAATGGCGGTTTTCAGTCAGAACCTGACACCGTGTCAAAGAACTGTTAGCTTGTTAAATGGACTGCACGAAGCATATCTATTTTTCTAGCTGTGTTTTACCTTCATTCAGCAGTTCTATGAGGCAAACTTAGAGAAAACAGAAACTGATCAAGGAAAGCATTTGTGCTCATAAATGTTGCACTTTTATTAACCCGTTCGTGAGGAACCCACCACGATCCTGCCCGCCACCGAACTTGGTGTCCTGAGTGGATATTGACGCCCTTCATAACTTTTAAGTCCTTAGTTTCATACTCCTCACTCCTCTTTCAAGAATTAATCAGTCCCTTTGAAGGTGATATATCTAAAACTGCACATAGTGTACGAAATGTAGCCTCCCCAAAGATTACACAGGATTAAAATTACCCACATCAAGTTATAGATCCTTCAGCTGCAACCTGATCCTCCATTAACCTTGAAATGAAATGCAAATGGCTTATTGTCACAAGTAGGCTTCAAATGAAGTTACTGTGAAAAGCCCCTAGTCGCCACATTCCGGCGCCTGTTCAGGGAGGCTGGTACGGGAATTGAACTGTGCTGCTGGCCTGCCTTGGTCTGCTTTCAAAGCCAGCGATTTAGCCCTGTGCTAAACCAGCCCCTGTAATTACAAGACGGCCCAATGTTTGAAACTCCCTCCCCCTCTATAGCATGACAGGTACAGCAGGACTAGCTTTCCTGACATCTTCCGACTCATCCAACTAGTGAACCTAAACATTTAATCAGCCCCAATTTTGGTTACCTTTGGACAGAGCGTCTTGGAAGTCCCAAATAGCCTAATACTATACAAATATTTAAAGAAAAAATACCTCAGGTTGAGTAACACCTGCAGTCCATTTAACAAGCTAATAGTTATTTTGTTCGCAGAGGGATCAGTTGGTTGCCCTGCACTACAGCGTGTACAAAGCACTGTATAAAAGTGGAAAATTCATGAGCACATATGCTTTCCATGATTAGTTTTTGCTTTCTGTTAGTGTGCCTCACGGAACTACTGAATGAAGGTAAAACATTAACTTCTGCTAAGTAGTTTGAACCAGAATATATCCAAACCACAATTATTTCTGTGACTCATGGTTTTATGATCGTTTTTGTAGCAATAAAACATTTAGTTTGTTACACCGATGGGTTAGAAATCAAGGGGAGAATTTTCACAAAAAATGGCAAGGTGTCAGGTTCTGACTGAAAACCAACTTGTTTCTCCCCAGAAGAACGGTCAGGTTTTCTTTTTAAAATATTTTTATTCAAACAAAATTGTCATTATACCACACAATACAACCACCCCCAACCCCATCTTATTCCCAATATGCACCCACCCAGTTCACCCAAGCCTCCCTCCCCCCTCAGCCCCCCCCATAAAAAAAACAAAACCTTAGACCCTAAACCCAACTAAAAGGGTATCACCATCTCCTCCCCCAACAACAGTAACTAGTTCCCTGAAAAAGCTGCCACATCAAGGGGAACCCCTCCACTGACACCTCATGGTATACTTGATCTTTTCCACATGCAAAAATTCCATCAGGTCTCCCAACCAAGCCAACGCCTTAGGCAGCACCGGGGACCTCCACCCAAGCAGAACTTGCCTCTGGGTTATTAGCGAGGCAAAGGCGAACACATCCGCCTTCGGCCCCGTCTGCAGCACTGGCGAGTCTGACACTCCAAAAATAGCCACCAACGGGTACTGTTCCAGTTGAACACCCAAAATCCCTGAAATTGTATCAAAAGACCCAGAAACTAACCAGCTTGGGGCAAGACCAAAACATGTGCATTTGATTCGCTGGCCCCTTAGAGCACCGTTCACACCTATCCTCCACCCCTGAGAAGAACCCACCAACCGCCTTGAACTGAATCAGATTTAACCTCGCACATGAGGATGTGGAGTTGACCCTGTAAAGAGCCTCATTCCACATTTCGCCCTCAAAGACCAAACCCAGCTCATACTCCCACTTCCTCTTTACCTCCTACAATGATGTCTGCTCCGTCGCCAAAATCTGCCCATACACCTCCGAAATATTACCTTCCCGATTTGCCCACAAGCAAAAGCAACGGCACCAGAGGAAATGAAGGTAGTTCCTTACATAAATAATTGCCGATCTGAAAGTATCTAAATGCATTTCTCCTCGCGAGCTGGAACTTCTCTAGCAACTCATCCAGGCATGTCTGTAAACCTCTCCAACCCCTCGCTCTCCCATGTTCTCGATAATGAATCTACACACCAGACTGCAATTTCTGTCACTCAGAGCCAACAGAGACATGGAGCCAAGCTTCCTGAATTGGTTCCAAATCCTCAATGTAGCTATCACCAACGGGCTCAATAAGAATCTAGCAGGAAAAAGGGAGTGGTGCTGTAACCAGTACCCTCAGACTCGACCCTACACCTGAAACCTCCAGCCACATCTACGGTCCAGATCCTCGAACCACCCTCACACCTTATCAACATTTGCCACCTAGTAACAGCAGATTGGGTAACGCCAACCCCCTCCGACTGCCTATCCCTTTTCGAAAACGTCCTACGAACCCAAGGCATCTTACCCACCCAAACAAAAGTAGAAGTCTATTTGTTAACCCTGCAAAAGAAAGCCTTAGAAAGAAAGACCGGGAGACACTGGAACAAAATCTCGAACCTCGGGAGAATGTTCAGCTTCATCGTCTGTACCTTTCCTGCTAAGGTCAAAGGGAGGGCATCCCATCTTTTCAAATCGGTCTTCACCCCATCCATCAGACTAGAGAAGTTAAGTTCATGGCCCAATCATGGGCCACCCGAATTCCCAGATACCAGAAGCTAGTCTTGGACTAATGGAACAACAGCCTCTCCAGATCAGCTCCCCTCCCCTGAGGGTTCACCGGGAAAAAAAATCACTCTTACCCAGAATTAGCTTGTACCCCGAAAAGGAGCCTAACTTCCTGAGCAGCTCCATTACCTCTTCCACATGGGAAGGAGGGTCCGTAATATATAATTACAGGTCATCGCCATATAAGATCACCCTATGTTTCCTCTCCCCACGCTGTAGCTCCCTCAATCCGATAGACAACCTCAATGTTCACACCCATCCATGATTCATGACAAACTCATTTGCATCCTCTGGTGCATCAAAATACTAGTCTTTGCCCTTGAAGTTACCCGAGGACGAGCCGGAGACACCACACCAAACCTCACGTTGCTCTTGCACAGCGCAGCCTTGGCCTTATTAAATGCTGTATGCCTTCTTGCCAGCTTTGCATCAACACCTTGATAGATTCTGATGGCTTGAGTCTCCTATCTAAAATCTTGATTATCCTTTGTTCACCTCAGGCCCAGCTCCTTATTCAGGTAATAATGAAACCAGAGTATGATCGCCTGAGGTGGCTCCCCTGATCTAGGCTTTTGCCTCAATGATCCATAGGCACGGTCCAACCCAGAAGGGTCGAGATGACCTTCTCCCCCACCAATTTTCCGAACATTGTGGGCCTCTAGTCAGTGGACTTGGCGCCCTCCAGCCACTCCGGCAGCCTGATGATCCTCAGGCTTTGCCATCTGGATGGTTCTCCAGATCGCCAACCTTGGCCTTTAGAGCCTTCCACTCCTCCGTCAGCATGACCATCTCTGTCTCCAACCAGGCAATCCGATCACTGTGGTCAGAGAGCGCTGCACCAACCTTCTGTATCGTCAGCCCATGTACCTCTGTATGCTGGTCCATCTTGTCCATGGGCGCTCGAATTGGGGTCAAAGCCCCCTGCATTGCCTCAGCGACCACCTGTCACTGCTGCTGCAATTTGTTGGTCAGGAAGCTAACCAACATCTCAGTCATCCACTGAGGGGCCACCGATGCAACAGAAATGGCCACCATGTTCCTCCCTACTGAGGATCGAGGAACGTTTGATTCCGATGATGCTCCCTTGCCCGATTTCTGCTTTGAACTACTTCTGCCAGACATTACTCAAATGAGAGGGCCTTATTCCATCAAAATAAATCAATTTCCTCCAGAAAATCATCCAAAAACCAGACAGAAAGGGCGAAAAACCAAGTACCCTGGCGGGAGCCACCGTGTGTGCAACTACTCACCACCAGAAGTCCACCGCCAGGTTTTCGGTCCAGATCCTCTGACACTTTGTCAGAGAGAAAAAAAATCAGTGGGCACGTTTAGCGCCATTACTCTGCTGTGGTGGGGCCTCAGAGCCGGCAAGCCTGGCTACACAGGAGCCACTGGGCACCTCCGCTCCCCAAAGTGGTCATCACGACTGGGTTTTCAGTTTTGAAAAGAAGTAGTGAACTGCTCCATCATGACGTCACACTGCGGGGGGGGGGGGGGGACACATCACACGGGGCTCGAAGATACGGTGTAAAGCGATTTAATTTATTTTAAACAATGGAAGTCAGCTTCATGCCTTTTCTGGGCGTGAACCTGATCACACCACCGACAGTGGGGGACAGGGAAGATCTCAAATTGAGATCTCCCCGGCACAAATCCCGTTATGGCCCTCTCGCGAGCTTTAATGGCGTGTCGAACGGGCCGGAAAAATCGCACCCAGAGAATCCAAATAACACAGCAAGGATACACATTTTGTGAGGGGGTAAAAAGTCTGGTGGCTGATTGCCTGCACTCACCCCACTCCCCTTGGAGATAATTTAGGTGGTGTATACTTGCAACACTCTTATGACTCTGATGAGAAAATCTGGGGAGAAAACATGGACCATTGGGACACAATTGCCATACTGTATTTATATGCTCCAACCTTAAGATCTTTGCACTCCTGATAGGGATGTCCTAGAAATGTGTACCCAGCACAAAGTGAGCAGAGATTGCTTTGGCTCTGCGCTCCAATTTCTTCTGGTACTTTAATTGCTGCCACAGACCTTTCCCCCCACGCAGTTTTCAGAGAACATAAAAATGTAGAGCTCAGAAGGAGGCCATTTGGCAGTCTGTGACTGTGCTGGCTTTTTGAAAGTGCTGTCATGCGTTTTGTACATAACCGTGTACGATCCTCAACATTAATAACGAACCCAACTCCGTTTTAAAATTATTAATGGAACACACTTTCACCACATATTCACATTACATTAACTGACAACTTTCTGAATGAAAATATTCCTCCTTATCTCCCTTCTAAGTTTGATTTCCCAATTATTTTTTATTCATTTCTTCTATTGACCCATTCACCAAAGAGAATTACTTTTCTCTGTTTACTGTATCATTTAGGTATCTGTTGGATCCAGAGTTGTCCACAATACTCTGCGTTAGCTGAGGCCTGAACTGTGATTGAAAAGTTGGAGCATAATCTCTCTTTTTTAATATTCTGTTGCTCTGTTTATAAACCCAACATAGTCTGAAGTCAAGAGGGCAAGCCAAGAATGGCCTATTTAAATGCCTTTGCAAAGACTGTTCTGAAAAATAGACGCCCAAAGATGTCCTTGAAACGGCCAATCATGGCTCCATCTTTGTTTTTATCTTTGCTCTTGTGAGGGAATACATATCCTCTGCACTGGACATTCCCATGGCCCATACGGATAGGCAGCTCTGAATATTGAGGATTACACTTGTAAACCCACTTGCCAATTACAAGTGGTGTAGTTTGTTTGTAATAGTGTCCAGAAATATTTTTTTGCTGTCGTTTCTGCACATGATTCATGTTTCAGATATTCCCCACAAGTACGTGGCAAGGGTTGTTAGAACTGTGAGAAATATTGCAAAGATAAAAGGAGTGCATCATTTTTACAAGACAAACCGCACACGTGTTTTATAATGAAAATCACCCATAAGTAAATATTTCTTATCAGATGCCTTATGAAATTTGAGTGGTGCAGAGGTTCATTAGTCAAATCAAATAGATCCAGGCTACAGGTATCAGCATCAACAGTAGGTGTTGTTAATTTGGAATACTGGTTAAAGAATTAAAAGACTAGGAAAATTAAAAACGCAAAGAAGTGAGGGTTTGAGAAATGAGTGAGCATTTTATCTCAATTCTGCACACTAGGTATTGTCAAATTAGCATGAAAATCTACCACGATAAATCGTGAACTTAAACAAAATGACACTAAAGTAAAAGAAACACAAATGACAGAAAAATCACGGAACATGCTCAAAGCTGGCATGGGAACCTACAGGAGACTCCAAATGTAATAAAACCAAGGTAAACAATTCCACAGGGATCAATTACTGGAGCCAAATCCCCCCTGTATTCGCTCAGGGGAATCCAAAAATAAAATTATTTTTGGCTGGATTTCAGCCTCAGGCTTCCCTTCGCTGGATTAGCATGGTGCCTCTCCAAAAATCCGTTTGTTCCACAAGCCAGGCATATTGGCCATCCTATTACAATTTCCTCAGGCGGGGTGCAACGCAGATTCACCAATGTGAGACCAAGCCTGTCTTTAGAGGGTTATGTTTAAAATGTTGAAAGGATTCTATAGGATAGATGCAGCAAAATTATTACCTCCCACAGGTGAATCAAGAATGAAAGAGACCGCATGATGTCCTGGGACCCGCCTCCAAGAGATTTTTCCAAGGTGTTTAAATATTCGGTGGGAAAAGTCGTCAGAGGAGCAAGTGGAGTACACATCCCTTTTCCCGCCCAAGTTGATACTGAAAAAATGAGAAAATTCCCGCATATTGCATGAGTGGTTCAAAAAGCGTATGGGATCTTGGACTACATAATTAGCGGCATTGAATACAAAAGCAGGGAAGCTAAGCTGAATCTTTAAAAAGCTGTGGCTAGGCTAAAGTAGCCTCACTACAGTATTGCATCCAGTCAGGGTCCTCACACTTTAGGAACAATGGCTGAAATCTAAAGCCTGCACCCTTGGTAAGTTGGGTGGTGGGGGCATTTAATCAAGCAGGAAGCTGGTGTGTCGGGACCACGCCACCATCTTCCCTCCACCCCAATTAAGTTCATCGTAGGAAGGCCCAAGGATGGCCTAACCACTACGTCCCCAATTGACTTTTAACAGCTCTCCAAATGTTCCCATCCCACCTACAAAGAGGTTGGAATGGGTTGTAGGTTATATGGTTTGGGGTAAACAAAATGAGTAGGTGAGAATGTCAGCAATATAGGTCAGGCTTTTTAGCGTGGCAGTTTCTCTTCCTGCCCTCCGAGGAGATGTTGCCTTCTTATGGCAGTCTCCAGAATGTAAGCACAGGGAATCCAGCGCCAGCTACTCTTTGGTGGTCTTCGGGTCCCGGCTCCTGAATTCTTCCTGCGAGCCTGAGAATTAAAGCTACAGGGGAAACACCCTGAAAGTGGTCAGTAATTGGCCACTTAATGGCCTCATTTGCGGCAAGCGAGGGTGGGCCAGGCTAGGTCTCACCCATTCCAGTGTAAAACTGTGACGAGGTTAGAGCGGGTGGGAGCTGGGTGGGAAGGCCATCCAACAAGTTTTAAGGCGATCCCCTGCTGACAAATTCGTTCTGGTTTCCCTGTGTGCTTTCTATGGGAACAGTGCTATCCACTTTAAGTGTGTTCTAAACTATTTATATGCAGACAAAATATTGAACTTAGGTTAAATATAACACTGAAGGGGATTGCTGTTCCTTTCATGTTTTGCTGCTGGTACCCAATTCAAGGTTCCCAGAATTTGATTTGCTGTCAGCTAGCTCGGCATCATGACATCAATATTTTTTATCCATTGCACTCTGCTGTTTTGTCTAGTGTGTCTGGCAGGAGCTCAACATCAGGGCGGGAAGATTCAGTCTAATGCTGGCAAGGAGTCTTCTCACATCTCCAGAATATGCAGAGTTCCTAACAATGCCAGAGGTTACTGCCACTTTCATTCGTATGGCCCTTTTATCATAGAAGTTACAGTGCAGAAGGAGGTGTTTCGGCCCATCGAGTCTGCACCAGCTCTTGGAAAGAGCACCCTACCCAAGCCCACACCTCCACCCTATCCCCATAACCCCATAACCCAGTATCCCGACCCAACACGAAGGGCAATTTTGGACACTAAGGGCAATTTAGCATGGCCAATCCACCTGACCTGCACATCTTTGGACTGTGGGTTGAAACCAGAGCACCTGGAGGAAACCCACGCATACACGGGGAGAGCGTGCAGACTCCGCACAGACAGTGACCCAAGCCGGGAATCGAACCTGGGATCCTGGAGCTGTGAAGCAATTGTACTAACCACTATGCTACCGTGCTGCCCTCAAACATTTCTTTTACTCCTCAGAGGTCAGGACGCCATTTTTAAATGATATCCCGAGGCACCCAAAGTGATGCCCGACCTGCTGCCCCCCCCTCCCAACCCCTCCCCAACAATCATGCAGGACACCCCCGGCCTGATCGCACACAAAAATTGGCATCCTGACAGTGCCACCTGGACACATTGGGTGCCAGCCTGGCACTGCCAAGTAGCACAGCCAGGATGCCCAGGTGGCACTAGTCATGCCAGGTAACCAACCTGCCCAAAAGGCATGTAGCTGGGGGGCCTCCGATCTCCTGGGAGGCCCCCCCCCACAAGTGCTGTTTGTGGCGGCCAGTGCTGTACAACGCTTGACTAAGATCTCCAAGACCAAGATCTTTTGAGTGAAGGTAAACCGCAATCCAAAGTTCGCAGATTCAGGGAGAAAAATTCAAATTTGTGCCCTTATCTTTCCCAGAGGCCTCACAAAGCACAGAAATCTCTGCACAGCCAAACGGATTTCAAAGAGCTGTGCCCAAAATTGCTCAGCTGTCCAAGTTGCTTCAAACTGCGATGTAGATTTTCACCCGCGAGTCAGGTGCCCAGATTTGGGAGAAGTTCCTCTCGAGTTAAGGGACAAAGGAATGTAGCGCCGACCCTCACTCAGACATGAGCCAGGGAGTCAGTGTGCTGGCAGCAGGCAGGCAGGAGTCAGAAAGAAGCAGTAGACCATTCCTCACTGCGAGTCAATATCACCCTCCTGCATTGACTAGGCAGCAGGCACTCAAGGTCTCCCCTGCCCCAGCACCCTGATGAGTAAGATCACCCTCGGGGTGTACTGGAGGGCCCCTATGACAAACCAGCTATGGTGCCACATCTCGTAGTCCTCTCACCTTGCTGGGCCTGGTGCCGGTCAAAGTGAGTAAAGTCCAAAGCCCTTGCGTCGAGTGCATCCGTGATGTCATGGATGCTCTTATAGGGCGGATGCCTGTGAAATGCCACTCAACTCACCCATGGAGCTGTGGAATGACCCTGCTGCATAGAAATTGAAAGCTGCCATGACCTTCAAGGCCACAGGGAGTGGGTGACATCTGCTGCCACGAGTGCCAAAGTGGCAAGGATGTTGCACAGGTACCACACAGTCTTCCTGATGAGGCAGAGTCTCCCACGGCACATGTTGTCCGTCAGCTCATGAAGGACACTCAGTTCCTGTACACCCTTGGTCTCCTTCTGTGATTTTGTACCCCGGTGGCTGGTGTGGACTCCAGCCCCTGAGCCTGTCCTGTGGGCCCCCTGGTCTCCTGCTGCTGGGTCTTCCCTGGGTGGCACCACAAGTTGCTGCTAGAGTCGGTGCTCCTCATATATTGTTATAAGTAGAAAAGCCAGCTCCACAGGCTCCATACCGTTATCATTTGGTCACCTTTGATGGATGAGACAGAGAGGGAGTCAGGTTGGTGTCGCAGCCGGATGATGTCATGACCTCCTCTGACCCAATGGCGTCCAACCCTGGAAGCAGCCAATCCCACACCTTATCCGGTGGATAGCACTCAGTCACAGCTCAGGTGCCCTCCTATCTCCATGACTGTTCCCGGCCTATGCCCTCGCCGAATTAGATTCACCTTTGGGCTCTCGTCTGATTCTTCACTTGCCTGGTCTCGAAACACTGGGGGTTCTGACAAAAGGATTATATGTTCACACGTTCTCCACCTTGGGGACTAATGGATCCTCACTGGCCGCCATTGGGGGTTCAACACATAAGCAAGGCCAGTACCTCGCAATCCCATGCACCCAAGCATTTAGCCCCGAACGCTGAGTACTCATCCCATTCCTAGACTTTGAGACTGTGGAAAGTTGACATTGTTAAGGGTTTACTCTTGATGGCCAATTAATTTGATGAACATGAGTCTCAGGAATGTTCGTGGACACAATTTCTTTATGCTTAAGGGGTAGGCTGCATCATTACGAGATCTCACTGCTGTCATGCCTCGACACTTAAAACTCTTGGACAGCCACTCCAGAGTTTTGACACCACCCGTTCCCCAGGCTGGGCACCATGTTGTCAGGGTCTCATCTACCCAGCCCAATAGACCACCTCCTTGACCCTCATCATTCCCCAACCTGCACCCATTCGGCCTACAAGCGCAGCCGCCCCATACCCCCATGCTATAATCAGAAGAAGAACTTTTAAATAACACAGGCAGCAGGCCTCAGGACCATCCACTACAGCTGCAACACCCCCATCCCGGATAGCTGCCCCCTCACCCCTTCCCACCTCCGGAGCAGACCTGCAGGCTCTGTCCCCTTGGACTTCCTGGTGCTAGGTGGAGACAGTGGTGCTCACCTCCTTCCTCCCTCTTGGAGGTCATGGTGCCTGGTTCCCATTTTTAAAAAGGCAGCAGGAATTTGCATTAGCATGACTTCACGCCTGGTGGATGGGAAAATGAATTGAGGGCTGAAGATGCGACGTTAACCGTGTTGAGTATATTATAATGGATACAAATTCATGAAAATCATGTTTGTGCCCTTCTTGGGCATGAAGATGGTCTGATCACCGGGGAGGGCCCAAGAAGATTGCGTTCCAAAATCGGACTGGCACAAATCCTGCTTTTTTTGCCTCTCATGAGATTTAGTGGTCATTATTGGATTTGCACCCACGGCTCACACGGCCGCTAAATCCCGCCCATGAAGTCCAGGTACTCCTCAAATTTCAATGATCAGTACTATGAGGTGTCAGGTAGCCTTACCTTTTACTGAACTGTTTAGCAGCCGCTGATATTGAGACTGCCAGAAACAGACCTGCTAGAAATTTCATTTTACTTTAAATGAACATGTAAACAAAAATTGTGGAAATTCACAAAATAGAACTTACACTAAATTTACATGAGTATTTAGTCACATTTAGCAGCCCACAAACCTTGCGGGTAGGGAGCCCCCCTATCACCATTGTTATTAGCATTATTACTGGACTTGTGAAATATTATGCAACTCATTTCCCATATTCAGCAAACAATGTAAAAAAAATCTTATTAAATTATTTCCACATTATTGTGTTTTGTTATCTGCTCTTAAGAATAAACCATTAACACATTTTAATGTAGTATCCATCCACTTTCAGTGTACTGGTAAAATTGTTTGTAAGTATTATAAGGTGTTGATGAGAAATGACTTTCATCATCTAGCCCTGGGTCAGACAGATTCAGGTCTCCATAGCAGAACTGTCACTAAGTGCTCTCATTTATTGCATTACTTCATTCTTCAAGCTGTGTAGTGAATACACAGCAGAGAGAGAGGGAGCGACGTTTCAGCTATGGATTATGTGCACTTTCAGAGCCAAATCCATTTTATTGCCACCACTCAAGTCGAACTCATCTATGTAACTAGGAAGCCCACTGATTGCCACAAATTTGTGTCAGCCATTCAATGAGCTCCCAAGATTTGAAATGATTCTCATGCCTTGAATAGAAAGCATTTTGTTTAATAAATAAGGAATAGCAAAATTGATGATGTGAAGATGGATGGAAGAAGTGCTGTTGTGGGTGAATGCTATGCCGTGCATCATAAATAAAAAGATTGATAGAACATCAGTCATAAATCTTTTGGCAGCACAAGTTTTTTTTAACATGACGAAGCCTGCCTCACAGAAACATATCACCATGAAAGTACTTGACAACGGAAAGAAGCTAGTAAAGGTTAAGCCACAATTTGAAATCTGTTTCTAGCATAGAAACACATAAACGTCATTACCAATAAGCATTTACAACATGCAATTTGGTTACTCAGCAGGATTAATATGCCATTTTTGCATTCTCGGTGAAACTCTTTATACATAAGGATATTTAGTACACCATAAAAGTAAGGAATTTCAATTACTTATTTTGTCATGATGTATAGTGAATACTCAGTATACAGAGAAGTTACAGCTGTGGAATAAGTGTATTTTCAGAGTTTAAAACTTTATTGAAGGCACTGAAGTCGAGCATGAAGTAATATTCTAACTAATCAGTGATTCAGCTCACTAGAGATAGTCTGCTTCAGGCAGACAGTAGTGTCATCCTGGATCATCCACATCAGATGCCTGTACTAACCTGGCTTCACACTGAACTATTGGAAGGGCATGAGTGCTGGAATATCCTTTTGGCAAATGAAAGATCTTGCATTACAATAGAAATATGAATTAAGTTCAAGAAAATAATTATAGTTCTGACTAAATTATCCCTTTTCTAACAGGTATTAAGGTCACCTGATTATTGTAAGGGAGAGTTCACAATACAGTAAATTCGAAAATAAAAAAAAGACTTTTGGTACAAATCAGACTAATTATCAGGCTGAATGTTTTTGAATCACAGTTCCCATGTCATCAATTCCAATGTTATATAGAAAAAAGTCAGCTAATTAAAAAGCAAGCAATTGCTCTTAAATAATTAAACTTTTGAAACTTGATACAAACCAAAATAACAACTTCTACCAATAATTTACAGCTGAATGAAAAATGATAACTTATTTTGACACAATTATTAACCAATAGGTAAAAACACAACCAAATGAGACATCCTGAGGTAGATCTTTGTGCGATGGTGTAAAATGATTGATAGCAAGTTGGCAACCGTTTTTTTTAACATCTCTTTCGATTCTTATTTCCATTGAAGCCAATGGAGAGAATGTTAGGATGGAATTTTACACAGAGACTGTAGCCCCATGTCCTGGCTTAGAGATCGGTACCCAGGCTGCCTCATGTGGCCAGGAAGCCCTCTGCTGATTTTACAGCCATTGGGCCATTCATTAGCCCAGGGCAATATTTCCAGCACATCTGGGAGGATGGCCCACTTCTAAGAGCTGCCGTCCAATCAGATGGCCAGAAGCTCTCAGGTCCCACCCCTGGATGTGATGGCCATTTCTGGGACTGCATGCCATCCCCAACAACAATCATTGGTGAACCAGACTAGAAGGTGAGTTTTGCTAGGCCCAGTCTAACAGGCCCCTGCAACGGGGACAGGGATCAGGCATCAGGAGGGCTATGGGAGGGAGCATAGGGGGGGCAGTTGTACAGTGGGGGGTTGGGGGTGGGGGTTGGAGTGGGGAGGGTCGGTAGTAAGCTTCCATTTGGCACAGGGTGTCCGGACAAGAGTCACCGCCCCCCTCACCACATAGCATAGATCCACCCTCACCCCTACCTCCACCCTCAACCGCGGGTAAACTACCAGCAGACGGAGTCTCTTAAGTGATCATCAACAGGCAACATAAGGATTTCAATGGGCCCAAGCGAGGGCAGGCTGCCTGTCACCTCCCTCACCATTGGCAAAATACAAGCAGTGGCAGGTGAGGAACGTGCATGGTGCACCCGACATGCCACCCAGTTTCACATCAACCCCTGAGGGAATAAAATTCCACCCATACTGTGCCTTCTGACTGAATTCCTATCACCCTTTTTAGAGAGTCAAAATCTCCCATCTTTTGGTGGGTGATAGATGCCTTAGAACTGTCAGTGCCTGACCATTTAATTTACCTGGAATAAAGGAAAGCAAATATTGAAATGTCAGTGCAGTTCAGCTCCAACAGTTGATTTGCATATTGACTTTCACAATTGAATAATGGCCAGGGGAAAAATGGAAACTTTGGAATTGCTGCAAATATGCAACAGTTCGATCAGCATCTATACAGGGACAGTGGCTTTCATGGTTTGAATGCTGAGTTCAATAGAAATGCTGAATTAGTCCTGATGAACAATGCACATTTAAAACTGTGCTTTCTCTTTGCAGGTGCTGATGCAGTGCGTGTCCATTGAAATATTTTCTATTCTTTTTAACAGAATGGCAAGGTACCAGAGGGAAGATGCATGAGTTTGTATCATCAAATGAAAGAGAACAAATTTGTTTTTTTAAGAAGGACCTATCTATTATAGTTTGCATGAGTATTGAGTAATAGTGGGCCAGCGCTTCTGTGGATTGACAATCACAGTGCCACTCTACTCTTTGTTACCTGCACTGCAATGCAGCTGCACCTTTCCCGCCTGACCTTCCGACTCGGGCTGGGTGAGAATAGTGCAGTGCAGCGGGTTCCCAAAGGCCTCCTGTCAAGTGCGGAAGAGATAGAGGAAAGGAAGCCACTCCCACTTCTTAACAGTTCTAGCTGCCATAAAGTCGGTTCATTTTAAAGGTCCCAGCCAATTTGAGAAGGTGGAGGACGTGGGAATTTGTGATGGTCAGTGAGGTAGGGATCGGGTGGTCAGTGGTGGGGATTGGTGCTGGAAGGGGGAGGGTCAGGTGGTCAGTGGGAAGGTGATCAATGGGGAGGTTGAATGGTCAATGGGTTTGTCGGGTGGTCAATGGGAAGGTCGGGTGGTCAGTAGGAAGGTCAGGTGGTCAATGGGGAGGTGATCAATGAGGAGGTCGGGTGGTCAGTCGAGGGAGTTGAGTGATTACTGGGGGAGGGTATTACGGGCCAGGGTTTGAAGAACCCCAAAGTGTACCATGGAATTCACCTGACCCACAACTTTTAATAGATTGTGGTTATGGGGAGCACAAGGGCCCACTCCACAGGTGTGATGCAACAGATATCGAAAGTACTTTTTTAAAAAAAACAATGTTTATTATATGAATCCAGTTAACATTTTATAAACACACAGTAAACATCTTAGCAACTATCAACTTAAATACTCCCCCCAAAGAATACAGTACTCTATAAGTAACCCTTAATCTTTCCTAGCAACATCCATAAGACAAATACCCTCTTTACAAAGACAGCAGATTTAAATTCTCTACTGAGAGCAGTTATCACTTTTAAATTAGCAAGTAATCTGAAGACATTCTTTTCAGGCAGAGAAAGGTTAAAATTATACCTCGTTTGGCTGGATGCAGCTCCAACTCTGAAAACAAAACTAAACACACACTGTAGCTGCCAGCTCAAAAACGAAAGTAAAAGCAGACAGACAGCCCAGCTCCACCCACACTCTGACATCACTGCAGCTATTTAAGAAACACCCATTTCTTAAAGGTACATCCACTACAGCTGGTATGGGAACTGAACCATGCTGTTGGCCTGCCTTGGTCTGCCTTAAAAGCCAGCTCTTTAGCCCTGTGCTAAACCAGCCCCTGTTTCTTACTATATATACCTCAACCAACACCAAAAAAAGATTAACTGACCATTTATCTCATTACCGTGTGGAGGATCTTGTGTGCAGTTTGGCTGCAGAATTGACATTACAACAGTATTTACAGAGCAAAAGTAACATTGATTGTGGAGCATTTTGGGATGGTGTGAGGTTAGAAAGGTTCTAATTAAATGCACGTCTTTTCTTAAAACAGTTCTAGCAATGTAAATGGCATGCCATTCATTTCCTTGGAGTGACTTCCATTCAGCCACTATAAAGCGCCATCATATCTCTCCATGGTGCAGAGGGACCTGTTCCAAGGGGATTCTCCACCTTTAGTTTAAATCTTCTTTATTGAGAAATTCCAGAAAGGCAATTCTGTATTGCATTTAAAAAAATAAATTTAGAGCACCCAATTCTTTTTTTTTTCAATTAAGGGGCAATTTAGCGTGGCCAATACACCTACTCTGCACATCTTTGGGTTGTCGAGGTAAGACCCACGCAAACACGGGGAGAATGTGAAAACTCCACTCGGACAGTGACCCGGGGCTGGGATCGAACCCGGGTCCTCAGCACCATGAGGCAGCAGTGCTAACCACTGTGCCACCGTCCCTCCCCTCTGTTGTGGTATTCATTAGTATTTTGTACTATTGTAGCGTTTAACACTACGATAGTGATGGCGGTCCCACAGCAATCTGCAGCAGTGGCTAATTCTTCCTTGTATTATTTTCCACAGGTATGCAGTGGTTATCATAGCACAATTCTGCGGTTCAGATATAATGATGTTGATATTTCAGGCCAAGCCATATCTCTTCAATTTAAAAAAAATAAGTTTGCTAATTTGATGTTAACTTAGATTTGCTGGCTGTGCAAGCTATGCTGTTGCTCTTGCCCTCTCTCGGATATTCAAATAATTTTGTGCAGGTTGCCATCTCCCCTGGCAATGTAGGCGGTGATTCCTTGGCTGAAAAGGCAGAAAGGAATTTTATTTACGAATAAGGAACTAAGAATAAACTGCTTAATAATATCAAGTCAGGGGCGGATGTTTTCCCAGTGGAATTTTATAAAATGTTTGTTAATCGGCTGGTACTATTGTTGGTGGAGATGTCTGAGGATTCGATAGAGTGGAGAATCTCTTCCGGAGACATTGATGCAAGTGTCCATCTCGCTTCTTATAAAAAAAGGATAAGGACCTAGCGGAGTGTGGGTCGTACCATCTGATTTCCTTATTAAATGTGGATGCTAAGATTTTGGCCAAGGTTCTAGCGCTGAGGTTGGAGGGGTGTCTCCCTTTCAGAAGGGTATGCGTTTTTCGTTGAATGTGTGACGGCTTTTAAATGTGGTGCTGTCTCTGTCGAAAGGGAAGGAGCAGGAGGTTATTGTGGCATTGGAACCCACATTATTTGTACGGACACTAGCCTTAGGTGCCTTATATAACAACCAAACCCACAACACAAATTTAGGTCCTATTACAAACCATTCCAGTACCGCAAACTAATATCCCAATTCTACCCTATCAGAAGCCTTGTTATATAAGGCACCTAAGGCTAGTGTCCGTACAAATAATGTGGGTTCCGGATATCTTCAGCTGCATAGGGGAATGAGGCCCGATGTCCCCTCTCTTGTTTGCGTTGACAATAGAGCCTTTGGCGATTGCCCTGAGGGCTTCGGATAGATGGAGGGTGATAATGAGGAGTGGGGTGTGGAACACAGGGGGCCGGGTTCTCCGATTCTGGGGCTCTGTCCCCACGTCGGCGTGGGAACGGTGGCATTTTACGCCAGAAAAAATGGCGTAAAACAGCCACCTATTCCCCGTTTTGCTGGGGGCTAGCAGGAGGGCAGCGTGGAGCACCCGGCTCGAGCTGTCGATACGGCCCCGGAGAATTGCCGTGTCCGTGGCTGCGCATGCGCAATGCGGAGGCCACTCGCCCACCCGGCCCACGAAATAGTGCCCCCACTTTGGCCGGCTCGCATGCCTGGGACCACCTCCCACAGTGCCCCCAGTCCTAATAAAGCCCGCCCGTGCCCACGGATCGCCCCCCCCCCCCCCCCCCCCCCCCCCTGCGGACTGAGTCCGCAGTCGCCATGCCGAGTTCCCAACAGATGAGACCACAGACAACCGATGCTGTCAGGAACGCGGCCGGTCGAGGGCGGAGCATCGGGGGCGGGACGGGGCGGGAGGACCTACCAGGGAAAGGCCATATTGGCCAGGTCTCTGGCACTCAACCTGGCTCTGTGGCTCAGAAGGGAAGCGGGGAGAATAGAAAAGCGATAGTAATAGGAGACTCAATGGTTAGGGGAATGGATAGGAGATTCTGTGGTCGCGAACGAGACTCCCGGAAGGTATGTTGCCTCCCGGGTGCCGGGGTCAGGGATGTCTCGGATTAAGCCTACAGGATTCTTAAGGGGGAGGGGGAGCTACCAGAAGTTGTGCTGCACATTGGCACCAAGGAAATAGCTAAGATAGGGGATGAGGATCTAAAAAGGTGATTTTAGGGAGTTAGGTTGGAAGCTAAAGAGCAAGACGAGCAGAGTAGCAATCTCAGGATTGCTACCGGTGCCACGTGCTAGTGAGGCAAGGAACAGAGAGTGAGTGCAGCTGAACACGTTGCTACAGGGCTGGTGCAGGAGGGAAGGCTTCAGATATGTAGATCATTGGGATATCTTCTGGGGAAGGTGGGACCTGTACATGAAGGACGGGTTGCACCTAAACTGGAGGGGACCAATATTCTGGGCTGGAGGTTTGCTAGAGCTCTTTGGGAGGGTTTAACCTAGCTTGGCAGGGGGGATGGGAACCAGAGCTACGGATCAGAGGATAGGGTAGCTGGTGAACAGGCAGAAATAGCATGCAGCGAGTCAGTGGGCAAGGATAGACAGTTGGTAGGGGAAAGTTGCACTCAGTGGGATGGGGTAAAGTGTGTCTGTTTCAATGCAAGGAGTTTCAGGGATAAAGTGGATGAGCTTAGAGCATCGATCTATACTTGGAACTGCGATGCTGTAGCCATTTCAGTGACATGGTTTCACAGGGGCAGGAATGGTTGTTAGATGTTCCAGGGTTTAAATGTTTTAAGAAGAATAGGGAGAGTGGTAAAAGAGGAGGGGGAATGGCACTGTTAATTAGAGAGTACAACACAGCTGCAGAAAAGGAGGTAGTCGAGGAGGGCTTGTCTACTGAGTCAGAAACAAGAAATTCCCGCCACAAACTGGGAGAATCGGTGCCTATTGCGCCCGCGCGGCTGCCGCGGCACTGGTCGGGGACCGCTGAAATAGGCCCCCGTGGCAATTCTCTGCGGACAACGGGCCGAACTTCCGCTGTGTCCCGCCAGCGTGGGCTGACCTCCTTCTGCACAGCCCGCTTAAGGTCCCCGACATGTTGCTCTGCACCGGCGCGGAGACGGCAACCATGCGCATGCGCTGGCGCGGAGACGGCCGTCGCATGCACACAAGGACCTGCCTTTCAGCAGCGGAGCAGCGCACAGCACTCCGGCGCCGTGCTAGCCATTAAAGACCGGTGAATTGCTGGGCCAGGAGGCCCGTTGACGCCGGCGTACAGCACTCCAGTGTTTACACTGGCATCAACATTTGGCCGGGAATTCGAAGAATCCCGGCCTGGATTTATGATTATTTAGAAAAACATAGTTTGATTAAAGGTAGTCAGCATGGCTTTGTAAGGAGCAGGTCATGCCTCACCAGCCTCATTGAATTCTTTGAGGATGTGACAGAAACATTGATGAAGGTCGGGCAGTCGATGTGGCGTATATGGTTTTCAGTAAGGCATTTGATAAGGTTCTCCATGGCAGGCTCATTCAGAAAGTCAGGGAGCACTGGATACAGGGAAATTTGGCTGTTTGGATACAGAATTGGCTGGCCCAAAGAAGACAGCCAATTGTAATGGATGGAAAGTATTCCGCCTGGAGGTCGGTGACGAGTGGTATCCCGCAGGGATCTGTTCTGGGACCTCTGCTCTTTGTGGTTTTCATAAATTACATGGATGAGGAAGTGGAAGGATGGATTAATAAGTTTGCCGATGACACAAAGGTTAGTGGAATTGTAGATAGTGCCGAGGGCTGTTGCAGATTACAACAGGACATTGACAGGATGCAGAGCTGGGCTGAGAAATAGCAGATGGAGTTCAACCAAGATAAATGTGAAGTGATTCATTTTGGAAGGTCGAATTTGAATGCTGAATACAGGGTTAAAGGCAGGATTCTTGGAAGTGTGGAGGAACAAAGGGATCTCGGGGTCCACGTACATAGATCCCTCAAAGTTGCCACCCAGGTTGATAGGGTTTTTAAGAAGGCGTATGGTGTGTTGGCTTTCATTAACAAGGGGATTGAGTTTAAGAGCCGAGGGGTGTTGCTGGTTAGACCATACTTGGAATATTGTGTCCAGTTCTGATCACCTCATTATCGGAAGGATGTGGATGCTTTGGAGAGGGTGAAGAGGAGATTTACCAGGATGCTGCCTGGACTGGCGGGCATGTCTTCTGAAGAATTGTTGAGGGAGCTTGGACTTTTCTCACTGGAGCGAAGAAGGAAGAGGGGTGACTTGATAGAGGTGTACAAGGTGATGAGAGGCATGGATAGAATGGATTGCCAGAGACTTTTCCCCAGGGTGGAAATGGCTGCCACGAGGGGACATAGGTTTAAGGTGATTGGAGGAAGGTACAGGGGAGATGTCAGAGGTAGGTTCTTTACACAGAGAGTGGTGGGTGCGAGGAATGCACTGCCAGCAGAGGTGGTGAAGTCAGAGTCATTAGTGACTCTTGGACAGGCACATGGACAGCAGTAAATTGAAGGGGTGTAGGTGAGGTTGATCTTAGATTAGGATAAATGGTTGGCACTGTTTTGTTATGCTCTTGATGTAGCATAAGCTGCGTCCTTGATGTGCACTCTGACAAAGGAAGGTTCAGACTTGGAGATAGCTTTAACACGTTTATTAAACTATTAACAATTCTCCTACTTGTATTCGACTCTACTGTTAATCCTTTTATAGCTACTCAGACTGACGAACCAGTCCGCTACAATCCACGTGGTGGGTGTGATGTTCAATCAACCCTGTGTCTGTACTCACTGAGTGTCTCCACTGGAAAGAGACTGAGCATGTGTGATGTGTCCTTTTATATGGGTTGGTGTAATGCCCTCCTGTGGTAGTGACACCTGTGTGTGTATCGTGACTGCCCATTGTTCGTGTCCTATCTTACTGACCTATTGGTTGACTGCCTGTGTGTCATGTCTCTGGTGTTCCCTCTAGTGTCTAGCTAGGTGTAGTGTATGTGCATTAACCCTTTGTGTACTTACAATGATGTATATCACCACACGCACAACATCGTGGGCCGAAGGGCCTATACTGTGCTGTACTGTTCTATGTTCTAAGGTACTGGGGTGGTGTGGTGACTCTGAGGCTGCAGGGGTGCGGATGGAGTCAGGTCCGTGTAAGGGTCAGGGTTGAGGCATTAGTAACAGCCTCACTTTCGTTTTCTCCAGGGAAATATTCAGCGCACCCCCTGGTGGTCTCCACATTGAAGATATGGAGACAATTTCGGCAGCACTTTAAATTGGGAGCGGTATCAAAGTTGACACCAATTTGTGCGAACCATATATATTTGAACCGGCGAGGTTGGACGTCAGGTTTAGAGGATGGGAGGAGAAGGGGGTGGAAGGAAAAGAGATTTGTTTTTGGAGTAAGGTTTGTGAGCTTGGAGGAGTTGTCGGAGAAATTTGAGCTTTTGCATTTGGATACATCTGTGTTATTCATTCAACATTGCCCTTCGCCTGAGGAGTGATGATCCTCAGATTAAATCACCACCAATCAGCTCTCCCCCTCAAAGGAGAAAGCAGCCTATGGTCATCATGCAAAAGGTCTTTCCGAACTTCCCTGTGCTTCCCTCATCCTCGTTGCCGGAGAGCGTTTTGTGGCTTTCAGGGATGGAGGAGGACAGTACCTCGGGGATGTACAGCAGGATTATGGTGGAGGACGCAGTGTAGGTGGAGGGGGTTACGGCCAAGTGGGGGGAGGAGTTGGGGTTGGAATTAGAGGATGGGGTGTGATGCGAGGCTCTGCGGAGGGTGAATGCTACGTCTTTGTGTGTGGGATTCGGGTTACTACAGTTAAAGGTAGTGCACTGGGCCCTTTTGACTAGGTCGACAATGAGTAGGTTGTTTGTGGGAGTGGAAGATAAGTGTGAGCATCGTGGGAGTGGCCCAGCTAACCATGTACACATGTTCTGGTCGTGCCCTAAGCTCGTTAGATTCTGCCTCTCCTTCTTCTGCACAATGCGGGCATATTTGGGGTATCAGACCTGCCATAGCTGCAGACAGAGGCGGGGCTGATGTTCTGGCCTTCACCTTGCTGATTGGGTGCTGATGGGAGGAGGTCAGCTTCTCCACCCAGTGCCTCAGTATGTCTGGAGGATGTAATGGAGTTTTATAGCTCGAGAAAGTCACGTACTCTGTGAGAGGTTCCATCAGAGCTGGCAGCTGTTTATTCTGTTCTTTAAAGAACTGGTCACTATTAGTTGCTAGGGAAGCGGGGAGGAGGCAGGTGAGGGAGGAGGGAGTTGGGGGGATTTTCTTGTTGGGGGGCCTTTCTTGTTGGGGGGGGCATTTTTTGTTTGTGGGGGGGCTCAGGTGGTTTTGGGTTGTTTGATAGTGTGATGTATAAAATTGAAAATGTTGAATAAAAATATTTTTAAAAAATAACCTAACCCTATATCTAAATCTTTAGGTTCACTGTTAATATCAATCACTCAGGGATCAGGGGCGGGATTCTCCGACCCCCCGCTGGGTCGGAGAATCGCCGGGGGGTGGCGTGAATCCCGCCCCCGCTGGTTGCCGAATCCTCCGGCACCGGATATTCGGCGGGGGTGGGAATCGCGCCGCGCCGGTTGGCGGGCCTCCCCCAGGCGATTCTCCCGCCCGCGATGGGCCGAAGTCCCGCTGCTGGAATGCCTGTCCCACTAGGTGAGAATCAAACCACCTCTCTTACCGGCGGGACAAGGCGGCGCGGGCGGGCTCCAGGGTCCTGGGGTGCCCCGCGGGGTGATCTGGCCCCGGGGGGTGCCCCCACGGTGGCCTGGCCCGCGATCGGGGCCCACTGATCCGCGGGCGGGCCTGTGCCGTGGGGGCACTCTTTTCCTTCCGCCTTCGCCATGGTCTTCACTATGGCGGAGGCGGAAGAGACCCCCTCCACTGCGGATGCCGTGAGTGGCTGCTGACGCTCCCGTGCATGCGCCGCACGGCAAAGTCATTTCCGCGCCAGCTGGTGGGGCACCAAAAGCCTTTCCCGCCAGCTGGCGGGGCGGAAATCAGTCCAGCGCAGGCCTAGCCCCTCAAGGTGAGGGCTCGGCCCCTCAAGATGCGGAGAATTCCGCACCTTTGGGGCGGCGCGATGCCGGACTGATTCGCGCCGTTTTTGGCGCCGGTTGGCGGACATCGCGCCGATTGCAGAGAATCCCGCCCCAGATGTGGGATTGCTAATGCAGAATAAAGTTCCCTCTATCTTTTCTCAGTTACATACGGTTCAGCACCAAAGCAGAGAAGGGCTCCACCCAATGTACGAGTATAATATCTTTCATTTCCCACATCAGCCATTCTGTTGTCATGAAAACACTGATTAGTGACACATCAGAGACAGTTTAGTCCTGTGGGCTTGAGCCTTACAGAAAATGGATTGAGACTGCCCAATCTTACATCTCACAGGATCCTTACATGAAACAAATGCTCTTCCACCAGTCTGTCAAATCATTTTTCACAATTTATTTGCCCCTGTGTTGATTAAATATGATACCCAAAGCAAAGAGCTGAATGTCAATCACTGAAATGAAGTTATTATCCTTTTAGTGCAAAGCTGCATCGTTAACACCACAGTTGATTTTTCTCCAGTCACTGACTTAGTCTTCTCAGCAAGAGGACTCTGTATCTGTTCACAATTTCACTTCTATCTCTATCTGCCTGAGGGGATTCCATCACCACTCAAGTTTCAGATGCTGAGTTAACTACAGTATGACTAATAGCAAAAAAAAATAGTCATAGTTCTTAATGTTCTCTCTGAAGCATATAGTAACTATGATTTGTGAAAAATAAAGTATCAGTAACCATTGGTTCTTAGTCCCATATTGCCATGCGCATCGTCAGTATTTAATTTTTGTTTAATAAACATAGTTTAAACCAGAGTTCAATGAGATTGCTACAGTAAAAAGAAAGGTGTTGCATTTCTGCAGCACTATACATGTCTGCAGATTATCCCTATATATTTCGGAGCAGGTGAATAACTTCTGGAGGAGACACTGGTGTCGGGATTTTCCAGGTTCGTCTGGTCCCGCCAAACGTCAGTGGGTTTTTGTCTGGCCCGCCGATTCCCCCACGGCAGGTCTCGCCATGACAGGGCCGGGAAGTCCCAGCCACTTTTGTTTTGTGCACAAAATAGGGCACAGCAAGCTCCCAGAAACATGAACAACATCAACAACCATTTTTATTTTTCTCTGGTGGCGTTTCCTGTGGGGTAAATGTTGGCCAGAACACTGTGGAGAACTCCACTGCTCTTCTTCAAAGTAGTGCCGTGGGATCTTTAATACCCACTCGAGAAAGCGAACAGGACCTCGGTTTAACATCTCCACCAAAGGGCGGCACATCCAATAGTTTGGCACTTCTTCAGTTCCACTCAAGGTGGACTCTTCCATTCTGGAGACTACGTTTGGTGGCAGGGACACTCTGATTGAGTGAACATGGGAGATCTTCCGCTGTTCAGCAAGGGCAGGTCTCACAGCGATGCGGGCAGGAAGTGGCCCCAAGATTCAGAGATGCTGACCTGAGGAGGTTGCTAGACGCTATGGAAGCCAAGGGGGATGTCCTCTTCCACCGAGGGTCCCGGAGAGTCAGCCACAAGGCAGCCAGTGCTGCCTGGGATCAGGTGGCGGAAGCTGTCAGCTCGGGATGTGTGACCAGGAGGACTGGCCTTCAGTGCCGGAAGGTCAACGACTTCACGGGGCAGCATGAGTGAATAGACACCAACGCCTCCCCACCCTTCCCTCAAGGGAGCATCCACCCCCCACCTCCCCAGGCGACCCCCAGGCTTTCTTCCACCCTCCTCCCCCTTAACCCCCCGTCACCAACCCCTCCTTCACATCCCCCCTCCTACCACTGTGAACCACATGTGTGGCTAACGATGCCCTCCCTGTGACTCCTCAGGAAAAGCTCTCGAATAACCTTCAAGAGAGGGCCCAGATTGGTGGAGGGTGCCGTACATAAGAATCTTCACCTCCTTCGAGGAGCGTGCCCTGGAGGTGATGGGGGTGGCCTCCCACTGAACACATGTCCATTCTGGCGCAGGTCCTCCAGCCGATGGGGTCGGCCCATCTGGCGGCACCCTCTCCTGACTCCGAGGAGAACACCTCGAAGGAGAGCTCCAAGGATGCCACCATAGTCGCGGCACAGCTCATCCCCACCCTTCACCAGCGCAGGTACACACACCTCGATGGGAAATGTTAGTGGACAGGCTACTGGGACACAATCTGGTGAGCACACCACTGATGATGCACATTGGATTTAGGCAGGTACCCCCAGGCAAGACAGCGGTTGGAGGGCTGCTGGATCCCAGGTCCCAGCCTGATGCTGAGCCTGTGACACAGAGTTACCCGGAGCTGATGGAGACGATAGAGACCAACCTGGACGTTCAGAGGGAGATGTTAGCGTCACTCCAACAGATCCATAGCCACTTGGAGGAGTCCCAGAAGCTAGGGGTGCAGGAGGTGTGGCACTGAGGCCAACACTGCTCGGGTGGCGACCACGGTGGAGAGACTGGTGCACGGCGTCAGCACCATGAGTGAACGTGTACAAGACGTCTCGCAGTCAGTGACAGCCATGGGCGAATGTCTCGCTGGGGGATGTCACCCAATACCAGGCTGACCTTGACGAGACATGTCTCGCTCTCAGATGGGCATGGCTGAGGCACTGCAGAGCATGGCCCAGTCACTGAGGAGTATCGCTGAGGGCGTTGACACTATGGTGCAGACCATGGGGAACTGCCAGGGCTGGCAGAGCCGGGGATCGAACCAGCTGCCCCTCCATCCCAAGGTGAACCCCAAGGCCCTAAGGGCACCAATCAGGAGGAGGAGGTGCTGGGTGCAAAGCAGGACCCATCCCATGGGGCGGCGACGGTGGCCACCAGCCCCCCCCCCCCCCCCCCCGAGTTCCACTCCTCTGATAAGGCCGCATCTCGAAGTCAGCACACGGGACAGGCCGGCACGGCTGTGCATATGCCGCCACCGGTCTCAGGGTCCCCAGGGACATCAATGGCCATGGGATGAGGTGTGGGTGGCACGGTAGCACAGTGGTTAGCACTGTTGCTTCACAGCGCCAGAGTCCAGGTTCGGTTCCCAGCTTGGGTCACTGTCTGTGCGGAGTCTGCACGTTCTCCCCGTGTCTGCATGTGTTTCATCCGGGCGCTCCGGTATCCTCCCACAAGTCCCGAAACATGTGCTGTTAGGAAAATTGGACATTCTGAATTCTCCCTCTATGTACCCGAACAGGTACCGGAATGTGGCACCTTGGGGAATTTCACAGTACTTCATTGCAATGTTAATGTAAGCCTACTTGTGACACTAATAAAGATTATTATTATTATTATTATTAAGCTGCTGGCTGCCTCCACCTCTGATGTGCATCCTGGGGAAACACCAAGATGAAATGGTAGAGCTCGGAGGGTCAAGCACGTTGAGGATCAGTGAGGGCACCAACCGGAGTGGGGTTTGTACAACGCATTAAACATCTTTTCGCACAATGATGCCTCTGTCACTTCCTTCCGGGATCCGGACGGACCCCCAGACCCTTTGCCCATCTCTCCAGGCACCCACCCCACTCCCCATGGTGCTCGCCCACCCTCCAACTGTGGACATGTCCCCGGAGCTGTGTACCATCCCCTGGGCGTTCGGATGTTACGTGGGTGGTGTTGCCTCCTGCAGTGTTCAAGCGCAGTGTCCAGCCATCAGAGTGTGATTCGGATGCTAGGTAATGACCCTCACATGCTGCATGGCCCGCCCACCCACGGGAATCCACTGGGGTTGTGTGACGTGCTCACTTGACCACAATTGCCAATTCCCCATTAGCAATAGCCTTCAGCCGCGCAGCCAGAGTCCTCGGCAATCGGTGGGGGTTATATGGTCATTGGGGCAGACAGGGAGGGCCAAGGGTTGCCCCAGGACCGGGTACAAACAATTCACGGGTTGGCATGCTGATGCCGTGAACGGTTGCCCCCTGGGTGCCACCCCCCCCCCCCAGTGCACCCCCACTCCCCCCCCCCCTTGGCGGCTCGCCCACCCATGCAGAGAGTCCCCACCCCAAGCCGAGGATCCCCCACTGAGCACCGCGGTGGCAAGCCCAGCGCCCCCGGGCTCTTTGTCTGTGAGCAAAGATGGCTACTCACCTCCTTAGCTCCCCACAGAAGTCCTTCCGCCAGGTTCACGTTTTCAAAAGGAGTATTAATCGGCGCCAGTGTGAGCATTGCTGGGGAGGCCGCTGAACGACAGGAGGCCGATCGATATGGGGTGGCTCTCGTTAATTGTATGGAAATGGGGCTTAAGTGGTGATAATTGGTTTCTCACCACACTACGGTGAGATACCGATTTGGAGCGGGCCGGTTGATTCGCGAACTGTTTGATGCCTGGCGTGGATCTCGTTTTTGGGCTCTCCCGCTATTCACCGGCCTCGTTACGCTTGAGCGAGAACGCAATGAGGCCGGAGAATTGCACCCTGTATGTCCAAGTCCAAACCACCTATATGTATAAAGAATAAAACTGATTCATTGACCACTCTGGTACACCACTTCCATCCCTTCTCAAATCCTAGCAACGACCAGTTACCCTATCTCTTTGCCAACATAATCTTCTTGCAAATTTGTGTGTTGATTATACATCTAAGTTACGTATTTTCCAAATTCAATCCTTTACTGACAGAGATTCTTTGTACTTGCCTTTCAGCTGGGCTGTTTTCACGTCTGACACACAGCCCTGCTTGGAGAGCAGATCTGACAATCAGGCGCAGAAGTCAACAATCCTTGTCACAGACCTCTGATTTTCTTTTCTCCCATGATAACGTTCTTTGATGAAGAGTCCAACCAGAAGCACAGCATTCATCTTAATCTGGCTACTGGCAACAGCTAGATTAGATAACGGTAACATTTTTTGAACCTCACACTCAAATAGTGGGTTAGACCGAAAGTACAAATCTCATGGCAATGTACAAATTTTTAATTCACAGAACACTCGCTGATAGTTTTGTTTCTGTTGCAGCATTAATTCATTTTGGATATTGCATCCGCACGGTGAAAACTAGTTTCAAAGGGAATGGTTCCCACTCAAGTAACAGTAACCATTCATTTGGAGAGAGTTTTAGCAGCCGGATTATTACAAGAAACAATACTGTACACAAAAATGAATCATATATTTTTAACAGGAATACTTTAAGTATTTTAAGCGTAACCATTTAACTTGGGCTCATTGATATGTTTGAGTTTGATTTTAATACTGTTCGAGGGTATTGCCTTCATAGAGCCTATAATTTGATTTGAATCATTCCTTTTACAAATAATCCAGCACTGAAATCAAAACAGGACTTTTCCTATTGATTATTTTGCTCACCATATTTTGATACAGTATATAAGATTTATGTCTCTTCATAGCTGTGTTATATCCTGCAAGTTCACCATGCTATTTGGTGCAGGAAACATGAATGTACATACAATTGATGAGCGTCCATTGGCAATGGTGAAAATGAAAAAGAATTTGGACATGATTATTGACAATGCAAGGTTGTTGTCAACGGGCCTACCAACGAGTTGGATGCATCTTAAGGCAATCTGATTATAAGTCAAAACAATGCAGGATATTGTAGTTCTAGGGATTGATTGCCAGGGCCAAACCTTGAATTATGGATAGAGATTTGGTCCCAACACCCGAGCTTCAAAGGAATAACTTAAATATCGACATGTCATTTCAGAATTAACATTGTGATGTGCAGGTCATTAACGGAGGAAAAGAAAGACATGAGGGTTATGAGAGGGTTTCTCAAAATTCTGAAGGTGGATTTAAAAACTGTTAAATTTAAACAGTAATTGTAGAGATCTAACTATGTGATCATATCTGATGTGAGCACAAAATTGTTAAGACTACATCTGATTAGAGATTACAAGAATTATGTTTTTCTGAGGCCGCACATGAGTCATTTCCTACTGGCGAGCAGATCCTGGACGAGATCCCTGGCAGTGCCAAACTGGCAGCCGGGCCAGGCTGGCAGTGCCAGGGGTCACTCTGCCCTGTCCCTAACCACCTAGGAATCTCTAATGACCAAAAGCCTCTTGTGAGATACAACGGCTTCATCCCACCACCAGTTCGGGCGTGACAAGGCTGCTGAATCATGCCCAATGTTTTGAAGGAGAAAGAGACAAGTTTATTTGGTAGAAATATCAGTATTATGCTTTGAATGACCTTGTAATTAAATACTTGCAAAATCAGTGGTTTTTCCTTCTCACTATCCTAATCTGTGTAAATATCTTCATATATAACTTTTGTTCTGTAAATGCTGAACCTGAGTCAGTATTATTAAGAGAGTTAATGAAATGTTGCACTTTTTATAATCTTGTGAATGAGGCACTTGTAAGTCTACTGTTCCATTCTCAGAAAATACACTGTTTTGATATTTTGCTGTGGCTTACATTTTACTGAGCTATTCAGTCTGTTAAGAGTAATTATTCTTATTCAAGGACTATGAGGATTTGAGAAGAACCTTGTCATGCCTAGAGTTCATATTGTAAGAACATGGGTGACCTGTTCAACCCTGGCATTGCCCAAAACTGTACAGTCACTTCAATTTAATATGATTTTTCTATATTACACGTGCGATTCAACGGAAAATAAAATCTCTGTCTGGTTTGCGGTGCATTTAATGGGTCTTTTCTCAGCGATTGCAGCACATGTACAATACCCTGCTATTCAACGGCACTGTGCCTTATTTTTTACCTTGGAATATTTCTCTCCACCAAGGCCACACATGTGACACTTCCTCTTGGCAAGCCCGGCAGGAAAGATTCCTCACAGATTGGGATGCCATTTTGTCTGGCTGCCACGATTTCCCCAACCCCCACGCCTCCCGGAAATACCCCATCATCCCCCCCCCCCCCCCCCCACTACCTGATAAGGCCCCCCAGGCCTGATCCCCGGCAGTGCCAACTTGGCACCCGGGCACTGCCAGCCTGGCACCCTGGCAGTGCCCCTGCCAGGGCACCAGGCTGTCAGTGCCAAGTTGCCAGGGTGTCAGAGGGAGTGCCAGGTGCCACACTGCCCTGTCCCCAATCACCCTGGGGACTCTAATGGCCTGGGAGGCCTCCCAGATGACATTATGACTGGTCCACATTTGTGGAAACCAGCACTAAACAGCACCCTGGCGACGTCTCCCAGGCACGTTGTTAGGTCCCGGACGCCGGGAGAAGCCCACGAATGCACATTTAAATTAGCCTAATGGCCCATTTAAATCTGCAGATCGGGATCACGGTAGTGAGGGTGCAAGAGATTTCATGAAACTCGCAAGATGTTTCGAGTGTCGTAAATCCCACGGGAAGCGTCTCGCGAGATTCAATGGCCTCGTCCCGATACCAAGTTGGGCATGGCAAGGCCACTAAATCGCACCCTATCAGTCTGAAGAAGATGTTGAAATATTTATCTTGCAACTTTTCAGCTTATCAATGAAAAAGGTGTCTCCTTTATCCACTACCGATATTGGCAAAACATTCTGGATTAGAAATAAGTTCAGTAAATTATTTACATTTTAGATATCTCAGCCTGGCATATGGCTAAATAAAAGTTGCATGTACTGCTAATTTGGATGTATTCTCTTACATTAGCATTGGCCAAAGTGATATTAAATAGGATACACATAGGGCAGCACAGTGGCACAGTGGGTTAGCACTGCGGCCTCATGGCGCCGAGGTCCCAGGTTCGATCCCGGCTCTAGGTCACTGTCTGTGTGGAGTTTGCACATTCTACCCATGTTTGCGTGGGTTTCGCCCCCACAACCCAAAAATGGGCAAGCCAGGTGGATTGGCCACGCTAAATTGCCCATTAATTGGAAAAATGAATGGGGTACTCTAAATTTTTTTTTTTTAAAGTATACACATCAACAAATATGTTTGTAAAGGTAATTTAAAAGTTTGCAAGTTTCAGTAGCGCAAATTGGAAATTTGAAGAATTATACTATCGCGGGACTAGGCTAGACACTAATAGTGCAGTCATAAATCGACCCCTGTAAAGCCATTCCAAATTGTACTGATTTTTAAAACAGACTTTTTAAAGTGGTCCCCATGGGATCACAGAGAAGGTATCTCACAGCACCCACTTCATGCGTAAACATGTTTGAGGTGAGGGGCAGGAGGTTTAGGGGGAATAAAGGAAATACCTTTATAACAAGTGTTATGGGCCAGGGATTAGAGAACCCCAAAGTGTATGATGGAGTTCACCTGACCCACAACTTTTAACAGATTGTGGTATGGGGAGCACACGGCCCACTCTACAGGTGTGGTACAGCAGAAATGGAAAAGTATTTTTTCAATCGAAACAATGTTAATTCTATGAACTCAAGTTAACCTTTCTAAAACATACAGTGAACATCTTAACAACCATTCATTCAAATACAACCCCCAAGGACTATAACACTAAGTAAAACTTTAAGCTTTCCCTTTTTAACATCCATACGACTTAAAAACAAAACCTTTATCAGAAGCACATCAGGTTAAAGTCACTACTGTTATTAGTTTAAATCACCAGGATCTATTTACAGTCTTTAGATTACAGAGAGAGATTCATACACCTTCTGGCTGTGACTGCAGCTATCCAGCTCTGAAAACGAAACTAAAACACACCCTGCAGCAAACAGCCTAAAACGAAAGTAAAAAGCTGGCAGACAGCCAAGCTCCACCCACCCTGACATCACTGCAGTAATAAACACCCATTTCTTAAAGGTACTCTCACTACAGATATTTATATACACACCCATTTATAAACACCCATTTCTTAAAGATCCTTTCACATGACACCTCCCCCCAAGAAAAAAAACCCCATCAACTTCAAGATGGTTTCATTTTTCACCTTTTCACTATACTTTAAGAAATGCACACAATAAATATACTTTTTTGTTTAAAAAACCCCCACACACAAACAGGTATAATAATATAGTCCATTTATTTTCATTCTTCTTCCTCCAACTGAAATCCTTCTTGATTGACAGTCTCTTTGAACAAGAAGGTCCTTGCACGATCCATCCATTTCTCTACGCTTCAGCATTTCTCTTTAAAGTCAGATACTTGTAATTCTCCAACATAGGAGCATTGGTTACCACAGCTTTCAGGCCGTCAAATGCCTGTTGAAAGTCCGCTGTCCACTGAAATTTGACGTTTCTTGAGCAAGCCCATCAGTGGAGCAATCACGCCACAAAACCTTTGCACAAATGTTCGATCAAATCCACTCTTGCCAAGAAATCGCATTATTTCCTTTCATCTTGAGGGTATCGGAAACTCCTCAGGGAAAGTGACTTGGGATTTTCCGAGTTCACTTTTGCCTCGATTTATCACCAAACCCGCCTCCTGAAGTCGATCAAATAACTCCATCAGATGTTTCAAATGTTCTGTCCATGTCTGGCTGTAAATTACCAGATCACCGATGTATACCGCACAATTGGGTAATCCTGAAACAACTTTGTTAGTTAACCGTTGAAATGTGGCTGGTGTGTTTTTCATGCCAAATGCCATAAGTTTGAATTGGTATATATCATCTCGAGTCACAAAAGCTGAAATATCCTTCACCCTTTCGGATAAAGGTACCTGCCAGTAACCTTTAAGTAAATCCAGTTTGGAAATTAAAGCTGATTGTCCCACTTTCTCAATGCAATCCTCCAAACATGGGATAGGATAAGAGTCCGTTCTTGTAACTGCATTAACCTTTCTATAGTCCACACACAACCATGGGTTACCGTCTGGTTTAGGTACCATTACTATGGGTGAGCTCCATTGGCTACAACCGACTTCAATTATGTCATTTTTAAGCATACTCTCAATCTCTTTGTTAACCTGTGCCAATTTTAAAGGGTTAAGTCTGTATGGATGTTGTTTGATTGGAACAGCATTTCCCACATCTACATCATGTATAGCCATTTTAGTACTTCCCAATTTATCTCTACAAACTTGCCCATGTAATATCAATAACTCTTTCAGGTCAGTTTGTTTTCCTCTGGAAGATAACTCAACAATTTATCCCAATTTTTAAGAACATCCTCATTTTCCAAATTTAATTTGAGGTATGTCAACTTCACATGCATCTGGATTTGGTTCGTCACTTTGAGTTAGAATCATTAAAACCTCCTCCTTTTTCTCTCCTTCCCTTTCAAATCATATTCACATGACACACTCAGTGAGTCTTCTTTCTATCTGGTGTTTTTAACCACATAATTCACCTCACTTAATTTCCTTTCAATCTGATAAGGTCCACAAAACCTAGCTTTTAAAGGTTCACCTTTATCTAAAACTTTATCTCCACTGGCAAAACTACAAACTTTGGATTTCTTGTCCGCGACCCGTTTCATCACATTTTGTGCAACTTTTAAATGTCTCGCCAATTCACCTGCTCTATTTAATCGTTCCCTAAAATTTGACATGTAATCCAATAATGTAGTTTCCGATTTCTCACTCACCAATTTTTCCTTCATCAATTTAAGTGGTCCTCTTACCTCATGCCCAAGAATTAGTTCAAAAGGACTGAATTTGGTTGACTCATTAGGTGCATCCCAATTGCAAACAGTGCAAATTACATTCCTTTATCCCAATCCTCTGGATTATCTTGACAATTAGCCCTCAACATTGTCTTTAATGTCTGATGCCACCTTTCTAATGCTCCCTGCAATTCTGGATGGTACGCAGTTGATTTAAATTGTTTTATTCCTAAACTATCTATAACTTCTTTGAATAACCCGGAGGTAAAATTTGATCCTTGATCAGATTGTATTTCTGTGGGTAGTCCATATCTAGTAAAAAACTTAAGTAACCCCTCCACAATCTTTTTATAATATTACGTACTGGAATGGCCTCTGGAAACCTAGTAGACACATCCATTATAGTCAAAAGATATTGATTCCCACATTTTGTTTCAAGAAGCGATCCTACGCAATCAATTAGGACCCTTGTAAAAGGTTCCTCAAATGCTGGAATGGGTATTAAGGACGCTGGTTTTATCACTGCTTGAGGTTTCCATATCACTTGACATGTGTGACATGATTGCCAAAATTTAACTCCATCTTTATGTAGTCCAGACCAATAAAAATGTTTCTGGATTTTAGCTTGAGTATTCCTTATTCTCAAATGACCTCCCACTGGTACCTCATGTGAAACTCGCAACACCTCCTTTCTATACCCTACCGACAATATTACTTGATGAACTTCTACCCACTTTTCATCCGCCTGCATATGTAAAGGTCTCCATTTTCTCATCAAGACATCACTTTTACGGTAATAACACTCTGGTATACACTAAGATTCCTCTTCTGTGTATGCTTTCTGATACATCCGTTTTATTTCTATATCTTTCTGTTGTAACTCAGCCAATTTTCCTGAACTAAAAATATTCGCCTCATCCTCATATTCTTGTTCCTTTTCAACCATCTGATCAAAAATTGTTTCTGATAATTGCACTTCAACTTCATCTTGACTCTTTGATTTCTCCTCTTGTCTTAACCTGTGACTTTGCGACCTTGTTGCTACACAATCCGGAAAAATCCCAGGATATACGTCCTTCAACACTTCAGTTGTCTGATTTTCCACTGGCTTATCAACCACAGTAGGCATCACTCCCACCTGTGATCCAGCTATATCATTACCCAAGATAAACTGTATTCCTGGACAAGATAGTTTCTCTATTACTCCTACTACCACTTCACCGCTCTTCACAGGACTTTCCAACCTTACCTTATATAATGGAACACTACTCCTCTCACCCTGAATTCCACATATTGCCACCTTTTCTGGCAACATTCTTCCCAAACTACATAACTCATCTCTTACCATTAAAGATTGACTAGCTCCCGTATCTCTTAAAATTGTGACTTCTTTACCTGCTCCTCCTGATACACATGAGTAAATTTTACCCATACAAGTAAATTCTTTAAAGACAGTGCTTTTCTTCAACCACCAACACTGTGACTTTACATGGCCTTGTTTATTACAGTGAAAACATTTGAAAATTTTCATTTCTTTTCCACCCTCCTGGATTTCTTTTTTAATCTGAGGTACACTCTCCTTATTATCGCCCATCAGATCACCTTTACTTTTATCACTTGAGTATTTCTCATGTCCCCAGTTTCTATCCCTCACAGGCTGAAACTGATGTCAGAAACCAAGCTTTGTTTTATGAACTAATTCATAATCATCTGCCATTTTTGCTGCTAATCTCGCAGTTTTAACCCTCTGCTCTTCCACATGAATTCTCACTACATCAGGAATTTAATTTTTAAACTCCTCCAAAAGTATAATTTCTCTGACAGCTTCATACGTTTGGTCTATTTTCAAAGCCCTCATCCACCTATCAAAATTACTCTGTTTGATCCTTTCAAACTACATGTATGTTTGACCAAATTCTTTCCTTAAATTCCTAAACCTTTGTAAGCTTCAGGCACTAGTTCATATGTACCTAAGATGGATTTTTTCACCTCCTCAGACATCCCAGATACCTCCTCCGGTAGTAATGCAAGCACTTCACTAGCTTTACCTACCAGCTTTGTTTGAATCAGTAATACCCACATGTCCTGTGGCCATTTCATTTGTTTAGCCACCTTCTCAAATGAAATGAAAAAGGCTTCTACCTCCTTCTCGTCAAACCTTGGCAATACGTGGACATATGTAAATAGATCCCCACCAAGCCTTCGACTTTGACGCTCTTTCTCACTATCCTCATCACGATCATACAACTGTACGTTTCCCTTTACGTCTGCCAATTTTAACTGACTGTCATGTTTCATGGCCATTTTCTGAAATTCAAACTCTCTCTCTCTTTATTTTTATCTTTTTCCCTGATCTGTATCTCCCTTTCTTTTTGTTCTGCGAGGGCTATTCTTTCTTTTCTCCTTTCTCCTCTCTCCTTTTCTTTTTATTCTCTCTCTCTTTCCGTTCTCTCTCTTTCTCTTTTCTTTTCCGCTCACTCTCTCTCTCTTTCTTTTTCCTCTCTTTTGTATTCAAGCTGCTTTAATTCTTTCTCATGTTCCATTTGTTTAATTTGTAACTGAAATTTTGCCATTTCCAATGAGTCAATCTGTATCTCAGGCAACTGTAAATGCTTAGCCACCGCCATAATTACCTCACCTTTTCGCATTTCGTCAGGTAATGTTAACTGCAATGTTTTTGCCAAACATAAAAGTCTGCTTTTAGTCACTGTCCATAAAGTACTGTGTGTGACCGTCTCCACCCCCAAAAACTTCACAGCCTCTGAAAGAGCCATTTTCCACAACACACTCCCCACTTAAACTGAAATACCACACCTGAAAAGCAACCACAATATGCTCACCCCTCACTGTCTTTAAGTTCACTAAGCCAATCCAACAGATAGACTTTTATCCCCCTCGAGCCCCCAATTTGTTATGGGCCAGGGATTAGAGAACCCCAAAGTGTATCATGGAGTTCACCTGACCCCACAATTTTTAAGAGATTGTGGTATGGGGAGCACACGGTCCACTCTACCGGTGTGGTACAGCAGAAATGGAAAAGTATTTTTTAAAGCGAAACAATGTTTATAATGACTCAAGTTAACCTTTTTAAAACATACAGTGAACATCTTAGCAACCATTAATTCAAATACAACCCCCAAAGACTACGACACAAAGAAAAACTTTAAGCTTTCCTTTTTAACATCCATACGACTTAAAAACAAAACCTTTATCAGAAGCATATCAGGTTAAAGTCACTACTGTTATTAGTTTTAAATCATCAGGATCTATTTACAGTCTTCAGATTACAGAGAGAGATTCATACACCTTCTGGCTGTGACTGCAGCTATCCAGCTCTGAAAACGAAACTAAAACACACCCTGCAGCAAACAGCCTAAAACGAAAGTAAAAAGCTGGCAGAAGCCAAGCTCCACCCACCCTGACATCACTGCAGTAATAAACACCCATTTCTTAAAGGTACTCTCACTACAGATATTTATATACACACCCATTTATAAACACCCATTTCTTAAAGGTACCCTCACATGACACAAGAGGGCGGTGACTGTCTGGAATGTACTGCCTGGGAGGGTTGGAGAGACAGGTTGCCTCGCTTCCTTTAAATAGTACCTGGATAAGCGCTTGGCACGTCATAACATACAAGGCTGTGGGCTAAGTGCTGGTGAATGGGGTTCGGTAGACAGGTCAGGTGCCTTTCACGTGTCGGTGCAGAATCGATGGGCCAAAGAGCCTCTTCTGCACTGTATGATTCTGTGATTCTGTAATTCTGAGCTAGACATTTCCACCTTAGTCTGCAGTGTCGAAGCTGTCCTATTGGTGTAGACATGCATCACTGGTATGATAATTAAGGGATCTTGCATGACCTTGTGAACATTGGCAAGCTTAATGGTGGAAATTCTGGCCAGGTGCAGCTCAACAGCTATGGCAGGATGTGCCAAGACTTCTTGGTGGCCTAATTGAAGTGATGAATATTATGAAGAGGAATGACTAAATTGATCAGATTGCAGATTGTTCACTGTGGCAAAAGTTAAATGCAGATTACTTAAGTTAAGATTTTAAGAAGCTAAAAGCAAGAAGGGAAGGCAGGCAGGGCATTTATTGTATTAAAATTAATAGAAGTTTAGAATAGGTTACTACTAAAACTCAATGAAGTGAGCAGGGCAAACGTATTCAAGAAATATGTTTCGATGGTGAAAAGAGATTGAGGATTGGGACAATAGATTATTGGTTTTGAGATGCTCAAAGAAGGTCTGACTTGTTGGCCTAATATCTTTTACATATTGCTAAAAAATATTTTTTACATGTCTGGTTTTAATAAAGTAGTTATATTTGAAAGTATGGTTGAATTGTTTAACCCAAGATCTTTAATTATTATTTTTAATTAACATATTTAAAACCCAATTTGAATGATGGCTTTAAATTCCATTGAAAATACCCCAAAAATGCAATTCTGACTTAATTTCTTCTTGTATGATCACTCTTGCCTGTCAGAAGTTTAGTCTAAAGTTGTTTGCTCACTCACAACTTATAAATGACTGGGAATGTCAACATTTAAGCCCAGGAATTGCAATAAATGTTGGTAGAGAACGAACACTCAACATATCATTATGTTGTCCTGTCCACTGTTGTAGGACAAGCATTAATGTTCCAGTTGAAAAGAAGATGCAGAATCATCACATATCAACATGAAGCATTCAACAACAATAACTTGCATTTATATTGTGTCTTTAACACAGTGAAATATTCCAAGCACTTCACAGGTGCTTTACCAGCTTAAATCTGACAATGGTCCACGTATGAAGATACTAGGGTAGGTGTCCAGAAGCTTTTCCAAAGAGATAGGTTTCAAGGCATGTTTTAAAGGAAGAAAGTGTGATGTAGAAGTAAAAATGTTTAAGGAGGGAATTCCAAAGCTTAGGGCCTAGGCAGCATCGGCATAGTTTTGAATAATGAAGCAATTACAATTAGGAATGCTCAAGACACCAGAATCAAGTGAGTTCAGATATCTTGTCGGGTTGTGGGGTGAGGGGTGAGGGTTGGGGGAGACTACAGAGATTTAATCCATACACTAACATCATTGGGTGGGAGAGGGAGGGAGAATTTTGGAAGCTTCTTTGTGGAGCTAAACCGTGATTGGGTTTTAACCGTATCTGCGTGGGTTTCCTCCGGGTGCTCCGGTTTCCTCCCACAAGTCCTGAAAGACGTGCTGTTAGGTGAATTGGACATTGTGAATTCTACCTCAGTGTACCTGAACAGGCGCCGGAGTGTGGCGAATGGGGCTTTTCACAGTAACTTCATTGCAGTGTTAATGTAAGCCGACATGCGACAATAATAAAGATGATAATTATGAAAATGAGGGGGTTGGCAATTGTTAATCTTGTGAGGGGAGGTGGCTGGTATCATTACACAGAGGGACCAGGCCAGAAAGAAACATTTCCTGGGGCGTGATAGAGCATTCACGTGACCTAATGGGAAGAGAATCAGTATTGTCCAATTCCGCAGAGACCAGATGAGACTCAGGTTTCTTTGCTCACTGGTTTATTCAGGCATATGCAGGAAGCAACACCCCCATGCAAGATGGACTATAAGCTTCTCGGTGAACTACAATACATCATTCGTATACTGTTAAATAGATAATAGTTTGTTTGCATTTACCAATCACAAATGAACATGATTTGATAC
This sequence comes from Scyliorhinus torazame, assembly GCF_047496885.1. NCBI lineage: Eukaryota > Metazoa > Chordata > Chondrichthyes > Carcharhiniformes > Scyliorhinidae > Scyliorhinus > Scyliorhinus torazame. The sequence continues at coordinate 210,512,722 of NC_092712.1, read as the reverse complement.
TTTCATACGGTTACCCATTCAATATTTATATACGTATACAGTGATTATACTTCATGTTTACTCTGTAGCTACGACCATCAGTACTGAGTTACAATGGACGAAGCATCATCTTATACCTTTGTCAGAAAACTCCCACCCTGCTCAGTTCCCCCATGGTCATGCAGCTGCATCTTGAGTCCTCCTAATACAATTTTACTTACATGTTGTTATTAACTCTTACTTACCCTTCTCAGTGCCCACAAGTATTAATTTAATATAACTTGGCCATGCTTTATTTCAGTACTACCGGCTCAATTCAATTAGGGCAACAAAATTACACGGGGATCGTACAAAACGCGTCAGACCACAATGAACACATTTTAGTTAGATTCCTGTCTACCCATTTCAAGGTCATCTCGAAAATTGAGTCAGGTAGGCCTCAGGCAGTCAGTGAACAGTAGTTCATTAAAGAAAATGTACAATGTGAGCAGTGTGGTGGAGGGCCGAACATCACCTTATTGTTTCAGTGATAATACATTTTTCCCATGACAAATGAATCATTCCATTTACTAGTTTAAAAAAAAATAACTGCTCCACTATCCATGTGCAATTCAAAGGTAATGAAATTTTCCCCAAAAGAATGTCATGTGATAAGTCCATTAACATCTAACGGACTTTTTTTCTACTAGTATCTGTTAAGCTGAACAAATTTAACTGTACAAAAATATTGTTGAAACTGATCCTTTCCGGCACAGAGCAACTCTTCTTAACATTTTCTAATCATCGGTAGAACAATAAGGTGCAGCCATTCAGGAAGTAAGACAAATATGACAAAATGAATAGTTCAATGATCCCACTCAGCGTAAAATGTAAGAGAGCAATGCTTCATAACAAAAAAGGCATAGGCTAATAAGTTTAAGGAAGGTACAGGGACACAACAAAGAGCCTTGTCAGCACCGTTACAGTGCATCTAACTAAAAACTGAGAATTTTGTGGCAGACCTTTGTGGTTCTAATCTCTTTCACATCCTGACAGTCGCATTTTCCCTGTCGCAGGACCCCCACCTTTTTTAATTGACAAAGCACATACTTAGAAATGACTGAGAAATGGTTGATACTATTATAATTTCCCATTGGGACAAATAAAAACATTAAAATAGCTACTTTATTCCACAGAGTAACCTTTAACCTGAACTGTTTCTGTAACAGATGAGGGCTAAATTTGCTGTGACAGCATCTAATCACATTTGGTCTGGCTTATGATTTGACAGCTCCTGTACCACAGTAATAGTACAGAGAATCTGATCCCCGATCATGAAGAATTCACTTGAAAGCTCTGCGTATATGAACATCTTACAGAGACAACACTCATACGCTAAAACAGCACAAACAACTTTTTTCTAAATTTACTATCATTTCGAACATTAATCTGTCTTTTTCCTCTCAAATGCAGATGAACCCAGTATCTGGCATTTGCTTTTCTCTCCTGACTGTTAGTCACAAACTATTTAGATGAGCACATTTGTCGCAATGACTAATACGTCGTCAAATTAAGTATCCATTCCACTTGTAATTATATTTGAATATTATCGCTTGCTGCTTATTTACTAAAAAAAACCACCCACCTAAAAAAAACCAAGGCATCTTTGAAAGAGGGACAGCGAGATTCTGAGGTAGGAATATTTTAAATACAACTTCAATTTTCTTGAACCTGCTAACTGAAGAGAAATTATATTTTTCCAAGCAATAATATTGTTGAATGACATTACGCTCTGCGCAGATTTACAAATGCCAAACTGTTCACTTTTAGTGAGCGAACAATACAAAATGCCTGTACTCAAATCCCCAATATATCATCTTGGCTCTATGCCAGCAGCAAGAATTTATATAACTGATTCCACGTTTTGCACGGAAGAACTCAGTAAGCCACAAGCAACATCTCAGGTATAAGTGGCTTATCACAATTTTTCACATATTTGGAAGGCCCAATGTGCTATGTAACAATAACGCTGCTCAGTACAGAACTGTTCACTCCTCATTTTATGTTGAGTTAGCCAATCTCAATCTGCTAATGTAAAAGTCCAATACATGCATGGATTATGAAGAGAACACTTTGCAGTGATCTTGCTGGAATGTTTGTATATTTGGACTTCAAGGGAAGAGTTCCTCAGTTTGTTATTTGTAGAGAAATCACAAATCTTTTCCAAGAAACTTATTAAAATAAAATTATTCCCTTTCGCAGACAATGATGAACTGCTGAGCCAAGTTGCTGAAGCTAAGTCACTGGATTTGTTTGAGAAACAGCCAGATGTGGAAATGGGAAGCCAGGTAGCAACATGCAATTGTTGCAGAAGTTCAGTCATGATCTTACAGAACCCATCTCAAGCCCAATTGAAAACTGATGCATGGCAAAATTAGCAGTTTTTCCGCTTACAATAGTGATGCACTATCAATTACCACAAAGACGAGAATAGTGGAACAATCGAGGCTTTATTGAGCAAGATGTTGTGCCTCCTGTAGCTGGAACCAGAATGGCTGCAGCATAGAAGAGCACACACATTTATACGCCGCCTACTGGGCAGAGCCAGCAGGCAGGGATTTACCCTTGTACCTCTAATATACGGGCAGTGTCGTAATGCATATAATATACTACTAGTGGTGACTACAACATTCACCCCCTGTTAAAAAAGAGTCCGGCGGGGGTGGTGGAAAACATTACAAGTTAAGTCTGTCGGGTGCGTGACCCTCCTCTGCGATCGCCTCAGTCCTGGTGGTGATGTGGGCACCGGCTTGGTCATCTGTGACTCCGGGAGCGCATTGTCCTCGTCTTCGTCACCCCTGAGTGGAACCAGTGGGAGGACGGAGCCTGCTGGAGTGGGGGCTGCGGTGAGGTTCGCTGCAGGGAGGGTGAGTGGCGCAGGGGTGAATGAGGCAGCCGGGGTCTTGGGGGGTGTGGGGGGGTGTCAGGTCGGGGGGTGAGGATCCCGCGGGTGCCAGGTCCCGGAGGGAGACTGTGTCTTGGCGTCCGTCGGGGTGTGCAACCTAGACGTACTGCGGGTTCGCGTGTAGGAGGTGGACTCTTTCGACCAAGGGGTCCGACTTATGGGTCCGCACATGCTTCCGGAGGAAGACGGGTCCAGGAACTGTCAGCCATGTTGGGAGCGAGACTCCGGAGGTGGACTTCCAGGGGAAGGCAAACATACGTTCGTGAGGGGTCTCATTTGTCGCGGTGCAGAGGAGCGACCGGATGGAGTGGAGCGCGTCAGGCAGGACCTCCTGCCAGCGGGAGACCGGGAGATTTTTAGACCGCAGGGCCAGCAGGACGGCCTTCCAGGCCATCCCATTCTCCCTCTCCACCTTCCCGTTTCCCCGGGGGTTGTAGCTGGCCGTCCTGCTCGAGGCGATGCCTTTGCTGAGCAGGAACTGACGCAGCTCATCACTCATGAAAGAGGATCCCCGATCGCTGTGGATATAGGTGGGGAAACCGAACAGAGTGCTGTGCTGGGCTTTGATTACCGTAGAAGAAGTCATATCGGGCCATGGGATGGCGAAAGGGGAGCGGGAGTACTCATCAATCATGTTCAGAAAGTAAGTGGTGCGGTCGGTGGAGGGGAGGGGCCCTTTGAAGTCCACGCTGAGGCGTTCAAAGGGGCGGGAGGCCTTCACCAGGTGCACTCAATCTGGCCGGTAGAAGTGCGGCTCGCACTCTGCGCAGACTTGGCAGTCTCTGGTGACGGTCTTGACCTCCTAAATGGAGTACGGCAGGTTGCGGGCCTTGATGAAATGGAAGAACCAGGTGACCCCCGGGTGGCAGAGGTCATAGTGGAGAGCCCGGAGCCGGTCCACTTGTGCGCTGGCACATGTATCGCGGGATTGGGCATCAGGGGGCTCGTTGAGCTTCCCTGGGCGATACAAAATCTTGTAATTATAGGTGGAGAGCTCGATCCTCCACCTCAAGATCTTGTCATTTTTGATCTTGCACCGCTGTGTATTATTAAACATGAAGGTAACCGACCATTGGTCAGTGAGGAGAGTGAATCTCCTGCTGGCTAGGTAATGCCGCCAATGTCGCACAGCTTCCACTATGGCTTGGGCCTCCTTTTCGACAGAGGAGTGCCGAATTTCGGAGACATGGAGGGTGTGGGAAAAGAAGGCCATGGGCCTGCCCGCCTGGTTGAGGGTGCCTGCCAGATCTACGTCCGATGCATCGCTCTCCACCTGAAAGGGGAGGGACTCGTCGACCGCGTGCATCGTGGCCGTGGCGATGTCTGCCTTGATGCAGTTGAAGGCCTGGCAGGCCTCAGCCGCCAGAGGGAAACTGTGGACTGAATGAGTGGGCGGGCCTTGTCCGCATAATTAGAAACCCACTGGGCGTAGTAGGAGAAAAACCCCAGGCATCGTTTCATAGCCTTGGGGTAGTGGGGGAGAGGGAGTTCCAGGAGGGAGCGCATGCGGTCGGGCCCTAGGACTCCATTTTCCAAGACATAGCCAAGGGTGGTGAAGCGGTTGGTGCGGAACACGCATTTTTCCTTTTGTATGTGAGATTAAGGAGTTTGGCGGTCTGGAGGAATTTTTAGAGGTTAGCGTCGTGGTCCTGCTGATCGTGGCCGCAGATGGTGACGTTATCTCGGTACGGGAAGGTGGCCCACAGTCCGTACTGGTCAACCATTCAGTCCATCTCTCGCTGGAAGACCGAGACCCCATTAGTGACGCCGAAGGGAACCCTAAGGAAGTGATAGAGGCGGCCATCTGCTTCGAACGCAGTGTATTGGCGGTCCTTCGGGTGGATGGGGAGCTGGTGGTTGGCGGACTTCAAGTCCACTGTGGAAAAGACTCGATACTGCGCAATCTGATTGACCATGTCAGATGTGCGTGGGAGGGGGTACGCGTCGAGCTGCCTGTACCGGTTGATGGTCTGAATGTAGTCAATGACCATCCTGTGCTTCTCCCCAATCTTCATTACCACCACTTCAGCTCTCCAGGGGCTGTTGCTGGCCTCAATGATCCCTTCCCGCAGAAGCCGTTGGACCTCCAACCTGATGAAGGTCCTGTCCTAGGCACTGATTCCGTCTGCTCCTGGTGGCGACGGGTTTGCAATCCGGGGTGAGGTTCGCAAACAGGGAAGGTGGATCGACCTTAAGGGTCGTGAGGCCGCAGACGGTGAGGGGGGGTAGGGGTCCGCCGAATTTTAAAGTTAGGCTTTGGAGATGGCACTGAATATCCAGGCCGAGTAACAGGGCAGCGTAGAGGTGGGGGAGGACAGAGCCTGAAGTTGCTAAACTCTACGCCTTGCACGTTGAGGGTTGCGATACAGTACCCCCGGATTTCCATGGAATGGGATCCGGAGGCCAGGGAGATTTTCTGGGTGATGGGGTGTACCGGGAGGGAGCAGCGCCTTACCATAGTGGAATGGATGAAGCTCTCTGAGCTCCCGGAGTCAAAAAGGCAGTTTGTCTCGTGCCCATCGATCTTCACCGTCGTCGTCGCGGTCGCGAAGTCCAGGTTGATAGAGGCGAGCTGCGGCAGATGCTGGGAGGTCCCGGTCTGGCCAGCGGTGGCGGAGGTAGCGGCAGGTGATGAACGGCCAGACGAGGAGTCCTGAGGCGCCGTCCAAAATGGCGCCGAAGATGGTGGCGCCCATGGCCGGTGGCATCAAAGATGGCAGTGCCCACGGGCAGCACGTGGCTTGCGGTGAGGAAGATGGCGGCGCCCACGGGCCGCACGTGGCTTGCGAAGGGGAGAATGGCGGCGCCCCCTGGGTCGCACGTGGGGAGTGTAGGAACACCGGGCCTGGAAACAGCAGCAACCGACCGGGCCTGGCAAACAGAAACAAAGTGTCCTTTCTTCCCACACCCGTTGCAGATCGCGCTCTGCGCTGGGCAGCGCTGCCTGGGGTGTTTGTTTTGCCCGCAAAAATAACACTTGGGCCCCCCAGTGTTGGCTGGCTGCTGCGCGGCGCATGCTTGCGGTGAGCTGTTGTCGGCAGCTGGTGGGGCCCACGATGCCCACGAGGGTGCCGCGCGGTTGGGGGCGTAGGACCGAACGTTACAGGAGGGCACTTCTAACGAATTAGCGAGCTGCCTAGTTCCCGCAAGATCGAGCGTACCCCCTTCCAGTAGCCGCTGCTGGACGTACGCAGACTTCATGCCCGTGACGAAGCGTCTCTAATTAAAAGTTCTATGTGCTGGACTGCCAAAACTGCCTGGCAGTCACTGTTGCTACCTAGGATGTGCAGGGCACGCCAAAAATCGCCCAGAGACTCCTCGGGGAGTTGCTGTCTCGTGGCCAGGAGGTGCCTGGCGTATACTTGATTTACTGGTCAAACGTAATGTCCCTTCAGCAGCTCCATCGCTTCGGAGTAGGTGGGCGCATCCCCGATGATTGAAAAATGTCAGGGCTCACCCGTGAATGGAGGACTTGGAGCTTCTGCGAGTCCGAGGGTTCTTCAGCGGCTGTCCTGAGGTAGCTTTCGAAGCAGGCTAGCCAGTGGTCAAAGGCAGATGTAGCATTGGCTGCTTGAGGGCTCAGCTGCAGGTGATCAGTCTTGATGCAGAGATCTATCGTTTAAAAAATCTTGCTCAATAAATTGATGCACTATCAATTACAACAAAGACGATAATAGTGGAACAATCGAGGCTTTATTGAGCAAGATGTTGTGCCTTCTTTAGCTGGAACCAGAATGGCTGCAGCACAGAAGAGCACACACATTTATACGCCACCTATTGGGCGGAGCCAGCAGGCAGGGATTTACCCTTGTACCTCTAATATACGGGCAGTGCCGTAATACATATAATATACCAATAGTCGTGACTACCACAAATAGCAAAATCATGAGGTTACAACAGACTTAGTTAACAAGTTTGAACTGATAAGAATCGCAATACTCGAAACACTGGTAGGGAGGGACTGCTCCAGAGTGTATACCACCCTAAATCTATCAGATGAGAAAAACCGCAGACAACAGAAATTTTGAAAACCTTGAATGCACATTTTGCACCCCGAGTGAATGTTATGTATTCAACACTGGAGTTCAGAGTGAAAAGACCATTGAATGGTACATTACGGCAGTAGGCCTGAGGTGAGAGCCCTCGGTGAGAGCAAGTCTACTGAACGATGAGAATCTGACACAAAAGAAAGTGATAGACGTGTCGAAATGCAGAGGTTGTGAAACAACATCTGGAGCGTATGTATGGTAGAGCAGCCCAGGAGGCGCATTATGCTGAGAGACAATCCAAGCAAAAAGAGGTGAGCAATTGCAGACAAAGGGCAGGATGCAAATAATAATAATAATCTTTATTAGTAGTAGGCTTACATTAACACTGCAATGAAGTTACTGTGAAAATCCCCTAGTCGCCGCACTCCGACGCCTGTTCGGGTACACAGAGGGAGAATTCAGAATTTCCAATTCACCTAACAAGCACGTCTTTTGGGACTTGTGGGAGGAAACTGGAGCACCCGGAGGTAACCATCGTAGACGTGAGGAGAATGTGCAGACTCCACACAGACAGTGACCCAAACGGGAAACAAACACGATACCCTGGCACTGTGAGACAACAGTGCCAACTACTGTGATACCGTGCCGTCCATACTGTGGAGGACAGCATGCACAGGAAAAGGAGTGTTCAGCATGGAGAAAGCAGTGTTTTAATTGCAAGAAGCAGAATCATTTCATACATAACTGCTAGGCCTGCAAAAAGCAAAACAAGCCTTTATAGATGGCCACTGGAGAGATTTCAGCAGTCGAGTCAACATCTTGGCTCAGTCAAGTACACAGGTGACAAATGGTTTGTGACTGTTACAATAAAGATCACCGAGGGAGAGGATCAAGAAAACATAAGTGTCAGATAGGCACTGGTGTGTCATGCAACACAATGATCTTCATAGATCTGTGCAAAGTCAATCAATATTGTTATCCAAAAGTGAAATCCTCAAATATAAGTTTCAGACTATATGATGGCACAATACTTATGCCAAGAGGACAAATTAGCCTGACAGCCCAATGCGATGGCAAGTAGTAAGATCTACTTCCAGATCATTGATGGAATGCAACAGTCACTCATTCCAGTTAAAGCAAGTGTAAATATTGGACAGGTAACCCTAAATGTGCTGACAGAGATTCACAACATGTCGCAGCAGACAAAACCATTGACGGTTGAAAAGATGCGAGAGGTGTACAAAGATGTGTTTACAGGGTGGGATGTCTACAGGGAGAATATCCCTCGAACCACATCAGAGCGTAAGACCAATTCAGCATCTGCCGAGGAGTTCCTGCTACCCTCAAGTCAAGCCTAAAAGATAAGATAGAAGAGGTGGAAAAGGAGGGAGTAATCAAGAAAATGACAACTCTGACAGACTGGATTAGCAGCAAGATAGCAGGGAAAGAAACAAGAAAGCTGTTAGTATGCTTCAACCCAAGGATTCAAATAAAACACTGAAAAGATCTCACTACCTCATGCCAACCATCAAAGCAATTTTGCTGCCACTTTCCACGACAAAGCTATTTACTGCCCTAGATAGGAAAGATGGTTCTGGAAAGTGTAGCTGGTTGAAAGCAGCAGCTTTCTAATTACATTCTGGACAACATTTGGGACATACAGATGGTTACACGTGCCATTTAGAATTATCTGAGCCTCAGAAGAGTATCAATGCAGGCAACATGAGGTAGTCAGTGATCTTCCTGGAATGGTAGCCATAGTGGATGATCTCCAAGTCTATGGATTTGGAGACAGAATGGAATAAACCATAGCTGACCATGGTCAGAATTTGATATGACTGTTGGAGAGAGCTCGCCAGATCAATCTGAAACTAAACAAGAAAAATTTGCAACTGAAGATGCCTGAAGTCAAGTAAATAGGTCATGTCCTGACAGGAAAAAGTCTTCATCTGGATCCTGACAAGGTGAGAGCTGCAGCACCGATGGTGCAACAGGCGCAAAAGCAATGCAACAATTTGTTGGATTTGTGAACCATCTAGCAAAATGTTTGCCTGATCAGCACAGTGTGAACCATTATGCAAGCTCACTGCCAAGGAGGTGCTGTCGTATTGGGGAACAGGACAAGAATGAGAATCCATAGAATCCCTACCGTGCAGAAGGAGGCCATTTGGCCCATTTAGTCTGCACTGACTCGGCGACACAGTGGCGCATTGGTTAGCACTGCTATCTCACAGCGTCGAGGACCTAGGTTCGACCCCGGCCCCGAGTCACTGTCCGTGTGGAGTTTCACATTCACCCCATGTCTGCGTGGGTCTCACCCCCCACAACCCAAAGGTGTGCAAGGTAGGCGAATTGACCACGCTAAATTGCCCCTTAAGTGGAAAAAAAAGAATTGGGTACTCTAAATTTATATTAAAAAAAGATTCTGCACTGACCCTCCTAAAGAGCCCTCTACGTAGGGCCACCCCCCATCCTAACCCGCACATTGATCATGGCTAATCCAACTAACCTGCTCATCGTTGCATACTAAGGGGCAATTTAGCATGCCCAATCCACCTAACCTACACATCTTTGGACTGTGGGTGGAAATTGGAGCACCTGGAGGAAACCCATGCACACACAGGGAGAATGTGAAAACTCTAACACAGAGTCACCCACAGGCGGAATCAAGCCCTGGTCCCTGGAACTGTGAGGCAGCAGTGCTATGCACTGTGCCACCATGCCACTCCTAGACCTGATTGAGGTCTACAACATTATGAGAGGTATGGACAGGGTGGATAGCAACAAGCTTTTTCCAAGAGTGGGGGTGTCAATTACAAGGGGTCACGATTTCAAGGTGAGAGGGGGAAAGTTTAAGGGAGATGTGTGTGGAAAGTCTTTTGCGCAGAGGGTAGTGGGTGCCTGGAACGCTTTGCAAGCAGAGGTGGTAGAGGCGGGCACGATAGCATCATTTAAGATGCATCTAGACAGATATATGAACGGGCGGGGAACAGAGGGAAGTAGATCCTTGGAAAATAGGCGACAGGTTTAGATAAAGGATCTGGATCAGTGCAGGCTGGGAGGGCCGAAGGGCCTGTTCCTGTGCTGTAATTTTCTTTGTTCTTTGTTCTAGTAGTGTTCATTAAAGTAGTGTTCATTAAAGTAGCGTTCATTAAAATCAAGCAATGCCAGAGTTGAAGCATTATGATGTCAGTGAGGAAATTACCTTGCAGATACCAGCAAGATGTGTCTGATGCAACAAAAACAACCAGTTGCATTTGTATCCAGGGCATTAATGAAAATGGAACAACACTATGCTCAGATCGAGGAAGGGTTTATGGCTATTGTTTATGATTGTGAGCATTTTTATCAATACCTCCTTGGGAGAGACAATGTAATAGTGGAGTCCGACAACAAGCCACTTCAAAACATTTTTCTCAAAATGCTACCTGCTCCAAAGTAACTGAAAAGAATGTTACTTTGCTTGCAAAAAGATGGACATGTCATACAAGCAAGAAAAACAGATGTACATCGCACACATACTGTCGAGAGCAATACTCCCCATGATGAAGTTAAGGATGCAACAACAAAATATGAAATATTCAAGTTTCAATGCGAAGCAGCAATGAGACATGATCTGGAAGCCATCAACCCAGCAGAGACATTGAATCTGACAGACAAGCGCCTTGATCAAATCAAGCAAACTACCCAACTAGATGCAACTTTACAAGTGCGACAAGAAGCAGTGATGAACGATGGCCTGAGAGTATGAAGGATACATCTGTGGTCACAAGCAAATTGGGTGCACCGAGGTGAATTGACAGTCCAAGATTGCATCTTGTACATAGGAAACAAAGCCATCATAATAATAATCTTTATTAGTGTCACAGGTAGGCTTACATTAGCACTGCAATGAAGTACTGTGAAAATACGCTTGTCGCCACACTCCGGCACCTGTTCGGGTTCACTGAGGGAGAATTCAGAATGTGCAATTCATTTAACAGCAAGTCTTTCGGGACTTGCGGGAGGAAACCAGAGCATCCGGATGAAACCCACGCAGACACGGGGAGAACGTGCAGACTCCACACAGACAGTGATCCAAGCTGGGAATCGAACCCAGGTCCCTGATGTTGTGAAGCAACAGTGTTAACCACTGTACATCCATGCCATCCTCCCTAAGGAGATGAGGGAAGAGATGCTGAAGCACATCCATGCAAGCCATCAAGGAATTGAATTGACCCTGAGAGAGGCAAGAGACGTGCTCCATTGACCAAACATGAGAATTAAATTAAAGAATACATTGGCCACTGCGGTGTGTAATGAGTACCAAGCTAAACAAGCGGGAGAACTACTGATGATGCAAAACATGCCAAACAGACCATGGATGAAGCTGAGAGTAGACCGTTTCATTGAGGAAGGAACCGATTATCTTGACACTGTAGACCAATCATTTTCAAACCCAGAGTCGTGACCCACGGGTGTCAGAAGGGTTGCGGGGCATGCGTCGCGGTGATCCTGATAGCGGGGTCATACGTCGCGATGTTCCTAATTGCGGGAAGAAGTGCCCAACGGTGCGTCTGGCTTTTAAAAATGCCAGACGAGTGGCGGCACGTGGCGCAGTGGTTAGCACTGGGACTACGGCGCTGAGGATCCGGGTTCGAATCCCGGCGCTGGGTCACTGTCCGTGTGCAGTTTGCACATTCTCCCCGTGTCTGCGTGGGTTTCACCCCCACAACCCAAAGATGTGCTGGTTAGGTGGATTGGCCACACTAAATTGCCCCATAATCGGCAAACAATAATAATTGGGTACTTTAAATTTATATTTTAAAAATTGCCAGCCGCGACTGTCTTTCAGAATGTCGGCCATTCCACATATGTGTGCCCCCTCAGTAGTGTGCAGGCCCGGAGTCCAGAGGGGCAGAATGCCTCCTCCTGATGTCAGCGCACTGACCCAAGAGCAGATTTTTTTTTTTTAAATCACTGCATTCTTCCTTCCTGGAGCAGCGGCAGACAGCAGGTCACACACCCCTTACACTGTAGTCACATGTTCTGGGTGTGAGAGAGTGCTGGTGTGAACTCCAGGGCCCCTGGTGAACAACCCATAAAGAAGAAGCTTAAAAACAGGAACAAAGCAGCATAAAGAGGATTACTTGTGATGTGGGTTTATTAATTGTTTCACTGCAAATCAGGATTCAAAGTTCTTGTGTGTTATATGCAGGGAAGTACTGGCAAATCAAAGTTTTAAACCTCAAAACTTCAAAGACATTTGAAGACTAAACATGACGAGTTCGAGGGCAAACCTCTTGATTTTTTCGAAAAATGCAGTGAGATCTTAAATCATCAGCTGAAGTAATTATCAGCATTGAATACCAAAGTAAGTGAGACGTGAGGAACAAGCAGGCTCGCTTGTCGCACTAAAGGTAAGTGAAAATGGTGAGTCGCAAAGTTTGTGTGGCATGGGTCGCAAAGGTCAGCCAGCGTGGTTCCCGAAGGATGGCTGGTTGGTAAAAATGGGTCTCGGATAAGAAGTTTGAAAAATACTGCTATTTTGGCGATTGCGAGTTAGCCCAGCTCACTTCAACAATAATGGAAGAAATAGTAGAATTCCCAAAAACATACTTCAGTTGGTACTGCATTTCAGACATTGTGATGAGTGATAATGGCCCTCAGTTCAAGTATGATAAATTCAGCCAATTCACAAAGGATTGGGAAACTCAGCGCTACACATCATCCCTGCATTACCTTCAGGTGAATGGAAAAGCTGAGACGGCAGTGAAAATTGCCAAAGGACTCATCAAGAAATCGATAAAATCTAGCACAGACGTATACAAGGCAAATCATGAGTGGAGAAATCACCCAGATTTAGATCTAAGTCTCTGATCCCATCTGTGGTGGCAAAGGCATTATTAGCATTTTTTCTGCCTTTGTGCCTCTTAGTCCGTTGCCAATAGGCCATCAAAATTCAGCCCAAACTTATCTGAAAGATCTCTGACTTGTTCCCGATTTAGCCATTGTTGTGGTTTATAAACTATCTATTTACTTATACTCGGCAATGACACGAGTTTGTATATTAAATCTTTTGATTTCTAAGAGGTCTTCTCCTGATTTACGAGTTGCTGGTGTTGCCTTTCCTGATGTTCGCATTCTGGGAGGATCAGATGAAATTTGATGAAAATTCTTCCAAATATTACTTGTGTAAATGTGCTCACAGTTCAACTACACATGCTGCAGAAGGAAAAGCCTCATCCATGCGAGGGTCCGATTGGTCGAAGCTGACCACGGCCCTTCCTGATAACTCAGTCTAAGCGCAATACTGGAAAAATGTTCACCTGGCTGAAATAATGTTGTAAATGGAATTGTATCCCAGCAACAGTCAATTCAGGAGGTAGAGAGAAAAAGTGAAGGACTTTTGAAAAAGAAAATCTGTGACATATCATCATTTGTGTTGGCAATGGAGTAAACTTCCTATTTCAGCAGAGGCAAATATTTCTAGGAACGAATCGGTCACCTGTAATCCAGGTAAGGAATTGTGATGGTTGCATTATTGGACTGGTAGTACAACCATTACTGGTAATGTCACAGGACTATTAATCTAGAGGCCCAGGCTAATGCTTTGGGGACATGGGTTCAAACCCCACCACAGCAGCTGGTGTAATTTAAATTCAATCCATAAACCTGGAACTGAAAGCTACTCTCAGTAATAGCAACCATGAAGTTATCAATTGTTGTAAAAAACCCATCTGGTTCACTAATGTCCATTAGGGAAGGAAATCTGCTGTTCTTACCCGGTCTGGCCTACATATGATACCAAACCCACAGCAATGTGGTTGACTCTTAATTACCATCTGAAACGGGCCTAGAAGCCACTCAGTTTATGGGCAATTAGGGCTGGACAACAAATGCTTCTCTTGACAGCATCGTCCCCATTCCAAGAATTATTTTAAAGTAATTTCGAGAACGTTAGTTCACATCAAATGATGGCAGTTAGAGAGTTTGCAATCAGTTTAAATTTTGGAAATAAAAGATAACCCTAAAAGCTGTTGGATTGTCATAAAATCCCAACTGGGAAGGAAATCTACCATCCTCAACTGGTCTGGCCTTTACATGACTCCAGTCCTCACCAAGAGTTGATTCTTTTATCAAAGCTCTACGGACATAAGGGACAATTTTTGCCTAATATTTCAGGCACTAAAGATGTAAGGAGGTGATTAAGATTGGACCTTAAACAAAAACACCAGTTTAGCCCACATTTCGTGCAAGATGTCAGTTCAATCCAATGCCACTAACAGCTGTTAAGCAGCTGATTGCCACTTAAAATGCCTGCCAGTGCTCATTAAAGAAGCTGCATGGGATTTTGGTGGCGAGCACTTCAACTAACACACTCTCCTAACAGCAAACAGCTGTTTGGAAGCAGATGTAACATTCATGGCAATTTCAAGCAAAATTTAAAGGGATACACACCACATCATTTGATTTCAGTGCTGCTGCATCTGTAAAGGGGACCTTTGAAACACATCAGTAGACTTTCTGAGACACTTGATCGAGACCTCACCAACACTAAAGTAACACTTAATCCGAAAATTTTCTGAGGGCTTTACGTACCAAAAAAGTATGTTGCTAGTCCACCTTACTGGATACTTTCTGGGATGCACCAGGATACAGGGAGCGCTTTGCCATCTGCATCTTGATAGGGTCCACCTTGGACTGGATGAGTGATGGGATGAGGGCCTGAGATCAAGCAGAATAACACCAGCTGCTGCAGGAGTTTGAGAGGCTGTAGCAGGAGATGGTATCATTCAATCCTGTCAGTACAGGACATCTCTCCTCACCTCGATCTCTTCCACCAGGAACTCCAATGCAATTTACTGAGTGTTTTCATTCTTTGGCCAAAATGACTCCACAGACTGCAGTGGTTCAAGGAGGCCTCCCTCCACCACCTTCTCAGGGCAACTAGGGACAGGTAATAAATGCCACCCTTATTACCGATTCTTGTATCCCAAGAATGAATTCCAATTTCCAGTTTTCCTTCCATTAACTTCACTGCAACGTGGCTATTTAAACTTTAAAATACTTTCCTGAGGGCCTTGGGCACAAGAAACATGCCTTGTGTCCAATGCTGAGGTAGCACAAGTGAGTGGAAGTACTCCTATAATATGTAGTGAAACGTATAAACTTGGGACACTCTTTTCCATCAATTTTCCTTTACTTACAGGCGTCCTTGTTTTCAACATGGTCAATGTATTCACAGTAAACAGGATGAACCCAATATTCTCTGATTCACTGGGCTGGATTCTCCGTTCCTGAAGCTAAGTGCCTTTTTGAACGGAGAATTTGCGGGAGGTTTACATGAAAAGAAATTGGTGCAAACCCCTCACCGATTCCGACACAGTCCGCAGCCGCCACGATGGGTTCACAATTTGTTTGACCACATGTGTCCCGCGTCATCGGGAACTTGGCCCTTTGGCGGGGCGAGCAGATGGTTGGCCAATGAGGCGCCAATGGCATTGCGACTGTGCGCAGCGTGTGTCACGGTGACGCCATTTGGGAGGGGGCGAAGGATGGCTGACCACCGTCAAACTGGCGCCGGCCCCAATTTCAGCGTCGGAGACTATTTGCCGCCCGATCGCCAAACACAATTTTGCCGTGAGGCAATGGAGAATCCCGCCCACTATATCTTGTGCAATTTCTTTGTCTCCACCTGGGACTGAGTCTAAATCTGGAGCCGAATGTGGGGCGCGATTCAGCTACCATTTTGTGCCCGGATCAATCTCCTGAGGGCTCCGCGCCGGGACAATTGCGAGTCACCCGACTCGCTCCTCCTGGTGCAATCTGGATCATGCCCAGATCAGGGTATTCAAATGAACCTAAATACACGGACATCGCTTTCACCTGGCGCCTGGGAGTCTGAAAGAGGGGTTGCAGTGATTGGGGCTGCCGGTCAAAATGGTGACCAGATTTGCGAAGAGCCGTTCCCGCTGAGCTCGCCAGTGCAGGAAATCAACTAAAGTGCGGCCGAGGTGGGGAGAAGCTCCCCGATGCCCAAAAAGACAGCAAAGTGCTGGTGAATAGCAGGATGTATTTTGGTGCTGCAGCCACCGAGAAACACCCCACCAAACGTGCCCGAAAACGGGATTAGCTTCAAGTCCGCTGAATCGCGCCCGTAATTTCAGTTCTAGTTTCTGCTTGTTGGGTTTCCCATTTCATTATGATCCTGTGGTCTGTTTCTATTGAGGCATGGATATTGTGATTCTGTTGACTGCCTGCAAAAGACAAACGGGCCGCGATAGGGCCAGATGCCTTGGAGATCCAAGCCAAATTGGGCAGGATCAATGTCGTACAGATCCCTGTCCAGAACACCCTCCCACCAATAACTGCAGCACCCAATATTTGTGGGTGGCAGATAGGGGGCAGTTAGCGCTCATCAGGACTTCACATACTGGTGGAGTAACATCTGATCCTCCAAAGGCATATTTACTTTTTCCCTTCTCTTTCCTTCGTCATTTCCTAAGAATTCATTCCCCAGTTTCCACCACTCTCTACATCCCATTTTGGCTGAGCCCCCATTCCCCATCTCTCTCCCTAAATCCCATCCTCCAGTCCTCGATTCTTCCACCCATTATTTAAGAGCCTCACTCACATATTTTCGTGAACTGCCACCACCAGGAATGCTGAAATGCCCTTCCATATGTCTCCCTCATTCCATAGTCCATCATCTGCTGAAGGTCCCCCATTCAGCCCCAGCACGATTTCAGACCCTCTCCTTTATGCCTGATGTTCCAACACCCACTCAGTCACAGCTCTGCATGACAATGGTCAAGTGACACTATGGAACAGGGGAATGTGCATTGTGCCAGGAACTTTAATATGGTCAACGCACAAATAACTTTATTTAGAAAGTAATAATCTCTTTGGGCTGTTAGATGCAATACCCTGGAGACCCATGCCCCAGTTCAGGAGAGTACTGCGCAGGACAGTTAGGAATCCTGAGCGGGATTCTCCAATAATGGGGCTTTGTCCCTGAAGAAAGTCCGGAGCGATTCACTTACCTGAAGGGGGCTTGCAGGGCCCCAGAGTGCTCTTCGCAGTTCTGGCTGGTGATATGGGGCCCTGCACTTCCCGTCGGGGGTCCGCGCACAGCGGCGGCCTGTGTTGGCTGCCTCGCGCGACATGGCGGACCCACATCGTTGTCCGGCACCAAGAAGATCGTCCACCACCCCGTGATCGTGTGCGCCCGCAGATCGGTGGCCCCCGATCGTTGCCTGGCCGTCCTCGAGCCCCCCCCGGTGAAGGATCCACCGAGTTTCCGATGGGTGGGACCGTCACGCCGTCGGGAACTCGAGACCGGTGAACTGTGGGAGCGGCGTCGGACCCGATCTCGGGTTTGACGCCCATTCTCTGCCCCCGTGCCGAGAGGCTCTGAGAATCCCACTCGGGGTTTCCCATTGGTGGGCAGCCCCATGCCGTCAGGAAACCCCCGGACGCCGGCAAAACGGAGAATCCCACCGGCGGAGAGTCCCGTCCCCCATTTACAATGGCGACTCCGCCACCGAGAAAACCGGGGAGACCAAGGAATCTCGCCCAATGTATCGATGAAACTAGGGGCAAAAATTCCGTGTGATAAGAAATTCACCCCTTAGGTCAAAGGGGAAGAGCCAAGTACTGAGCTATAGCCCTGGGAAGATAGCTATATTCTGGCGGCAACAAAAAAATGCTGCAATGTCTGAGTTATGTATTGCTTTAGAGACTAGACTTGCTAGAGACACAGCACTCGAACAGAGACTTGGAAAATAATTCATTTTGTGTCCAAAGCTGACTATTTTGCCCTGGAGTTATTGTAAGCAGTACTTCCCTTGCCACCCACTGAGATTGCACAAGGAATCAATCAGAAGAAAAATAGATATAAGACAGATAAAGGGATAACAAATAACTATTTAATGAGCTAAAAACTGTACTTAACTCTCCTCAAAACCACTGAAAATTGCAGGGTTGGAATTTACAAGTTGAATAAAAGCAACTCTGGGACTAAGTCCAAATTTCGTAAAACTGGAAGAAAATAATTTCCTGTCATTCACATTTTAAAAAGGCAGAAGAAGAAGTAACACGAGGGGGGTGTCCCAATGATAAAAAGTCAAAACAAAAACTTGGTTCCCTTCAGCTAAATGAGGCAGGGCAAGTCTCACAAGTGTGTCAGGTCCCTGTGTAACAATGAATCTTCATTCGTGAGTATTTGAAAGTGATCTGACAGGGTGATTTCGGGTCTATGGGTCGGAGAAGGCAAGGTTTCGGCGATATATCAGGAGACGAAAGAAGAGGGGGAGGCTTCGGTAGAGGAGCTGAAGGGCAAGTGGGAGGAGGAGTTGGGGGAGGAGATTGAAGAGGGTATGTGGGCGGATGCCCTGAGTAGGGTTAATTCCTCTTCCTCATGTGCCAGGCTCAGCCTGATACAGTTTAAGGTCATTCACAGAGCGCATATGATAGGGACAAGGCTGAGTAGGTTCTTTGGGTTGGAGGTGCTCAGGAAGCCCGGCGAATCATGCCCACATGTTCTGGTCGTGCCCGGCACTAGATGGGTTCTGGAGGGGTTTCGCGAAGACTATTTCCAAGGTGCTGAAAGTCCAGGTCAAGCAAGGTTGGTGGCTGGCATTATTTGGGGTGGCGGATGAGCCGGGAGTGCAGGAGGCGAAAGAGTCCGGTATTCTGGCCTTTGTGTCCCTGGTAGCCTGGCGGAGGGTCTTGCTCATGTGGAAGGACGTGAAGCCCCCCAGTGTGGAAGCCTGGATAAATGACATGGCAGGGTTCATTAAGCTGGAGAGGATAAAGTTTGCCTTGAGAGGGTCTGCGCAGGGGTTCTTCAGGCGGTGGCAACCGTTCCTAGACTATCTCGCGGAGCGTTAGAATGAGGTCGGTCAGCAGCAGCAACCCAGGGAGGGAGCGAGGAGGGGGGGGGGGGGGGAGGGGGGGGTCTCTTTCGGGGGGGGGCGGTATTTGGGCGGGCGGGGGAGGGGGTTTTCCCTAGGGGTACTTGTAAAAAAGCATATGGGAGGGTTATTATGTGCGGGAGAAACCCATTGTATAAGTTCTGTAGTATAAAGAACAGTACAGCACAGGAACAGGCCCTTCGGCCCTCCAAGCCTGCACCGACCATGCTGCCCATCTATCCTAAGACCTTCTGCACTTCCCTCGCACATCTCCTCTAAACTTTGTCCCTCACACCTTAAACCTTAGTCCACGAGTAATTGACTCTTCCACCCTGGGAAAAAGCTTCTGACTATCCATGCCCCTCAATTTTGTAGACTTCGATCAGGTATGTTTGATTGATATGTTTATGTTCTGTTCTATTCTTTTCTCTTTCTCTTTTCTGTTACTGGGGGGGTTTAATTGGTTGAACATTTTTGTTGGAAAAACTTTGAATAAACATATTTTTTTTAAAAAAGAAAGAAAGTGATCTGGTACGTGCAAAGGGAATAGGATGATGTCAATCAGGTCAGATAGAAGGCGGCATAGCTGTGCTCCTGCTTTCTGACCACCCTTTAGCACAGAGTCACATCATCAAACCTCAGGCCTCAACTGGCCAGTATGCCCAGGATATCAATCAGACAACTTCTTAAAAATCACATCGTTTGAAATTGTGAAATTATGATAACATCAGTATCCTGAACCTCCATGGAGTAGCAGAGTTGGACTGCCACTCCCCTCCTAGATTCTTACCTTAAAATCAAGCCGCTCCTTTCTGAAGAATCGTAGGATTGTTACGTAGCAGAAGGACTCCATCTGGCTCATCGTAGCCGCACTGGCTCTCCAAATGAGCATTATGGCTTCATGCCTTTCCTGTGCCGTTTCCCTATACCACTGTAAATAGTATCTATTCAAGTAATCATTTAACGCCCTCTTGAATGGCTCGATTGGGCCTGCGACCACCACACTTACGGGCAGAGCACTCCAGGCCCGAACCACTCATTGTGTGAAAGTTTTTCTTGCATCACATTGGCTTCTTTTCCAAATCACCTTCAATTTGTCCCCTCTCATTCCTGATCCTTTTACGAGCAGGAATAGTTTCTCCCTACCTACTCTGTTCAGCTTCCTAAGATTTTGAACAACTCTTACCAAATCTCCTCTCAGCCTTGATATCTCCAATGAGAAAAGTCCCAACCTCTCCAACCTATCCTTATACCTAGGTAGGGAGAGGGGTCAGGTGATCAGTAGGGGAGTGTGTGGATCTGGTGGTCGGTGGGGAAGCTCGGGCGGGGGGGGGGGGGGGGGGGCTGTGGAAGGCAAGGGGGTAGGGAATGGAGGAGATTCTTGGGAGATGCAGGGCAATGAGGGTAGTCGGCAGAGTCTCATTGGGGAATCCTAGGGGTCAGTGCCATACCTACCCAGGGTATAGCTCTATATATATATGTTTCCGTTCTTCTAACTTTTCCTGGGTAAATATTCTGGTAAGACAGTTGGAACTATCCAAAGTTTGTGATTGATATTGCACTTTCAGATTATTCCAATTGCAGAGAAATTACCCACTGGACATTTGAACTCACAAGGAAGTGCAAACCTTACCTGGGGATCTCCGGAAGGGGGTTCCCCAGCGTCCCTTTAGGCCACCCCCAGTTATTACGCTGCAGAGCTTGGAGGTTACAGGCCAATGAGACCTCGCTAACAAATGCTTCTTGCCGTGACAGTATGCAGAAACTAAGCAGACATTGAGCTTGGCAATTAATTCAGGGTCCAAACTATTTCATTGATTTTGTCATCCACTCGGAGTTAGTTAATTCACCCCATCACATATTTAGGATACTTTTAGCCAGTTGCTTCCAATAAGATTATAAAGGTTAGAAACAAATATAGTTTGTCTTAAAATAAATACAAATAGGGAAAAAGATTAAACTACAAACAACGCTGGCTAAAACCTGACAATTTGCCCACATCCAGATAAAGCAAATTATTGCAGATGTTGGAATCTGAAACAAAAACAGAAAATGCTGAACAATCTCAGCGGGTCTGGCAGCATCTGTGGAGAGAAAACGGAGCTAACGTTTCGCGTCTGGATGACTGAAACGTTAGCTCCGTTCTCGCCACTGAATTTTTGTTATTTCATGAACGTGAAATGCAAACTGAGGCCGGACTTCTTTTGTTGGTTTGAGACTGACAATTGTACTGTTATTTTCAGTCGTGCAGCTGAACTACAAAGCTTTATTTGTCTCCCTTGAGCCTCTGATTTGTGCTGTAATATAAATAAAACATGTCGGTCACATTGAAGCTCTTTAATTCTTTAATTGTAAGCGTAGAACCTCCAAATCACGTTAAATCTGTGCCCTCTCTTTCTTGATCCTTTTACAATGGGAATAGTTTCTCCCCATCTATTTTATCCAGCTTCTTCAAGATTTTGAACATCTCTATCAATTCTCCTCTGAGACCTCTTCTTTCCAAGGAGACAGTTCCAACTT
Organism: Scyliorhinus torazame; assembly: GCF_047496885.1. Lineage (NCBI taxonomy): Eukaryota > Metazoa > Chordata > Chondrichthyes > Carcharhiniformes > Scyliorhinidae > Scyliorhinus > Scyliorhinus torazame. The sequence continues at coordinate 210,491,393 of NC_092712.1, read as the reverse complement.
CTCGAATCGACTTAAAGATAGGCTGGGGAACTCTCTCTCGGAGGTCCCCACAGTGGTTAGCACTGTTGCTTCACAGCGACAGGGACCCGGGTTCAAGTCCGGTCTTGGGTGACTGTGTGTTGTTTGCATATTCTTGCTGTGTCTGTGTGGGTTTCCTCCGGGTGCTCTGGTTTCATCCCACAGTCCAAAGATGTATTGGTTAGGGGGATTGGCCATGATAAAATTGCCCCTTAGTGTCCAAAGATGTGTTGGTTAGATGGGTTTGCAGTGGTAGTGTGAAGGGGTGGGCTTAGGTGGGTGGCTTTTTCAGAGGGTCGGTGCAGACTCGATGGCCCGAATGGCCTCCTTCAGCACTGTAGGCATTCTACGAAATCTATTCAATGAAATCCTCATGGATTAGCTTCACTTTCCTTCAGTCATGGAATATCTGCATGGTTACAAACTCTGCTTATACTACGTTACGGCAGTGACTACATTCGATAAAGTACTTCATTGCTGTACGTCAATTTCAGACATTACGTGGTCAGGAAAGGCACTATATAAATGAAAGTTGTTCTTTCTTTTCACATCAGTAAACTCTTTACTAATCATAAACAGCTGACAATAAAAATGTATTCATCATTTTGTGCTTCCTCTGTATGATATGAACTAATTTCAGAACAATATAACATTTAACCAATTTTCAAATATTTCTAAACTGGGATGCCAACTTTCATGCTGTTCATTCGTTTGAATGATTGTTGCATAAAGCCAGCGAAAACTATGATGTTCATTGGCTGCACACATTAGCAGGGAGCCAAAAATTGTCACTTTGTAGTACCAGTTACCTGCACTGCTTAAAGCAAGTTTGCCTCAAGAGTAGAGGTGCACTACAGCTCAAACAGGTGTTGACAGTCATACAAGAAGCACATTGTGCCAGGGATACGATGAATAATAACACAACATGGGAGAGAGTGGGTCCCAAGGTTAATGGAAACTTTGGTCGAAGAGGTGGAAAAGGAGTGATGACCTGGATCCTCAAGAAACCAGGAGGACCTCCAGAAACACAACCAGAAGGCCATGGGACCAGATAACCTTGGAGGTCAATGTCGGATTTCTAGCCCCATGGATCTGGACGCAACATTGCAAGAAACACAATGACCTCACATTAGTTATCATGGTCAGTGGATGCATCTTCAAATGTCATATCTGCACAACTAGCCTCAGCCACTGTTCAACCCACCATGTACAGCGATCCCTCAAGTTAGCAAGGCAGGTAGATACAGTAGTTAAAAATGCATACTGTACCACCCGTGCTAGCTAACTAAAGTCAGCTAGTGAATGGAGGTGAGGTGAGAGGAGAGCTGCGGACATTGGGGCCTGATTAGCAGGTTTCGATGGGCCTATGAGGCTAGCAAGTTGCGGAGGGAGGGGATCTATACTGGGGAGATTTTTTCATGGGGAAGTGCAGGGGGGATTCTGGGGGGGGGGAGGGGGTTCGATGTTAATAATGGAAAGGGGCGGGTCAGTCTCATGGGGTAGGGCCCGGTGGTATGATGATGGTGGATAAGAAGTGGGGAGTGGGGGGGGGATGAGAGAACCCCAGTTAGGATAGTCACGTGGGACGTGAGGGGGCTGGGAGGCCCAGTCAAGAGGTCAAGGGTGCTTGCGCATCTTAAAAGTTTGAAGGCCAAGGTAGCAATGCTGCAGGAGACTCACCTGAGGGTGATGGACCAAGTGAGACTTAAAAAGGGCTGAGTTAGTCAGGTGTTTCATTCTGGATTTGACGGAAGAGCTCGAGGTGTAACGGTAATGGTCAGCAAAAGGGTACGGTTCCAGATGGAGAAGGTGGTTGCAGATCAGGAGGGTAGGTATGTGATTGTGACAGGCGCGCTGGAGGGGAGGCTAGTGGCGCTGGTAAGTGTTTCTGGTCCCAATTGGGACGATGTGGGATTCGTGAAGAAGGTGTGTGGGGCCATCCACGACTTGAACACAAAGAACTGATAGTGGGGGGGAACTGGAACTTGATGCAGGAACCAAAATTGGACAGGTCACGGCCGCGCTCGCTGGTCCCGTCAATGGGGGCCAAGGCACTGGCTGAGCTAATGGTGGAAATGGGAGGGGTGGATCCTTGGAGGTTTCTGCACCCGAGGGAGCGGGAGTAGTCGTTTTTCTCAGCGGTCCATAAGGTGTACTCGCGGATTGACTTTTTCATGGTGGGGACAGCGCTGCGGCTGGGCTTAAAGGGTCTGTAGCCATCTGGGATGGCTACTCACAAAGGGAAATATGGCCACTTGCAAAGAATCAAGGGAAATATGGCCAATGCAGGACACAGATGAACTCAGAGCTTAAGTGTATATTTGCCACTAGAGAACCAGACACTATCGAAACCCCCAGCCGATTTACATTCTACTGGCCCATTTCCCCAGGACAAAGTACTGGTACTCAGGTATCAGGTACAGATCCAGACACATGGGCACCACTCCCTTCGCCCAGGAAACCCAAACAGCCACATTATTGGCATCTCCGGTGCGAATTGGCAACAGGTTGGCGTACTCGACAATTGCAATATCAGATCATGCTCTGCATTGAGTGGATATGGTACTGGATAAGGGGATGGTACAGAGACCAGGGTGGAAGTTAGATGTGGGATTGTTGGGGGACCGAGGGTTCTGTGACAAAATTGAAAAAGTAATTGAGGAACTGCACGGGTGAGGTGTCGAAGGCAGTTGTCTGGGAGGCTTTAAAGGCGGTGGTGAGGTGATCTCGTTCAAGGCTAGGCTAGACAAAGAGGAGAGGATGGAACGTCAGAGGGTAATAGATGAGATGCTGGAGGTAGACAGGAGGTATGCAGAAGATAGGGACCCAGCGCAGTTGAAAAAGAGGAAGGAACTCCAGGCGAGCTTTGACCGACTATCTACCAGGAAGGTGGTATGCCAATTGAGGCAAGCAAGGAGGGCAGTTTACAAGCATGGAGAGAAGGCGGACCGTATGTTGGCAGGTCAGCTCCGTAGGGAGGCTGCGGCAAGGGAAATTGTCCAGGTGCGGGACAGGGCAGGGAAGCTGCTGGTAGCTCCAGATCCGATTAACAAGCTCTTTAAGGAATTCTCTGAGATTGTACAGGACAGAGCCACCTGGGGGAGGCCGGGAGATGCAGAAATTTCTAGATGGGCTGGAGTACCCGAGGTTAGGGGAGGGGGACAGGGCTACAGTAGAGGGGATAGTGGAGAAGGAGACAAAAAATGCGATGGGAGGATGCAGTCGGGGAAGGTGGTAGGGCCGGATGGGTTTCCGGTGGAATATTATAAAAAATTAAAACATAAGCTGGTACTGCTGATGGTGGGGATGTTTGAGGAGGCGATAGGGAAGGGGGTATTGCCACAAACTTTGGGGCAGGCATCGATTTCCCTGTTACTTAAGAAAGATAAGGATCCGACGAATGTGGGTCATATTGGCCCATATCACTTTTAAACGTGGGCGCAAAGATATTGGCGAAGGTACTGGCAGGTAGGCTAGAGGAGTGCCTCCTGAAGGTGATAGCTGAAGATCAGACGGGGTTTGAGAGAGGGAGGCAGCTCTTATTGAATATTAGGAGGGTATTTAACGCCATTATGGCACCGGCAGAGGGGAAGGAAACAGGTGGTTGTGGCATTGGACGCTGAGAAAGGGTTTGACCGGGTAGAATGGGGGTACTTGATGGCAGTTCTAGAGCGGTTTGGAATTGGACCCAGATTTGTGGACTGGGTAAAACTATTATACAAGGAGCCGAGGGGGAGTGTCCGCACAAACAATATCAGCTCGAGATACTTTTCTCTCCACCGTGGGACTAGGCAGGGATGTCCGATGTCCCCCCTCCTGTTTGTACTCGCGATTGAGCCATTGGCCATCACGTTAAGAAGTTTGGGGGTATGGAAAGGGATGGTGCGGTGGGATAGAGCATAGGGTGTCCTTATATGCCGATGGCTTGTTATTATACGTGTCAGAACCGAGTGTGTCAATAGGGGGAATACTGAAGCTGCTTTGGGTGTTTGGGTCTTTCTTGGGGTACAAATTAAATCTAGACAAGAGTGAATATTTTGTGGTGCCTCGGCCGGGGGTGGGGGGCTGTCATTCCGTAAGTCAGGGACTCACTTCAGATACCTGGGGATGCAGATTGCTCGGGATTGGGGGGGGGGGGGGGGGGGGCTCCGTAGCTACAACATTTCTAGTTGGGTGGGGAGGGTGAAAGGTGATCTGGCAAGGTGAGACGGTCTCCCTCAGTCACTGGCGGGTTGGGTACAGGCGGTTAAAATGAATCTGCTGCCGCGATTACTGTTTATTTTTCAATGCCTGCCGATTTTCCTGCCAAAGGCATTTCTTAGAGAGATTGAAGTGATGATTACCTCGTTCATAAGGGGAGGGAAGGTGGCCAGAATTAAATAGGTGCTACTACAGAGAGGAAGATAGGCAGGAGGTTTGGGTCTTCCGAATCTGATGCATTATTACTGGGCGGCGAATGTAGAGAAGGTATGGAGCTGGGTCAGAGGGGTTGGCACCCAATGGGTCAGAATGGAGGAGACTTTGGGTAGGGCGTCGGGAGTGAAGGCGCTAGCGACAGCGTCGCTCCCGACGGCCTCGGGGAGATACTCGGGGAGTCCGGTAGTAATAGCTTTGTTGCGAATTTGGAGGCAGTTTCGACAGCACTTCGGGTTGGGGGCAGGGTCAAGGGAAATGCCGATTCAGGGGGAACCATAGGTTTGAGCCAGGGAAGTGGGATGGACATTTTCGGAGATGGGAAGAGAAAGGAATTAGGGCACTAAAAGATTTGTTTCTTGGGGGTCGTTTTGCGGGATTGAAGGAGCTGGGAGTGAAGTATGGGCTGGAGCAGGGGGAAATATTTAAATACATGCAGGTTCGAGACTTTGCCAGATAGGAGATACAGAGCTTCCCAGTAGAGCCGGCATCCACATTGCTGGAGGAGGCACTGACGACAGGAGGACTGGAGGAGAGGGCAGTGTCGGTGGTTTACGGAGCTATTTTGGGAGAGGAAAAGGCGCCGCTGGAAGGGATCAAGGCAAAGTGGGAGGGAGTGTTGGGAGAGAGTATGGAGGAGGGGTTCTGGTGTGAGGTGCTCCGGAGGGTGAACGCTTCCGCCTCGTGCGTGAGATTGGCGCTGATACAGCTGAAGATGGTGTAGAGCACACCTTACAAGGGCGAGGATGAGCCGGCTCTTTGAGGGGGTAGAAGATGTGTGTGAATGTTGGGGGGGGGCCCCGCAAACCATCTTCATATGTTTTGGTCCTGTCCAAAACTGGAGGATTACTGGAAGGAGGTGTTGAGGGTATTCTCTCAAGTGGTGCACGTGAACCTGGACCTGGGACATCGGGAGGCCAGATTCGGGGTGTCAGATCAACCGGGGTTGGAAACGCGCGGAGGCAGATGTTGTAGCCTTTGCCTCAATTGCCCCCCTGTGTACTTGACTTTCTTAAGGTATAAAAACTCCAAAAGATTCCCCAGCCATACTGAGGGACTGGGTGGAGAAGCTGACTACCATCCCATTAGCACTCGCCTCCGAGAAATCGGCCCCAGCTCCCGTCTGCAGCTCCGGCAAGTCTGACACTCCAAATATGGCCCCTAAGGCACAGGGCCCTTGTTTAATTTCTGAAACCACCGACATGGTGCTGAACAAGGAGTCCCAAAACCCCAAGAGCTTAGGACATGACCAGAACTTGTGCACATCGTAAACTGGGTCCCTCCCACAATGCTCACACGTATCCTCCATGCCCACAAACAACCTACTCACCCGAGACCTAGTCAAATAAGCCCTATGCGCTACCATCAACTGTATTTGACCCTAAACTCATACACAAAGGTGTAGCATTCACCATCTGCAGAGCCTCACACCACACCCCATCCCCAGTTCCAACCCCAACTCCTCCTCCCACTTGGCCGTAACTCCCTCCACCGATACTGCGTCCTCCACCATATACCTGCCATAAATCCCTGAGGTAACTGCCCTCCTCCATCCCTGCAAGTGACAAAATGCTCTCCAGCAACGAGGATGGCGGCACCACAGGGAATGTTGGAAAGACCTTCTTCGCGAAATTGCGAACCTGCAGATACCTAAATATATCCAACTGCGAAAGCCCAAATTTCTCCGACAACTCCTCCAAGCTCACAAATCGCCCTTCCAAAAACGAATCCCTCGTCCCTTCCACCCCCTTCCCCTCCCATCCTCTAAACCTGTCCTCGCACAAATTGGCGGCAGCTTAGATACCCCCCCAGTTTAAAGTGCTGCCGAATTTGTCTCCATATCTTCAATGTGGAGACCACCATGGGGTTTGCTGAATATTTCCCTGGAGAAAACAGAAGCGAGGCCATCACTAATGCTTCAACCCTGACCCCCGGCACGAACCCGACTCCATCCGCACCCACCCATGCAGCCTCAGGATCCCCACACCACCCCAGCACCTTTTCAGCATTCGCCGCTCAGTAATAATATATCGAGCTCGGCAACGCCAAGGCCCCTGACTGCCGGTCCCTCTGAAGGACTGTCTTCCGAATCCTAGCTACTTTATCCGCCCAAATAAAGGATGAAATAAATCTCTCAACTCTGCTTAAGAAGGATTTCGGCAGAAAAAACGGCAAACATTGGAACAAAAACAGAAACCGTAGTAAAACATTCATCTTCACTGACTGAAATCTGCCTGCCAAGGACAGAGGGAGGCTATCCCATCTCTGCAAGTCGGCCTTGACCCTATTCACCAAGGATGTGAAATTCAACTTACAAAGCCAGGCCCAATCACATGCCACCTGCACCCCAAATACCTAAAATGAGAACCTGTTAAACAGAACATCAACAACCCCAGATTGGCTCCCCCCCCCCCGCCCGCGCCCCCCCCCCCCCCCCCCCCCCCACACACACACACACACAAATTTAGACCCCATCCCAAACCTTTCCAGCTTCACAAATATCCCTATTCTACCCTATCAAAAGCCTTCTCGGTATCCAACGCCACAATAATCTCCTGCTCCCTTGCATCTGATGGAGACCACCCTACATTTAAATGCTGCAGCATATTAGACCACAAACCCCTAGCCTCCAATAACCTGGGGGAGGCAATCTTCCAACGTCAGTGCTAGAACCTTAGCCAAAATCATAGCATCCACATTTAATAAGGAATGATACAAACCCGTCCCAAACACCAGCAAAGTCCCATTCAAACCACTCAGTTCAGTCCAAGTCCTTGAGCTTTAATGATCTTCCGCCATCTCGAAGAAATGGTCTTTGGAATTAAGGGTATCTCTCAGTGTCGCAAGGTACAGCACACCAAAACGTACGCCACTCTTATAAATCGCTGACTTCGCCCTGTTACAGGCCACACGACTCCTCGCCAGTTCTGCCACGATACCTTGATATATGCGAATACTGCTGCCTTCCACTGCACCTCCTGATTCTCTTTGGCCCATTTCAGGATCCTCTCCTTCGTCCGATAGCTATGAAAGCACACTATCACTGCACGTGGTGGCTCATTCGCTTGTTGTTTCACCCGCAGCAACCGGTGGGTCCCATCCAGCTCGAAGTAGGCACCTGTTCCACTACCCCCACCAACTTCGTAAACATCACCACAAAATACTCAGTCGGCCTCGGGCCTTCCACCCGCTCAGGCAACCCCATGATCCTGAGGTTCTGCCACCTCGACCTATTCTCCAGATCCTCAACCTTAGCTCTCACACGCTTGTTCCTTTCCTCCACCCTCCGCAGCTCGACATCCTATGAGGCCAACTGGTCATTGTGTCGTACAGTGTCTCCTACACCCCTTTCAGCACCTCACCATGCTCCCTCACTGTCTCCAAGGTATATTCCAACTCCTCCTTTATTGGGACCAATGCATCCTCCACTAACATTTTGAGGGTCTCCAGCATTTCCCTCCCTTGCCTTTCAAAATGCTTGCTGAATTGTCTTTTAAATTCAACCGCCTTTACCTCTGTCTGCTTATCCAACCTAATAGGCAAGGCTCCACTCGACAAGCTTGCCTCCGCAATGTTAGATCCCCTGGACTCCTCACCTTGTTCATCTCTTCAGGAGGGCTACCACTCACATCTTTCTCCCCAATAATCCTTTTTGCGTTTTTTGACATCCTCTTACAAAAGGTTCCCAAATGGGACTGGTCTGGCCACCAATGACCTTTGGGAACCAGGTGAAAAGGGCCAAAAGACTCTAGCGGGAGCTATCTTACGTGAGACCTCCTTATACAATTACTGCCCCATCAATCTATTCGCCATCATCAGCAAAGTGATGGAAGGACTCATCAACAGTGCGATCAAGCGGCACTGACTCAGCAATAACCTGCTCACAGATGCTCAGTTTGGGTTCCGCCAGACCACGCAGCATTTGACCTAATATGGCATCAAGGAGCCCTAGCTAAACTGGAGTCAATGGAAATCAGGGGGAAACTTTCCATTGGTTAGAGTCATACCTGGCACAAAAGTAAGATGGTTGTGGTGGATGGAGGTCAATCATCTCAGATCCAGGACATCACTGCCGGAGTTCCTCGGGGTAGTGTCCTAGGCCCAAACATCTTCAGCTGCTTCATTAATGACCACCCTTCCATCATAAGGTCAGAAGTGGGGATCTTTGCAGATGACTGCACAATGTTCAGCACCATTCGCAATTCCTCAGATAATGATACAGTCCATGTCCAAATGCAACAAAACCTGGACAATATCCAGGCTTAGGCTGACAAGTGGCAAGTTACATTCGTGCCACACAAGTGTCAGGCAATGACCATCTCCAGCAAAAGAGGATCTAATCACCGTCCCTTGACATTCAATGGTATTACCATCGCTGACACCCCTACGATCAATATCCTGGGGGGTTACCATTGATCCAAAACTGAACTGGACTAGCCATATTAATACTGTGGCTACTCGCAAGTCACTCACCTCCTGCTCTCCTAAAGCCTGTCCACCATCTACAAGACACAAGTCAGGAGTGTAACAGAATACTCTCCACTTGCCTGGATGAGTGAAACTGCAACAACACTCAAGAAGCTTAACACCATCCAGGACAAAGCAGCCCGCTTGATTGCTCCCCCTTCCACAGACATTCAAACCCTCCACCACCGGCGAACAGTGGCAGCCGTGTGTACCATCTACAAAATGCACTGCAATAACTCACCAAGGTTGCTTAGACAGCACCTTCCAAATCTATCACCACTACCATCTAGAAGGATAAGAGCAGCAGATACCTGGGAACCCCACCACCTGGAGGTTCCCCTTCAAGTCACTCACCATCCTGATTTGGAAATATATCGCCATTCCTCCTCTGTGCCACCATGCTGTCCCATACATTTATATAAATGCCATGGCAGCCCTTCAGGAGCTCTCATCGCATCCAGAAACGGGTGCTGGTGAGCTGAATTTGACAGCAGTTTTTTTTCAACAAATTGAGATTGCTGATCTGATATTACCTTACTTGATTAGAACATGTATTTGTTAATGTGGCTAAAATTAAAACACAAGTATTTGCCACTTGAAAAAATACAGACCGATTCATTTTTGAGGTAATTTTTTTCTCATAATTAATGACCATGCCCAAAACTGCAAGGAAGCACAACTCTTAAACAGTGATTTCTGAGATGCAATTCCATCAGCACACGTACAGTATGACGTGTATCTATCCTGAAGGACCTGTCCAACTGGAGACCATTATGGTAAGGCATTGCACAATGAAAGGAAAGGTGGTGACAGAAAGACACATTGAGAAACAGAATGCCTAACAAAGAATAAAGTTTTCCAATGCGCAAAAGGTATTGTGAAAGTATCCCACACATTGAAGGAGACTTCGAGATGATTAAGTTATTGAGTGGAAAAGAAGTGATTGCCTTACTTTACAGTGATATCAGGCAGTCAATCTTTATGGCACTACTCACATGAAATCAAATTACTTTTGCTTAAAATGCTTTAAAAGCCTTACCTCGCTTTATATGATCAAGGTTAATAATTGTCTATCAATTCACAAAAAGTGCTGATGTGCCATTTTTTTCCTTTGCATTGTACTTGAAAAATAGCCAGACTGATTTTATTTTCCTTTAAAGATTCCCAGTCCAAACTAATTAGAAGGTCCATTAAGAATAAAGCTGTGTCAACCTTAAGTGCAGCTATAAAGAGCAGAAAGACGAAGGAAATTTTTAAAAGTATTTTTCATTGTTCCTCCCTTCACAATGTACTCAAAACTAGATTAAACAAACCCATTTTTAAAAAAGCAAACATATGAAGGATGATTCCATAAAGTGGAAGTTCTCAAAGATTGAAAAACTGCACGCCATGTTCTGGCAATTGTCTGAGATGCGCTTCCTGCAAATGCCAATCACCACTGGAAGCCCACGTGTCAAACAGTGAAATCTCGGGCAGCAATGCCAAGATCAAATAGTTAATTGCCTACAACTGAGGAGTGGGCTGATCTAAAGGAAAGTAGCAGAGCATGTCTGAACAGGACTGTGACCACATGGAGACAGATGAAAGATAGTTATGTAGATCCACATGCAACACTCTCCCAAGATGTAATCCAGAGCAGAAAGAAAGCATATAGGAACTAGAAAAACAGGACTACAAGTTAACAGACCTGGATTCAGTGGTACTCCAATGCAACAGTACAATTTAAATGGCTCAGGGAGGCATGGTAGCACAGTGGTTAGCACAGGTGCTTCACAGCTCAAGGGTCCCAGGTTCGATTCCCGGCTTGGGTCACTGTCTGTGCGGTGTCTGCACGTTCCCCCGTGTCAGCGTGGGTTTCCTCCGGATGCCCCGGTTTCCTCCCACAGACCAAAATGTGCAGGTTAGCCTGGATTGGCCAGGCTAAATTGCCCTTAGGTTAGGTGGGATTACAGGGTTATGGGGATAGAACATAGAACAGTACAGCACAGAACAGGCCCTTCGGCCCTCGATGGTGTGCCGAGCATTGTCCGAAACTAAGATCAAGCTATCCCACTCCCTGTCATTCTGGTGTGCTCCATGTGCCTATCCAATAACCGCTTGAAAGTTCCTAAAGTGTCCGACTCCACTATCACAGCAGGCAGTCCATTCCACACCCTAACCACTCTCTGAGTAAAGAACCTACCTCGGACATCCCTCCTATATCTCCCACCCTGAATCTTATAATTATGCCCCCTTGTAACAGCTACATCCACCCGAGGAAATAGTCTCTGAACGTCCACTCTATCTATCCCCCTCATTATCTTATAAACCACTATTAAGTCGCCTCTCAACCTCCTCCGCTCCAAAGCGAAAAGCCCTGGATCACTCAACCTTTCCTCATAAGACCTATCTTAAAAAAACCTTGCAGCATCCTGGTAAATCTTCTTTGCATCCTTTCCAATGCTTCCACCTCCTTCCCATAATGAGGTGACCAGAACTGCACACAATACTCCAAACGTGGTCTCACCAGGGTCATGTATAGTTGCTGCATAACCCCGCGGTTCTTAAACTCAAGCCCCCTGTTAATAAATGCTAACACACTATAAGCCTTCTTCACGGCTCTATCCACTTGAGTGGCAACCTTCAGAGGTCTGTGGACATGAACCCCAAGATCTCTCTGTTCCTCCACATTCCTTAGAACCCTGCCGTTGACCCTGTTATCCGCATTCAAATTCTTTCTACCAAAATGAATCACCTTGCACTTATCAGGGTTAAACTCCATCTGCCATTTTTCGGCCCAGCTCTGCATCCTATCAATGTCTCTTTGCAGCCAACAACAGCCCTCCACCTCATCCACTACTCCACCAATCTTGGTGTCATCAGCAAATTTACTGATCCACCGTCCAGCCCCCTCCTCCAAGTCATTGATAAAAATCACAAATAGCAGAGGACGCAGCACTGATCCCTGTGGTACACCGCTGGTAACTGATCTCCAGTCTGAAAATTTTCCACCCACCACAACCGTCTGTCTTCTATGTGATAGCCAGTTACTTATCCAATTGGCCAAATTTCCCTCTATCGCACACCTCCTTACTTTCTTCATGAGCCGACAATGGGGAACCTTATCAAACGCCTTACTAAAATCCATGTATGCGACATCAACTGCTCTACCTTCATCTACATACTTAGTTACCTCCTCAAAGAACTCAATCAAATTTGTGAGGCAAGACCTACCCTTCACGAATCCATGTTGACTATCCCGGATTAAGCTGCATCTTTCCAAATGGTCATAAATCCTATCCTTCAGGACCTTTTCCATTATCTTCCTGACCACCGAAGTAAGACTAACTGGCCTATAATTAACAGAGTCATTCCTATTCCCTTTCTTGAACAGAGGAACAACATTCGCCACTCTCCAGTCCTCTGGCACTATCCCCGTGGACAGCGAGGACACAAAGATCAAAGCCAAAGGCTCTGCAATCTCACCCCTTGCCTCCCAAAGAATCCTTGGGTATATTCCATCTGGCCCAGGGGACTTGTCGACCCTCAGGTTTTTCAAAATTGCTAATACATCGTTCCTCAGAACATCTACTTCCTCCAGTCTACCCGCCTGAATCACACTCTCATCCTCAAAACATGGCCCCTCTCCTTTGTGAACACTGAAGAAAAGTATTTATTCAATGCCTCTCCTATTTCTTCTGACTCCATGCACAAGTTCCCACTACTGTCCTTGACCGGCCCTACCCTCACCCTGGTCATTCTTTTATTTCTCACATAAGAGTAAAAAGCCTTGGGGTTTTCCTTGATCCGACCCGCCAAGGACTTCTCATGCCCCCTCCTAGCTCTCCTAAGCCCTTTTTTCAGCTCATTCCTTGCTACCTTCTAACCCTCAAGCGACCCTACTGAACCTTGTTTTCTCATCCTTACATACTCTTCCTTTTTCCTCTTGACAAGACATTCAACCTCTTTTGTGAACCATGGTTCCCTCACACGGCCATTTCCTCCCTGCCTGACAGGGACATGCCTATCAAGGACACGCAGTATTTGTTCCTTGAACAAGCTCCACTTTTCATTTGTGCCTTTCCGTGACAGTTTCTGTTAGGGACATCTTATGCTCCCTAATTCTTGCCTAATCGCATCATAATTACCCCTCCCCCAATTATAAACCTGGCCCTGCCGTATGGCCCGATCCCTCTCGATTGCAATAGTGAAAGACACCGAATTGTGGTCACTATCTCCAAAGTGCTCTCCCACAAACAAATCAAACACTTGGCCCGGTTCATTACCCAGCACCAAATCGAATGTGGCCCCCCCTCTTGTCGGCCTATCCACATATTGTGTTATAGGGTGGAGGTATGGTCTTAAGAGGGGTGCTCTTTCCAAGAGCCGGTGCAGACTCGATGGGTCGAGTGGACTCCTTCTGCACTGTAAATTCTATGATTCTATAAAGGGCCTTCAATTTCGCAGACATTTTCTTTGGTGTTTAACATTTTGTCCATGTGAGTAATCTGAGTCACTTGATAAGCAGCAACTTTAAACTCGACAGAGTTGATAACTTTTACTCCAAAATGGCAAATAATTATTTTTGACAAATGAAAGACCATGAGGTCGGTTTTCCCCTTTGCCCCATGCCTGGGAAATACACAGTTCTCAGGTTCAGCGCTGAGGAAAAGGTGGCAGAGACCCATTACATCAGGTTTCCATCCCCACATTATACTGTCGCACGATTCACTGGGAAACACTCATTTGATTTTGCAACATCTGCAGGTACATCATTCGTAACATAAACAACATAAGTACCTAAAAAGCCTATCACTGAATCCTTCTTTGACTGGGAGATCCAAAGGGTATCTCAGAGCACACAGGCCACACCAATGGTGTCACGTTTATTTGTGGTTTTCCTGCAAGCTATATGTGGGTCACTGTTCTCTTCACTGACACAGTGCACTGTACCAACGGCACCCATCATGGCTTTGTAAAGGAAAATCACCCTTCATTTGTATAACATACGATTCAAAAAGCCAACAATCACATAATGGGAAGTATTCTGTTGCCAAGCACAGCATGTAACTCGTGAAGCAACTGTCTGCATGGGTGCATGGTAATGGAGCATCCCATTGGCCTTTACTTGCTGTTGTTGACTCAACTGAGGCAGTGCGATATAGTATTACCACTAGTGCATTAATAGTCCAGTAATGCTGTCAATATATGTCTGTGATTGTAGTTGACATTCTTTCATGCATCTTCCCAATGCCTGGAAGTGTGCCATTGTCTCAGCACTAAACTATCATATCCTCAGGCATGAAAAGAATCACCGTGGGCACTCTTCAGTTGTAGCATAGAGATGCATTAGGTAGAAACGGACAGACTCCTGGGACCTCAGCATGATATATAAAGCAATCTGCCATGTATTGCAGTAATATACAAAAATTGAATGTTGTGTGCACACCATGGTGTAAATCCTACTGCAGAATGAAATAAGTAAAATACTGCATCTCACTGTTGACTTTGACATATGAATCCACCTGCAATAATAGAGCAAGCTATAGAGCAAGGGTGAGATTTTACTCTTTCAAATGGCTTCCTGGTATCGTGGTTAAAGGTCAGAGTATCTTTGCATAATTCTTCCATTTATTTTTTTCTGGACTGCTGATGCTATTCCAAGTCACTATTAGCAGTTTGTTGGTTGTACTGAATAATCATATATGACTATTTGGAATGGATAAACAGATACTCAGTATTAGCTTCCAAGGGACAACAGCCTCACTGATGCTAATTAAAAATGTCAGTCATATTTTTTGTCACTCATAATCTCATTTGATATCCTCACTCAAGTTTAAATTATACTGGTAATTTGACAAAACTGTTTGATTTCACATTTCATACCAAGCTAAAAGCAGATAAGTAAAAAAGCAATCAAGAGGTCAACGCCAATATTATCATGTAAAGACAGATGCAGCATTTAGCAGTGATCAAAGAACTTCACTTAAATAATGAATCAATTCACTGCATGATATAGTGATGAGATAAATGAACTGATCAAAGATTACTCAGGTAATGACCTCATTACGAACAAAGGCAAGATGAAGAGATGGAAAGAATATTTTCAATGAATTTTAAACAAGGCTGAATTTCAATGTATAGGAAGTCTAATACAAGCTTCCAATCAATGCTGGGAATATCTAACATAGGGGAATGCATTGAGCACCAGGAGACATAAATCCTTTGGTGAAATACTGTGATGGCCCAAGCAGTATATTCATTACTACAGCAGGCCGGTGAAAAATAAACCAAGGGAGGCCATTTTTAACTTCCATGCATGTGACAGGCAGGATAAAACCAGGTATGCTCTGTTAGGAATCTAAAATTGACCTGGGGGAGGGGAGGACGATAATGGGTGGCAGTGGGCATATAATTTGGGGGCTGAAAGAAGCATTCTGACCTTATCTGATTCAATTTCCAGGCAGGTGTTTAAACACTAGTTGTTAGACCCCCGTCTGTCATTTTCATGTAGAAATGGGTGAAGCATGCTTCCTTTAAAAGGGACTGCTGGAAGCTGCTCCAAAAATGGCCTGCAAAGTTTGACGGGTGGGTGGAAGGGGATTGTTTGTGGAGCCTGCACAAACAGGCATGTTTCTCTGGGCCCCCAAAACTCAACGTGCCCTCCACTTCTATTCCCAAGAATGGCTCCTCTATTCTCAAAAGGCCAACAATTATTTGCCGTTCAAAACGGGCAAGTTGCAGCAAAAGTGCCCATTTCCCATCTACAGCTCACTGGTTGAAGTCCATTGAGAACTAATGGGGTTTTGGATTGGCACCATCAATTTCACAACTGTTCTGCGCTGCAGTTAAAAATTACACAGCCACTCGCACCACCCATTCCCCACCCCCACTTGTACAATTGAAACATAATATTATATAAATATTCTGAAGAAAGCATATCGAATTAGATCCAGGAACGGAAAGGATACATGCTAATATCTTTCCTGAAAATGTCTCACAGATGTGCCCTCTAAGCTGTGCTGATGTGTATTCCTGCAGCAATTGGGAATGTGCCACGCCGAGGATAAAGAAGCCACACACAAGTAACACTCCCTTTGAGATATGTGCACGCACTGCATCAGTCTTAAAGGGACCCTGCAGTGCAACAAGCTGGCAGTGTACAAAAAACAGAAGGCTAGAGGGAACACTGAGCATCACCAGTGCTGATTTTAGCAGATTTAATGAACACAGTTAATAACTTATTATGGAAAACACAAACAGCTTTGACTTTCTCATCAGTCATATTCGATAAATATGTGTAAAAGTGGGCAAACATATTGAAAAAAGGGACAGTGATCCATCACGTGTGTTCAATACTTATTTAGGGCTGGCAATGGAGATGTTTATCAAAATGGGCCTTGACGTTTTTGAAATGAGGCCATTTCTGAACCTCTTTAGATGTTTTTCTGCTGAATTTCCTGTGTATGGTCAGCTTGCCCAGGTCCCTTTCTGCTAGTTGATGGGGTACTGCTAGTCTCAGTGACATTAAAAATAGAGGCCCAGATACTCCGATCCGAATTCGCCATGCCATCACTGCCAGCGAGAACTAAGAATTTGGCACTCAGCCAAAATTCCACTCACTGCAACGGGACCAGAGGATCTCGCCAGCGTGAATGGAATGAGAATTCCAGCCAGAATCTTTCACTATGGACATTTTGGAGGAAGGAAGGTACCACCACAAGAATGGTAAGTCTGGCTACATGTGTGTCCCATTTTGCAGGCAGATATACCGGTCCAATGATCAAAGCTCATAGAGTCTCATAGAATCAGATGGAGGACATTCAGCCCATCGAGTCTGCAACGACCCTCTGAAAGAGCACCCTACCTTTGCCCACTCCACTCCCCTGTCTTATCTCTGTAACCCCATAACTCCACTAAGGAACAATTCAGCCAATCCACCTAACCTGCACATCTTTGGATTGTGGGATGAAACCAGAGCACTCGGAGGAAAACCACACAGTCACCCAAGACCGGAATTGACCCCGGGTCCCTGGTGCTGTGGGGCAGCGGTGATAACCACAGTGCCACCATGCTCCTCTAGCAGCAGTGAAATGAGGGTTGCAATTCACAAGAGAGGCCATGTTCTGCTGCACATTTCAGGAAGCATGCAGCCAAACCCCTCTGCAAACAAAATGTTCAGGTTTGCCTCTGGGGCCAAGATGAGAAATCATGGTGTTTCTCCTGTCTCCGGGGCCCCCTTAACCGCCTCCCAACTGCACTGCACTGCCCCCGCCTAACCCTGCTTAACCTATTCCCTCAATAATGCACATTATTTTTCCACCTTTCAAGATTCACCAATTAATTTTCTTCACATTAAGCTCTTTATGCTCAATATAGCTTCCATGTATTTTAAAGATTTGCCAATTTTATACAAGAGTACTCAAGAGTTGGGAACCATATCATAGTGGGTCAAACTGTTTTCTCTTGGTTTAGCAAAGCTTTTTAGAACTCTCTGTCTCTATTTGTAAAGTCCATCAAAAGCTCATGTTTCAGTACGATACATGTTACAACTACAGCTTTGTCAGAGCATCACACACAACTTGATTGTTCGTAGTATGGAATCTTCTCCGCTTCTTTGAACCTGGCCCTATGCAAGGTCAAAAAGACTTGAACTGCACAAGCAGCACAAACAACAATTCCACATGTAATGAGAATATTTTGAACTAACCGTCACATATTTTGTTGGTGTATAGCTCCGGGTTTTATTTCCAATTTTTAAAATGGCAAAATATTCCAATAAATTATCACGTACCAAATCATCTGCAAAAATTAGCTATTTCTATTCACACAAGTGGGCTTTGTTGAGAAGTGGCCTCGACAGAATTCTTATGAAAGCGGGGACTGGAAACGGAATGTCTTTCAACTTGGATTTTCCTCCTTTCCCAGCTTTTGGGCAGGTACTTGGTGAGGTCCAGTATCCTGATCACGTTATAGGCTGTCCCGCTGAGGTTATTCACAAAGGCCCTGCCTTCTCAACCTTGCCCTTCGCTTGAGCGGTGGTGATCGTCAGGTTAAATCACCACCTGTCAGCCCTCCCCTACAAAGGGGGAAAGCAGCCTATGGCGATCTGGGACTATGGTGACTTTACTTTTACTTATTCCCCAATACTGGAGAAAGCCAGTTCATTAACACAGTCGTGTCTCCACCTCTCTTTCCTTACACATTTACAAAAGACCCTCAATATGTCACCAAAGACACAGAACAACCGAATCATTACAGTTTTATAGATCCTTCTAATGGGGGATTCATGAATAATCATTACTCTGGCCACGTTTGGTCACCACTAGTCAGTGGCATCTTATGAAACCTCTCCTCTTTCTCTAGGGTTCCTTTCCAAATCTTCCTTTCTGCCATTCCACCTCTCCCGCCTTTAAAAAAAAATTTAAAACCCATTTCTCTGATCAATCACCTCTCCTTATCTCCCTTCCTGGTTCACTGTCCATTCCTCTGTCCACCTATCTGGGAAAGATCCTTGAATATTTTTTCTAAAAACATAAAAAGTGCGATTTAATTGTATTAACAGAAATGGTGACTGAGCATATCCTTGAAAAAACTCAAACATTCTCAGCTCAGGATGTTCTCAATACTCTTCTCCACACCCCCAGGGTTGACACTCAAGAAGGGATACTTCTTAAAATCTGAAATGGAGGTGTGGTTACAAGTGGAGAGTAGTAGAGAAAACGGGATCATCCCAAAACCAGGCCCAGGGAACGCAAAAGAACAAAGAACAAAGAAATGTACAGCACAGGAACAGGCCCTTCGGCCCTCCAAGCCCGTGCCGACCATACTGCCCGACTAAACTACAATCTTCTACACTTCCTGGGTCCGTATCCTTCTATTCCCATCCTATTCATATATTTGTCAAGATGCCCCTTAAATGTCCCTATCGTCCCTGCTTCCACTACCTCTTCCGGTAGTGAGTTCCAGGCACCCACTACCCTCTGCGTAAAAAACTTGCCTCGTACATCTACTCTAAACCTTGCCCCTCTCACCTTAAACCTATGCCCCCTAGTAATTGACCCCTCTACCCTGGGGAAAAGCCTCTGACTATCCACTCTGTCTATGCCCCTCATAATTTTGTATACCTCTATCAGGTCGCCCCTCAACCTCCTTCGTTCCAGTGAGAACAAACCGAGTTTATTCAATCGCTCCTCATAGCTTATGCCCTCCATACCAGGCAACATTCTGGTAAATCTCTTCTGCACCCTCTCTAAAGCCTCCACATCCTTCTGGTAGTGTGGCGACCAGAATTGAACACTATACTCCAAGTGTGGCCTAACTAAGGTTCTATACAGCTGCAACATGACTTGCCAATTCTTATACTCAATGCCCCGGTCAATGAAGGCAAGCATGCCGTATGCCTTCTTGACTACCTTCTCCACCTGTGTTGCCCCTTTCAATGACCTGTGGACCTGTACTCCTAGATCTCTTTGACTTTCAATACTCTTGAGGGTTCTACCATTCACTGTATATTCCCTACCTGCATTAGCCCTTCCAAAATGCATTACCTCACATTTGTCAGGATTAAACTCCATCTGCCATCTCTCCGCCCAAGTCTCCAGACAATCTAAATCCTGCTGTATCCTCAGACAGTCCTCATCGCTATCCGCAATTCCACCAACCTTTGTGTCGTCTGCAAACTTACTAATCAGACCAGTTACATTTTCCTCCAAATCATTTATATATACTACAAAGAGCAAAGGTCCCAGCACTGATCCCTGTGGAACACCACTGGTCACAGCCCTCCAATTAGAAAAGCATCCCTCCATTGCGACCCTCTGCCTTCTATGGCCTAGCCAGTTCTGTATCCACCTTGCCAGTTCACTCCTGATCCCGTGTGACAATGCAGTATTAATCCGCAGCTGTTTCTTCCAATGCAGGCAGCAGACAAAGCCTGCTAATTTGACTGATAGTAATGTGCTCATTTAAATGATCGTATGTGCAGCCCACAATAAAGGTGTTGAGTGGCTGCTATGTGCCTCAGCCAGGGGTCCGTGCCTGTGATACGCTCCAACTGCTTAAATCCAACCTCTACAAGTTAGTCAGTATGCCTCTATAAAAGCTACAAACCATGAAGGTCAAAACAAACATGGGGCGGGATTTTCCACCGGCAGGATTCTCATTTTTGCCGGCACCCGGAGGTTTCCCGACGGCGTGGGGCTACCCCACAATGGGAAACCCCATTGACCGGCTGGCGTGACGGAGAATCCCGCCGGCGGGTCGGGGCAGAAATGTGGCGCGGTGGGGCGGAGAATCCCGCCCATGGGGTTCCAAATACAAATGGTCCTTAAAATATCATGAACAGGTGTAGAAAATAATAAAAAAGAGGAATAGAATGACACATTCTATTCCCATGGGGCAGCACGGTAGCACAAGTGGCTAGCACTGTGACTTCACTGCGCCAGGGTCCCAGGTTCGATTCCCCGCTGGGTCACTGTCTGTGCGAAGTCTGCACGTTCTCCCCGTGTCTGCGTGGGTTTCCTCCGGGTGCCCCGGATTCCTCCCACAATCCAAAGACGTGCGGGTTAGGTGGATTGGTCATGATAAATTGCCCTTAGTGACCAAAAAGGTTAGAAGGGGTTATTGGGTTACGGGGATTGGGTGGAAGTGAGGGCTTAAGTGGGTCTGTGCAGAATCGATGGGCCGAATGGCCTCCTTCTGCACTGTATGTTCTATGTTCTAACATAGAATCATAGAACCCCTACAGTGCAGTAGGAGGCCATTCGGCCCATCTAGTCTCTACTCTGAAAGAGCTCTCCATCTAGACCCATGCCCCTACCCCGTCCCCATAATCCAGTAACCCCACCAAACGTTTTGGGCACTAAGGGGCAATTTAGCATGGCCAATCCACCTTATCTGCATATCTTTGTGCAGCAGGAGGAAACAGGAGCACCCAGAGGGAACCCAGTTAGCTTTTATATCTAGAAAACTAAAATACAAGGGGATGATGTTTTGCTACAGTTATGCTAAGCCCTGGTGAGACCATACATGGAGTATTGTGAACAGTTATTGAAACCACAGCATAAGAAAGACATGCTGGTCTTGGAGTGAGTGCAACGCAGCTTTACCTGAATGATATCGGGACTCTGAGTTAAATTATAAGGACAAGCTATGGTTGTATGCCCTATAATTTAGAAGGGGTCAGTTGATAGGAGTTTTCGTGGTTTTAAGGAGAACAGATCGGGTAGAGGGAAATTATTTTTGCTGAATGTAGAGTCTAGGACTAGCAGGCAGTCTAAAAAATTAGACCTTTTAGATAAAAGTGACATTTATGTTGTATTATTTTATGTTGTATTATTATGCATGGCATTGTAATGAAAACACACTCAACAGAGTAAGTGTTGACATGGGACTGGAGAATTGCAGCACCCATGTATAGAGTTGCATGGCAATAGACTCAAAGAGAACAATCAAGAAGCAGCCTGCATGGAGAAACAGCATCATGCATGCCACTAAATGGGACCTGTAAATAGGTTAAACATTAACATTCATATTTGAACATACAAGTCTCAAGATCTCATAATTGAGACACCACAGCCAAACCCAGAACACAACACAAGGTGCTCAGTGGTGGCACCATAATATAACAACTTCTACATAAAAAGAGTGGTAAAAGTTAGGAACTTTTACAAATGACAACTGCTAATCATTTGCTAATTTGAAACTGACAGATTTTTTTTAGGATAATCAAGGATATGAAGCAAAGATAGATATGTGGAGTTAGGTCACAGAGCAACCATAATCTTATTGAATGGAAAACAGTCCTGAGAGACTAATAGCCACTCCTGTTCCTATGTCCCCCTCTATATCCCCTCTGTTAATTTGCCCTGTTGAGTTGTCGGCCAAGGTGGGTGGAACCTACATTAGCCTGACTGGGAGAACGTTGGTTGAGCAAAACCCTTGAAGGGAAAATGAAAATCTTTCACCAGGCTTCAGCAATTTTAAATAGCTGAAAATCTCGAAGCACTCTCCTAACTCAGCAGTAGCCTGTAGAAATCAATCAGTAGACAACCAGCAAGTAGTTGATGAACCCCTTAAATAGCATAGATGGGTGCTTTTCCTGCTGCAGAATGTTCTGTAGAGGTTCAGCTGTGCAAGGAGGTTAAGAGGGGGAATTAGATAAAGCATTTAGGTTGAAAATGGCAAAACAAGAGTCAAATCAGCCTTATCTACTAACGCACATCACAATCTGCAATCTCCGAATAATCATTGCACACCCCTGACACACACTACTGAACTAAGCTGGATTGCCCCAGCAATCTGAAAATGTGACAGGGTGGCCACTTTGGACACAAAATGGTACCCCTAGTGCTGACAATACGCAAGCTTACAAAGCTGTATATTGCAACCATATGGGCTAAAATGAAAGATGAAAAGGAGGCTAATAATAAATGCCAGGTTCATACTTTAGTAGAAAACCAAGCACAATAGGTTCCAGAGAAGCGTGAAAGGAATGAAAAGAAGTTACGAGAATAGATTAATGGGTAAGATAAAAGGAAAACCAAAAGTATTTTTAAGCACATAAATAATAACATGTTGGTCAAAAAAAAGGGAAGGGTCAATTTGGAACCAATAAGGGGATCTTATGGGTGAAGCACGATCTGAATAGTCTGCATCATTCTTCACGGAAAAAGAAGATGCTGCCAGTGTCACACTAAAGGTGGAGGTAGAGGAGTTGGTAGAATAAAAATAGATAAAGAGGTACTGAAAAAAGTTGGCAGCTGTCCAAACTGTAAAAAGGTCACTTGGTCCAGGTGGGTTGCATCTTAGTTTGCCGAGGGAAATAAGGATGGAAATTGTGGAGAATCTTGCCACAATCTTCCTCAGATATAGGGGCGGGATTCTCCGATCGCCAACGTCGAAAAAAATCGCAGTTGCCGATTGGCCGGAGAATCTGCTCTGACGCCAAAATCAGGGGCGATGCCGCTTTCTGGATGCTGCTCCCCCTCCAAAATGGCATCATTGCTATGTACAGTGCACACCGTTGTGACGGCCTCAGGACATCACCTAAGACCCTCCCCCGATGCTCCAGCCACGATGGGCCGACTACCTGATGGCGTGGGACACGTGCACGCACAGTTGTTTGGGGACCTCGCGTGGCGGCTGTGGACTATGTCCAGGGTGGGGGGGGGGGTGGGGCCATTTCACTGACCGGGGAGGCTTCAGTGGGGGCTGAGGGGACTGGTGGGGGGTGGTCCAAGGGTGGCGAGGGGGGTTACGGGGGGCACTATCTGGCAGGCCGGGTCCGCGCACGACCGGCGCCATGATGTACGGCACGACTGCTGCAAGACGCCGCCGTCAGCATGCGCGGCCACAGACCCGACAATTCGCCATCCATATCTGCAGATAAAGCCGGGGGCTTTATGTTGAGCGGCTGCTAGCCCCACCGGGCGGAGCATCAGTGCGGGGGGGCGCCAACCTTTTGGTCGTAAGACTAGACACATGCTTCGGACATAGCCTCAAAATCGGAGAACCCAGCCCAGGAATGCTGCCAGGGAACTGGTGCATTGCAAAAGTTGCATTACTGTTCAAATAAAGAGGGGTAAACCCGGCAAAAAAGGACCAATCAGCACAACCTCAGGTGTGTGGAAACTTCCAGAGACACTGGACTGAAGTTTATTACAGAAGCGGAGGCAGGTTCAGAAAGGTCGACATGCCAACAATTTTGCTTATGAAGACAGCGTACCAGTTGCCTGATGTGTTTCCTCTTGCGTGCAGTCTTTCCTAGACAGCTTGTCGAGGATGATGAGCACTTGCCCAGAAGCAGTGAGCAGGCAATTAAGACAATGTAACAGGCGATCGAGAAATATTTTGCCACGTAAGTACAATTTTGTCAGAGATGCAAAAGGCCCAGGCTGTGTCAGCACTGGGCCAAGGTAGAGGAAGCAGTTTGCACAACAAGAAGCTATTGACTAAATCAGCAGCTGTTCAATCCTTTCTTTAAGAAAAATTGGGAGAGCAGCAAAGGGGTGCTTCATAATTGCCACTAATTTGCCCTTGTGGAAGTAGCGCTCTCAGATTGAGTGCTGAAGGTGTGGGGGGAGTTTGGAATAGGCTTCAGACTTGGTCTCTGTAAGGTTGCAGGGAATGTTTGCAGTACAGGTGGTTGTCATTGAGGCTGTCTCTGATATCTCTTGCTCCTACCTCCTGCAATTGCCCCCCCCCCAACCTTGCACGCCCCCCCCCCCCCCCCCCCCAACCCCGTTCCCAAGTGGGCAGTGATCACAGATTCAACTCTCCTGCCAGGAGGTCGGTATCTACAAAACTCAGCCGGACATCACACAACAACCTCAGGCTGGGTCGGAACTGGGATAAGCAACACCGGGTTCCTGAAACTCTTGTGAAAATTCAGCCCAATACTTTTAACTGCCATTTGGAAAAATATGCGTAAAGAAATGAAACCCAGCGTGGTTTAATGAAAGGCATCTTTGACTCACTTGAATTACTTTGAAATAACAAAAGAGGTTGATGATCATGAAAGGCAGTTGATGTTGCACTGGAAGATTAGTACGACACAAAATTTGTCCACCCACCTGATTTCTTAATAGCAGCATTGCCATGAGCCGGAATCCATTTCTATGCAAGGGTCCACTCCACACCCCAGGGGGTGAGCAGCATTTGGAAGAAACCACATGTTCCAGTCAGCCGTTCCCTTTTAAAGTTGCATTCCATGTAAACGGACGGTTGCAGCAATGCACTGCAGGCTGTTGAATATTGAGGGAGAAGGTGTGGAACACAGGCCAAAGGAAGGGGCTCCCTGCTTTACTGCTGCCACAGTGGACACACAATGTAGAAAGGTCAAGGTTAGGAGGGAGGCCATGTCTCTGGTGGGGAGCAGAAAACTCGCAAGACTAAGCCTCCAAAGGAATGGGAGCATGTGGCAAGGGTGTGCAATGCCAGATGTGGCATCATGAGCCTGGCAGCAGTGCTGCAACTCACTCAGGTGGTCAAGGTAGGTGAATGCACCTCGCCATCAGATCTCTTATCCAGCACACTCCCCATTGCTCACATTTTTCAATGCTACACATCTTAATCACTCATCCAGCCACGCACCCTGTCGCTCAGGACTCACTCCTAACATCTTTACACAACATCACACCTCACCCACACACATCTCCCGATGCTGTCAGCATCATGCCCACCTCTCAGTGCCTCCACATACCGCTATGGCAGGCAGATCAACCAAACACACTGGCACACAGTCACTGACATTCTGCCCTCTCTCTCACACCTGGCAGGTGACCAGCGTAAAATCATCACAAGACCATCCCCGCAGCTCCCTCGAACAGATGGACCTCAGGATCATGGAGTCCAGTGCCACAGAACCAGTGTCAAAGCTATCTGGATGATGATATATTGCTACATTACGTATGTTCCTCATTCACTCCTCATCCTTATCCTGAAAGGTGCAATGAAACGGAACCTGCCAATGGAGTGACAATGGAAAAATTCATGAAAATTGATAAATATCTTGAGCTGGATGGTCTACATCCCAGAGTGTTGCAAGTGGTGGTTGTAGAGATAGCGTGTGCACCAATGCACACTGTAGTGTGCATTGATGGTCATCTACCTAAATTTTACAGACTCTGGAATGGCGCCTGCAGACTGAAAATTAGCAAATGTAACACCATTATTTAAGAAAGGTGGACGGGAGAAAAGCGAAGAACAGAGCCATTAGCCTAACATCAGTAATAAAGAAAATACTAGTATCTATTATAAAGGATGTAATAACTGCAAGCTTAGCAAATAATGGCAGGATTGAGCCACGTCAACATGGATTTATAAAAGTGAATCATATTTAACAGACCTGTTGGGAGTTTTTTGAGGACGTAACTATCAGAATAAATAAAGGGGGAACAAATGGATGTTGTGTATTTGGATTTTAGGAAGGATTTCCAGAAGGTCCCACATAGGAGGTTAGTAAGCAAAGTTAGAGCACATGGTGTCGTGTTGGGTGCTCTGCTACATAGATGAACCAACACGGTGGTGAATGGTACAACTCAGTTTTATTACTAACTATATATACATTGGTTAACTGGTTACTGTGGTTCGTTCTTTACCCTTGTATCTGTGGACCTAACCCTAACACTAATTAGGAGAAGCACTCAGCACATGGTGAATGTCTGAGTCGCTTGCTGTGAGCTCTGTGCCCTGAGCTGTCTCCTGCTGGAATGCCCGGGAAGTGTCGTGTTCCCTGTTTTATAGTGTGTATGCTCTTGTCTGTGATTGACTGTGGTGTTGTGTGTGTTGATTGGTCCGTTGATCTGTCCGTCAGTATGTATGTATGTACCATGATGTTTACCTGAATATCATGACATCCCCCCTTTTTTACAAGAACATGTGCCTATGTGGTGATAAATAGAGATATGTACTGAGTGCAGCTGAATGTGTGTGTATGCGCAATATGTACAGCATATACATGAGGCTAAACTATATACATGGGACGATGTCAGGTGCAACATGGCAACAAGGTTGTACCATAAACAAAACACGTGGAGATATTAAACGGCAAAACGAACTCCCGTAACGACAAGAAAAAGAGAAACATATTAACACAGTGGTATAAAACATCAGTGAGTTCAATGTCCAAACAGGCTCATAAGTCCAGCCTAGTAGGTGGGCGACGAATTTGGGTTGACCGTCAGGGTGGCGCACCATTCATCACCTGGAATGATACTGTTCACTGGCATCGGCTGGTGGGTCCTGCTTGGAGACATCTGGTTCCTATCGATGACCGCAACACAGAAGGCGTCCCGGTCATCTGTGTCATCTGGGAATGACTCATAGTCCGGAGGCTGAATGGTCCGCACGTCCTTGCGAGGCTGTCGAAATTGGGGACCGTTGGCCGGTTGAGGCGCTCGACAGCAGGCAGCGTAGTGGCCCATCTTGCCACAACGTAGGCATTGTCTGTTCTTTGCCGGACATTGCTGCTTTAAATGCGCGGCACCACAGTTGCCGCACGTTGTGACGTCATGGCGTTCATTACGCCACCGCGCATGCGCAGTTCGGTCTTGCGTTGAGCGCGCCTGCGCATCACGTCCCTCTGCATCGACGTCTTATTTGGCACGCGCAAACGCGGGAGGGCGCGAAAAGCACGCAAAATGGCCGCCCTCGTCCGTGCCGCGGGCCGGGAGGCACCCGATCGCCTGGACCCGCTCGGCCTCGTAGGACCCCTGCCTTGCCGATTGGGCCACGTAGGACCCCTGCCGTGCCGATTGGGCCGCTTTAAATTAGGAGTAGTGGCTGGTCGCGTTTTCGTGAAGGACGCAGGCTTTGATGGCGGAGGCTAGGGTGAGGCCTTTTATTTTGAGGAGCTACTGGCGTAGGGTGCCCGAGGTGACCCCAAAAACAATCTGGTCCCGGATCATTGAATCGGAGGTGGCGTTGTAACCGCAGGACTGCGCGAGGATACGGAGGTGTGTAATGAACGATTGAAAGGGTTCATCCTTACCCTGCAGGTGCTGCTGGAAGAGATACCTCTCGAAACTCTCATTTACCTGGACGCTGAAGTGTTGGTCGAGTTTGAGAAGGACCGTCTTGTACTTGGTCTTGTCCTCACCTTCAGCGAATACCAGGGAGTTGTAGACATGGATGGCGTGTTGTCCTGCCGTGGAGAGGAGGAGGGCGATTTTCCTGGTGTCCGAAGCGCTGCCCCGTCCGGTGGCTTCCAGGAAGAACTGGAAGCGCTGTTTGAACAGCTTCCAGTTGACGCTGAGGTTTCCAGCAATTTGGAGCAGCTGCGGCTTGCTGACGGTGTCCATGGCACACGATGGCAGATTCGTTAGTATGCGTAGGTAGGTCTCACAGATACCGGGTTCCAATCCTGGTACTATGTCGTGTTGGGTGCTCTGCTACATAGCTGAACCAACACGGTGGCGAATGGTACAACTGAGTTTTATTACTAACTATATATACATTGGTTAACTGGTTACTGTGGTTCGTGCATTACCCTTGTATCTGTGGACCTAACCCTAACACTAACTAGGAGAAGCACTCAGCACATGGTGAATGTCTGAGTCACTTGCTGTGAGCTCTGTGCCCTGAGCTGTCTCCTGCTGGAACGCCCGGGAAGTGTTGTGTTCCCCGTTTGCTCTTGTCTGTGATTAGCTGTGGTGTTGTGTGTGTTGATTGGTCCGTTGATCTGTCCGTCAGTATGTATGTATGTATGTACCATGATGTTTACCTGAATATCATGACACATGGGAATTGGGATGATTCACTGGCAAGGATTGAGGGTTGGTTAACAGACAGAAGACAGAGAATAGAAAAAACGGGTCATTCTCAGTTTGGAAGACACTAATGAAATGAAATGAAAATTGCTTATTGTCACAAGTAGGCTTCAAATGAAGTTACTGTGAAAAGCCCCCAGTCGCCACATTCCGGCGCCTGTTCGGTTGGTGAGATACTATAAGGATCAGTGCTTGGGGCCCAGTGGTTCACAATCTTTCTCAATGATTTGGATGGGGGACCAGATGTAATATTTCCATGTTTGCTGATGACATAAAACTAGGTGGGAATCTGAATTATTAGAAGGATGCAAAGGAGTTTCAAGGTGATTTAGGCAGACTTAGTGAGTGGACAAGAACACGGCAGATTGAATATAATGCGGAAACTTGAAAGTTATGACTTCGGTAGGATAAACAGAAATGCAGAGTATTTCTTAAAAGGTGAGCAATTGGGATGTCCAAAGGGACCAGGGTGTCCTTGTGCATAAGTCACTGAAAGCTAGAAGACAGGCACAATTAGGAAGGCAAATGGTATTTTGCCCTTTATTGCAAAAGGATTTTAGTACAAGTGTAAAGATTTCTTGGTGCAATTGTATACAGCCTTGGTGAGATCGCAACTAGAGTCCTATAAGCAGTTTTGGTTCCTTACCTAAGTAAGGATAAACTTACCACAAAGGGAGTGCAATGAAGCTTCACCAGACTGATCCCTGGAATGTGGGATTGTCCTATGAATAAAGATTGAGAATGGGCCGAAACTCTATCGAGTTTAGATGACAGTACGAAGTCTTACAACACCAGGTTAAAGTCCAACAGGTTTGTTTCGATGTCACTAGCTTTCGGAGCGCTGCTCCTTCCTCAGGTGAGTGCAGAGGTCTATTCCAGAAACACATATATAGACAAATTCAAAGATGCCAAACAATGCAAGGAATGCGAGCATTAGCAGGTGATTAAATCTTTACAGATCCAGAGATGGGGTAACCCCAGGTTAAAGAGGTGTGAATTGTATCAAGCCAGGACAGTTGGTAGGATTTTGCAGGCCAGATGGTGGGGGATGAATGTAATGCGACATGAATCCCAGGTCCCGGTTGAGGCCGCACTCATGTGTGCGGAACTTGGCTATAAGTTTCTTATCGGCGATTCTGCATTGTCGCGGGTCCTGAAGGCCGCCTTGGAGAACGCTTACCCGGAGATCAGAGGCTGAATGCCCTTGACTGCTGAAGTGTTCCCCGACTGGAAGGGAACATTCCTGCCTGGTGATTGTTGCGCGATGTCCGTTCATTCGTTGTCGCAGCGTCTGCATGGTCTCGCCAATGTACCACGCTTCGGGACATCCTTTCCTGCAGCGTATGAGGTAGACAACGTTGGCCGAGTCGCACGAGTATGTACCGCGTACCTGGTGGGTGGTGTTCTCACGTGTAATAGTGGTATCCATGTCGATGATCTGGCACGTCTTGCAGAGATTGCCATGGCAGGGTTGTGTGGTGTCGTGGTCACTGTTCTGAAGACTGGGTAGTTTGCTGCAAACAATGGTTCGTTTGAGGTTGCGCGGTTGTTTGAAGGCAAGTAGTGGGGGTGTGGGGATGACCTTGGCAAGATGTTCATCGTCATCAATGACGTGTTGAAGGCTGTGAAGAAGATGACGTAGTTTCTCCGCTCCGGGGAAGTACTGGACGACGAAGGGTATTCTGTCGGTTGTGTCCCATGTTTGTCTTCTGAGGAGGTCGGTCCGGTTTTTCGCTGTGGCGCGTTGGAACTGTCGATCGATGAGTCGAGTGCCATATCCCGTTCGTACGAGGGCATCTTTCAACGTCTGTAGATGTCTGTTACGCTCCTCCTCGTCTGAGCAGGTCCTGTGTATACGGAGCGCTTGTCCATAGGGGATGGCTTCTTCAATGTGTTTAGGGTGGAAGCTGGAGAAGTGGAGCATCATGAGGTTATCCGTGGGTTTGCGGTAAAGCGAAGTGCTGACGTGACTGTCCTTGATGGAGACGAGTGTGTCCAAGAATGCAACTGATTTTGGAGAGTAGTCCATGGTGAGTCTGATGGTTGGATGGAACTTATTTTTTTTTTAAAATATGTTTTATTGAAATTTTTTTCCCAAACAACTATTTTTCCCCTCTTACAAAGCAAACGCAACAACAATAGAGAAATTTTTAACAATACATAAGTTACAAAACCCCTTTATCTTTGACCTAAACTAAACTAACCCCCCCCCCCACCCCCCTCCCCCTGGGTTGCTGCTGCTGGTCATCTGTCTTCCCTCTAACGTTCCCCTAGGTAGTCGAGAAATGGCTGCCACCGCCTGGTGAACCCTTGAGCCGATCCTCTCAGGGCAAACTTTATCTGCTCCAGTTTAATGAACCCCGCCATATCATTTACCCAGGCCTCCAGTCCGGGGGGTTTCGCCTCCTTCCACGTGAGTAGGATCCTGCGCCGGGCTACTAGGGACGCAAAGGCCACAACGTCGGCCTCTTTCGCCTCCTGCACTCCCGGCTCTTCCGCAACTCCAAATAGAGCTAACCCCCAGCCTGGTTTGACCCGGGCCTTCACCACCCGCAAAATCACTCCCGTCACTCCCTTCCAATACCCTTCCAGTGCCGGGCACGCCCAAAACATATGTGCGTGGTTTGCCGGGCTCCCGCCACACCTCCCACATTTGTCCTCCACTCCAAAGAACCTGCTCAATCTTGCTCCCGTTATGTGTGCTCTCTGTAGCACCTTAAATTGAATCAGGCTAAGCCTGGCGCATGAGGAAGAGGAATTTACCCTGCTTAGGGCATCAGCCCACATACCCTCCTCTATCTCCTCCCCTAGTTCTTCTTCCCACTTTCCTTTTAGTTCGCCCACCGACTCCTCCCCCTCTTCCCTCATCTCTCGGTAAATCTCTGACACCTTGCCCTCTCCGACCCACACCCCTGAAAGCACCCTGTCCTGTATCCCCTGTGTCGGGAGCAACGGAAATTCCCTCACCTGTTGTCTAGTAAATGCCCTCACCTGCATGTATCTCAAGAAATTTCCCCGGGGCAACTTATACTTTTCCTCCAATGCTCCCAAGCTCGCAAAAGTCCCAACTATAAATAAATCTCCCACCCTCCTAATTCCCAACTGGTACCAGCTCTGAAATTCTCCATCCATTCTTCCTGGGGCGAACCTATGGTTGTTCCTGATTGGGGATCCCACCAGGGCTCCCCGCACCCCTCTCTGTCGCCTCCACTGTCCCCAGATATTCAATGTTGCCGCCACCACCGGGTTCGTGGTAAACCTTTTAGGTGAGATCGGTAGCGGCGCCGTCACCAGCGCCTCTAAACTCGTCCCTTTACAGGACTTTCTCTCCAGTCTTTTCCACGCCGCTCCCTCACCCTCCATCATCCATTTACGTATCATTGCCACATTGGCGGCCCAATAGTAATCGCCCAAGTTCGGTAGTGCCAATCCTCCTCTGTCCCTACTACGCTGAAGGAACCCCCTCCTTACTCTCGGAACTTTCCCTGCCCACACGAAGCTCGTGATGCTCCTGTCTATTTTATTAAAAAAGGTCTTGGTGATTAGTATAGGGAGACTTTGAAATACAAATAAGAACCTCGGGAGGACCATCATCTTAATTGCTTGCACCCTGCCCGCCAGCGATAGAGGCTGCATGTCCCACATCTTGAAGTCCTCCTCCATTTGTACTACCAACCGTGTCAGATTAAGTCTGTGCAAGGTTCCCCAGCTCCTAGCGATCTGAATCCCCAGGTATCGGAAGTTTCTTTCCACTTTCCTTAGAGGCAAGCCTTCTATCTCTCTACTCTGGTCCCCTGGATGTATCACAAATAATTCACTCTTCCCCATGTTTAGCCTATACCCCGAGAAATCCCCGAACCCCCTCAAAATTCGCATAACCTCTATCATCCCCCCGCTGGGTCCGACACGTATAACAATAGGTCATCCGCGTATAACGAGACTCGGTGTTCTTCTCCCCCTCTAATCACCCCTCTCCATTTCCTGGAGTCTCTCAACGCCATGGCCAGAGGTTCAATTGCCAACGCGAACAACAATGGAGACAGCGGGCATCCCTGTCTTGTTCCCCTATATAGTCGGAAATACTCCGATCTATGTCGACCTGTAACTACGCTTGCCGTTGGAGCCCCATAAAGAAGTCTAACCCAGCTAATAAACCCGTTCCCAAACCCAAACCTCCTTAACACTTCCCATAAATACTCCCACTCCACCCTATCAAATGCCTTCTCTGCGTCCATTGTCGCCACTATCTCTGCCTCCCCCTCCACTGGGGGCATCATTATCACCCCTAATAGTCGTCGCACGTTAACATTCAGTTGTCTCCCTTTTACGAACCCTGTCTGGTCTTCGTGCACCACCCCCGGGACACAGTCCTCTATCCTCGATGCCAGTACCTTTGCCAACAATTTGGCGTCCACGTTCAATAATGAAATGGGTCTATAGGACCCGCACTGCAACGGATCTTTATCCCTCTTCAAAATTAACAATATCGTCGCCTCCGACATCGTCGGGGGTAGAGTCCCCCCTTTCCTGGCCTCATTGAACGTCCTCACCATCAACGGGGCCAACAAGTCCACATATTTTCTGTAATACTCCACCGGGAACCCGTCTGGTCCTGGGGCCTTCCCTGCTTGCATGCTTCCCAGTCCCTTAATAACCTCGTCCACCACAATCGGTGCCCCCAGGCCTACCACCCCCCACTCCTCCACTTTCGGGAACCTCAATTGGTCCAGGAACTGCCGCATCCCCTCCTCTCCCTCTGGGGGTTGAGACCTATACAGTTCCTCATAAAAGGTCTTGAACACCTCATTTATCTTTCCTGCCCTTCGCACCGTGTCTCCCCTTTCGTCTCTAATTCCTCCTATCTCCCTCGCTGCTGCCCTCTTTCGCAATTGATGAGCCAACAGGCGACTAGCCTTTTCCCCATATTCGTACCTCCTCCCCTGTGCCTCCCTCCACAGTACCTCCGCCTTTCTGGTGGTCAGAAGGTCAAATTCCGTCTGGAGTCGTCTCCTCTCCCTGTACAATTCCTCCTCCGGGGTCTCTGCAAATTCCCTATCCACCCTTAAAATCTCCCCCAGTAATCTTTCCCTTTCCTTGGCCTCTGTTTTCCTTTTGTGGGCCCCAATGGAGATCAGCTCTCCTCTGACCACCGCTTTTAGTGCTTCCCATACCACTCCCACAGGGACCTCGCCGTCGTCATTGACCTCCAGGTATCTCTCAATACACCCCCGCACTCTTGCACACACTCCCTCATCCGCCATCAGACCCACATCTAATCGCCAGAGTGTTCTCTGCTCCCTTTCCTCTCCTAATTCCAGGTCCACCCAATGTGGGGCATGATCCGAAACCGCTATGGCTGAGTACTCAGCTTCTTCCACCCTAGAGATCAACGACCTTCCCAAAACAAAAAAATCTATCCGGGAGTACACTTTATGGACATGGGAGAAGAAGGAAAACTCCCTAGCCCTAGGTCTAAGAAATCGCCATGGATCCACTCCCCCCATTTGGTCCATAAACCCCTTAAGTACCTTGGCCGCTGCTGGCCTTCTTCCGCTCCTTGATCTGGATCTATCTAGCCCCGGGTCCAGCACCGTATTAAAGTCCCCTCCTAAAATCAAATTTCCTACCTCCAGGTCCGGTATACGCCCCAGCGTCCGTCTCATAAATCCCGCATCGTCCCAGTTTAGGGCATACACATTAACCAACATGACCTCCATTCCCTCCAGCCTGCCACTCACCATTACATATCTACCTCCGCTATCTGCTACGATGTTCTTTGCTTCAAATGCTACCCGTTTCCCCACCAAAATGGCCACCCCTCTATTCTTTGCGTCCAGTCCTGAGTGGAACACCTGTCCCACCCATCCTTTCCTTAGCCTAACTTGGTCCGCCACCTTCAGGTGCGTCTCTTGGAGCATAACCACGTCTGCCCTTAGTCCTTTCAAATGCGCGAGCACTCGGGCCCTTTTTATCGGTCCGTTCAGGCCTCTCACGTTCCACGTGATCAGCCTCACTAGGGGGCTACCTGCCCCCCTCCCGTGTCGACTAGCCATTACCTTCTCTAGGCCAGTCCCATATCCCGCCTCCGCGCTCCCGCTCGCTCCCACAGCGTCGCACACCATCCCCGCCCACCCACTCTTTAGCCATTTCCTTTTGGATTTCCGCAGCAGCAACCCAGTTGTCCCCCCCCCTCCCCCTCCCTCCCCCCTCCCCGCTAGATCTCTTTCTAGTATGATTGCTCCCCCCATATTACTTCCGTAAGTCAGCTGACTTCAACTGACCCCGGCTACTCCTGCTCACTCCTCGACCCCCCCGTGTGGGGAACTCCCATCCGCCTTGCGCCTGTCTTCCCGCCTTATTCTTTCTGGCGCGGGAACATCCCTTTACCTGACCCGCCTCTTATGGCACAGCTCCCTTTCCCCTCCCCCTCCCCTTTCTCCAACTATGTCCCGTCTTTCCCCCCTCACCGGCGCCCACATTTCCCCAATGTCTCCCCCCTTCCCAATTTACTTCTCAATTAACTTCAACCATAACATTAATAACATTTCCTGCAGCATCAGTCCCTCAGTTCCGATCCAATTTCTCTTCTTTGATGAAGGTCCATGCTTCCTCCGCTGTCTCGAAATAATGGTGTCTCTCCTGATACGTGACCCATAGTCTTGCCGGCTGCAGCATCCCGAACTTCACCTTCCTTTTATGCAACACCTCTTTGGCTGGGTTGAAGCTCGCCCTCCTTCTCGCCACCTCCGCACTCCAATCCTGGTATACCCGTACCGCTGCATTCTCCCATCTGCTACTCCACACCTTTTTAGCCCATCTCAGGACCTCTTCTCTATCCTTAAGGCGGTAAAATCGCACGATTATCGCCCTGGGTGGTTCTCCCGCTTTTGGTCTTCTCGCCGGAATCCGATTTGCCCACTCCACCTCCAAGGGGCCCGTAGGGGCCTCAGCACCCATCAGTGAGCTCAGCATCGTACTTGCGTACGCTCCACAGTCCACTCCTTCCACACCCCCAGGGAGACCCAGTATCCGAAGGTTCTTCCTTCGCGCTCCATTTTCGAGGGCTTCGATCCTTTCAGTACACTTTTTATGAAGTGCCTCGTGCGTCTGTGTCTTAACCGCCAGGCCCAGGATCTCGTCCTCAATATCTGTCACCTTCTGCTCCACCACGCGGAGCTCTGTCTCCTGGGTCTTTAATGTCTCCTTGAGCCCCTCAATTGCCTGTAGCAACGGGGTCAGCACCTCCCTCTTCAGCAGCTCCATGCACCGTCTCACAATTTCATCCTGCTCAGGCCCCCATGTCGCCTGCGCTTTCTCCGCCGCCATCTTGTACTTCTCTCTTTCTGACCCTTTGGTCGACGATTCCTCGCGCTGCAGCCGCCGCCGCCGGTTTTTTCCTCCTTCGTTTGGGGGGGACTCCCTTCTCACACACCCCACACCGGGTTGCGTCGTCGAAAAATTCCCCGTTGGGGCTCTGAAAAGAGCCCGAAGGTCCGTCGGAGCTGGAGCCGCCGAAGTGTGCGGCTAGCTAGGCATCACCGCAACCGGAAGTCCCTTCAGTGGCCTTGATGAGATCTTTTCACAGTTGTTCCCTCTGCTGCTAGAATTCACCTTTGATACAGGCCCTCAGGTCAGCTTGCAGCTTTAAGCTTGCCCTTCCCCCGCCTGCATGCTGGAAGAGGCCCTGTTTATCCTGCAGTTGCAGCCAAATCTTTTACTGTTTATGCCGTGTCTGGCAACCCAGAGACATACCCTTCCTGGGGGACACTATCAGGGGAATATTGCAGCCTTCTTCCCACACCGGGAAATGTCAAACAAATGCCGTGGGGGCCCTGTAAAAGAGCCCAAAAGTCCGTTCCAAGCAGGAGCTGCCGAATATGCGACCTAGCTCTGCATAGCCGCACCCGGAAGTCCTGGATGGAACTTATTAATGTCATCGTGTAGTCGTTTCAGTGATTCTTCGCCGTGGGTCCAAAGGAAAAAAAATGTCATCGATGTATCTGGTGTATAACGTCGGTTGAAGGTTCTGTGCGGTGAGTAGGTCCTGTTCAAACTTGTGCATGAAGATGTTGGCGTATTGGGGTGCGAATTTGGTCCCCATGGCTGTTCCGGTCGTCTGGATGAAGAACTTGTTGTCGAAGGTGAAGAAGTTGTGACCCAGAATGAAGCAGATGAGTTGCAGAATTGCGTCTGGAGATTGGCAGTTGTCGGTGTTGAGTACTGAGGCTGTTGCAGCAATGCCGTCGTCATGGGGGATGCTGGTGTAGAGTGCCGAGACATCCATTGTGACGAGGAATGTTCCTGGTTCAACTGGTCCATGGGTGCTGAGTTTCTGTAGGAAGTCCGTCGTGTCGCGACAGAAGCTGGGTGTACCTTGTACGATGGGTTTCAAGATGCCCTCGATGTAGCCAGAGAGGTTCTCACACAGGGTCCCATTGCCTGAAACGATAGGGCGGCCTGGTGTGTTGGCCTTATGTATTTTCGGGAGGCAGTAGAGATCTCCAATGCGGGGAGTACGTGGGATGAGAGCACGTAGGGTGCTCTGAAGATCTGGATCCAAGGTCTTGATCAGTCTGTTAAGTTGGCGGATGTGTTCCTTGGTCGGATCTGCGGGTAGCTGTCTGTAGTGTTCTTGGTTGTTCAGTTGTCGGTATACTTCTTTGCAGTAGTCCGTTCTGTTCAGTACGACAGTGGCCCCCCCTTTGTCTGCTGGTTTAATGACAATGCTGCGGTTGGTCTTGAGAGCGCGGATGGCATTGCGTTGTGCTTGGGTGACGTTCGGGGCTGTCTTGTGAATGCGACTGATGAATCTGGCATTGACGCGACTCCTGACGGCTTGAGCATACATGTCGAGTCTAAGGCAGCGGCCTTCCGGAGGGGTCCAATTCGACTCTTTCCTCTTCGGTTGCCGCACCGCAGATCTCTCGGTCTGCTGTTCCGGTTCATTGGTAGTCTGCTTGGGTTTGCTGTTGGCCTCTTGGGGTCTGTGGAAGAATTCCCGGAGCCTCATTCGCCTGATGAATTCCTCCGTGTCTGCCGCGAGACTGATGGGGTCCATTTTGGTGGTGGTGCAGAAATTGAGCCCTCTGCTGAGGACTTCGATTTTGTCTGGTTGAAGGGTGTAGTCTGACAAGTTGACAGGATACACAGGATCTGCTCAGACGAGGAGGAGCATAACAGACATCTACAGACGTTGAAAGATGCCCTCGTACGAACGGGATATGGCACTCGACTCATCGATCGACAGTTCCAACGCGCCACAGCGAAAAACCGGACCGACCTCCTCAGAAGACAAACATGGGGCACAACCGACAGAATACCCTTCGTCGTCCAGTAATTCCCCGGAGCGGAGAAACTACGTCATCTTCTTCACAGCCTTCAACACGTTATTGATGACGATGAACATCTTGCCAAGGTCATCCCCACACCCCCACTACTTGCCTTCAAACAACCGCGCAACCTCAAACGAACCATTGTTTGCAGCAAACTACCCAGTCTTCAGAACAGTGACCACGACACCACACAACCCTGTCATGGCAATCTCTGCAAGACGTGCCAGATCATCGACATGGATACCACTATTACACGTGAGAACACCACCCACCAGGTATGCGGTACATACTCGTGCGACTCGGCCAACGTTGTCTACCTCATACGCTGCAGGAAAGGATGTCCCGAAGCGTGGTACATTGGCGAGACCATGCAGACGCTGCGACAACGAATGAACGGACATCGCGCAACAATCACCAGGCAGGAATGTTCCCTTCCAGTCGGGGAACACTTCAGCAGTCAAGGGCATTCAGCCTCTGATCTCCGGGTAAGCGTTCTCCAAGGCGGCCTTCAGGACCCGCGACAACGCAGAATCGCCGATAAGAAACTTATAGCCAAGTTCCGCACACATGAGTGCGGCCTCAACCGGGACCTGGGATTCATGTCGCATTACATTCATCCCCCACCATCTGGCCTGCGAAATCCTACCAACTGTCCTGGCTTGATACAATTCACACCTCTTTAACCTGGGGTTACCCCATCTCTGGATCTGTAAAGATTTAATCACCTGCAAATGCTCGCATTCCTAGCATTGTTTGGCATCTTTGAATTTGTCTATATATGTGTTTCTGGAACAGACCTCTGCATTCACCTGAGGAAGGAGCAGCGCTCCAAAAGCTAGTGACATCGAAACAAACCTGTTGGACTTTAACCTGGTGTTGTAAGACTTTGTACTGTGCTCACCCCAGTCCAACGCCGGCATCTCCACATCGAGTTTAGATGAGTGAGAGGTGACCGCATTGAAACATAGAAAATCTGTACAGGGCGCAACAGGGATGCAGGAAAGGATGTTTACCCTGCCAGGGGAATCTAGAACCAGGGAATACAGACTCAGAATAAGCAGGAGGCCATTTAAGACTAAGATGAGGAGGAATTTCTTCACACAGTAGTCAGATCGCCCCGCGTCCCCCCAGGACCCTGGAACCCACCCGCGCCGCCTTGTCCCGCCGGTAAATACCTACTTTAATTTACGCCGGCGGGACAGGCAATTTCTCGGCGGGTCTTCGGCCCATCCGGGCCGGAGAATCGAGCGGGGGGGCCCGCCAACCGGCGCGGCCCGACTCCCGCCCCCACCGAATATCCAGTACCGGAGGCTTCGGCAACCGGCGGGGGCGGGATTCACGGCGGCCAACGGCCATTCTCCGACCCGCTGGGGGGGTCGGAGAATGACGCCCCTGAACACGTATAAGTCAAAAGCACTTCAGCTGCAACTTGTTGAGTAACCCTTTAAATAGCCCAGCACAGGGTCGTACCTGCTTCCTGAGGCCTGTTGTTTTCGGAGTGAATAAGAAAGGAATTCCCCGTACATCCAGTGACCAGTTTTGTTATTCTGAGGTGCAGCAGCCCATTGACCTCTTGATTGCACATATTCAGCAACTTTGCTAGCAGGCAGGAGTCAGCTATCCACATCAGTCCAGTTGATTCAGGTCACGTGGGAAGCAGCCAGTGGTGCCTCTAAAGTTAGAACCCTGCAGGTAGGCCTGCATAGTGTCGCAAATT
The DNA here is from genome assembly GCF_047496885.1 of Scyliorhinus torazame. NCBI lineage: Eukaryota > Metazoa > Chordata > Chondrichthyes > Carcharhiniformes > Scyliorhinidae > Scyliorhinus > Scyliorhinus torazame. The sequence continues at coordinate 210,452,196 of NC_092712.1, read as the reverse complement.
CTTTTCACTCCGAGTGCCAGTTTTGGTCCACTCATATAGCAGGGGATATAGAGACCCTGGGAAAAGCTCAGAGAAGGGCCACTAAATTGATGCCTAAGTTTAAAATGTTCTTAGTAATGGACAAATTGAGTGCTGGGGGTTTTTACAGATCCAGATCCCAAACTAAAGGGGTCAGGTTCCTGATCGCCCCTTTGTGCTCACTGATCGGCATGAATATTAACTCTGTGTAAGTGAGTGGACTGTGAGTGGGTTAAAATTGGCCCCGTATTCTGTGTCTCACCTAGTACATTGCCCACTATCTCACTTTCCAACTCACCCAATCAATCAGTGACAGTGTGTATTGTGTAATACTGGAAGCCCTGAGGCCTGGTTCTCCTTCCCATGGAACACCGAGAGCAACAGAAGAGGACAACTTTCATTTAAAGGAGCAAGATGTTCAGATATGCATGTGTGGATGGATGAATGAATGAGTGAGAGACTAAGATGGGAAAAAGATCAGGGCAAGATTCACATTGACCCACAGCTTGTGGCAGTCCTCAAATTTTCCCAATTCCAATGCATATGGACACAATGATAAAAGTGACAGAACCTCCCCTCAGACCAAATAGAATTAATGGGTGCATGTTTTTATTCTTTGCCTTTGGTACACGCTATCTTCTCCTGCAACCAGTGTATAGTAAATGAAGCATTCCTACTATCGTGATGGCATGCTGTGACCAACTGTCGGTCTTCAGGCTGTAGTGGTTATGATGATACGTACATCAATCATGCAACTATATTGGGTAGGAGAGTTATTTTGAGCGGAATGTATGTTGAATGAGGAAACATTTCCAAGTAAAATTTAAACTGTACCCTGTACACAGTGGACATGCAAAATTAACCCTGAAAATGCTTAAGTGGTTTGAGCACGATGTAGTGAGTATACTGCATTGTTGAATATGTATGTTGGGTGGGATTCTCTCACCCCGGGGCCGGGCCGGAGAAGCGCCGGGACTGATTCGCCAGACGATTCTCCAGAGAACGGTGAACCGGCGCCATTGCCTCCGGTCGGGGGGTCGCTCTACAGGGCACTCCCGGCGATTCACGCCGACCCCCGGCGATTCTCCCACCCGGCGGGGGGGTCTGAGAATCCCGCCCATAGTCTTTCCATGACAGAGAGAACAACATTACACAATCTGTGGTTGACTGCAGCTCCAACACTGAAATGAAACCAAAAAAACAGACACACCCAAGCGTTTCGCAAAGCGAAACTAAAAGCTGGCAGACAGCCCAGCTCCACCCACACTCTGACATCACTGCAGTAATAAACACCCATTTCTTAAAGGTACTCCCACTAGTTATTGTATAAAAAACACCCATTTCTTAAAGGTATTCTCACATGACACTATAAGCCATTGGCTACAGACTGGTGAGGTGTTCCAGTGATTATTAGCTATGGAGCAGACAAAAGTCTGCCTTAGTGCACCGCTAGGTGTGGGAAGAGAATTGGAATGGAAGCCAAGGAGTTGAACTTTCACCCATTTGTTTTTCACATTTTTGACTGGCTCAATTATGGCAAAACAATGCCAACATAAACACAAGTGTTTTATTATGGATTCCTGGTGAAGATTCCACAATGCCGATTAGGTAGGCTGTGGTTGGCTTTAATATTAGCCTCTTTGGCCACCCAGTGGCCACACTTTCTTCTTTTTAGACTGGAAATGGCCAGGGTTGTTGCTTCTGATTGACAATCCACTAAACCTCACTGTAGTATAAGCACATGGATCTCAGATTAGGGCTCAACTGCTCTGTCCTTCATAGCTCTGCCAACAGTCATTATCAAGGCTCGAAAAGAATAATAGTATGGGATCAATTAGCTTTTGCCCTACAATTATTTTGTGTCATCGAGAGACCCAGAAGGGACCAAAAGGATCAGCATCAAGAAACCCACATCTGGGGCGAAATTCTCCCCCAACGGCGGGATGCCCGCCGACTGGCGCCAAAGCCGGCGCCAATCAGACGGGCATCGCGCCGGCCCAAAGATGCGGAAGGCTCCGCATCTTTGGCGGCCTAGCCCCAACATTGAGGGGCTAGGCCGACGCCGGAGGGATTTCCGCCCCGCCAGCTGGCAGAAATGGCGTTTGTTGCCCCACCAGCTGGCGCGGAAATGCGGCGCATGCGCGGGAGCGTCAGCGGCCGCTGTCAGTTTCCCAGCGCATACGCGGGAGCGTCAGCGGCCGCTGTCAGTTTCCCGCGCATGCGCAGTGGGGAGAGTCTCTTCCGCCTCCGCCATGGTGGAGGCCGTAGTGGAGGCGGAAGGGAAAGAGTGCCCCCACGGCACAGGCCCGCCCGCGGATCGGTGGGCCCCGATCGCGGGCCAGGCCACCGTGGGGGCACCCCCCGGGGTCAGATCGCCCCCCCCAGGACCCCGGAGCCCGCCCACGCCGCCTGGTCCCGGTGGTAAATACCAGGTTTGATTTACGTCGGCGGGACAGGCAATTCCTGGGCGGGACTTCGGCCCATCCGGGCCGGAGAATCTAGCGGGGGGTCCTGCCAACCGGCGCGGCCGGATTACCGCCCCCGCCCAATCTCCGGGAGCGGAGACTTCGGCGGGGGCGGGGGTGGGATTCACGGCGGCCAACGGCCATTCTCCGACCCGGCGGGGGGTCGGAGAATGACGCCCCTGTTTTCCTCAGATCATCTGAGCCTATCAAGGATGATCTTAGCAGAATTCCCAAGGCAGTCCAAACTCACCTCTCTCATGCCCTGAAAGTTGCCTGTGAAGGTAACATGGAAGAGCCCCGGAAGAATCCATTCCTCATTTATAGGGGTACTTATGTTGGCCAGCAACCCAATGGGTTCCAGTTCTCTACCAAATTGCATCCTCCTCATTGCATATCATGCTGGAGTCCCTACCCTCACCCACCCCTCTACACTGCTACTGCTGCCTGATCAGAACTTCTAGTTTTCTGTATAAATATCTCAGGAGTAATATTAAAAAATGTCCTTCCCCATAAAAATGTATATTTTTTGCATTTTTCTTTGTTATCAATTTGCCATGATTAAAAAGCAAGCAATGAATGGAACTATGGTGTGCATGTTGTGTTAATTCAGAAAGTCACTCTATGGAGTATAACATATGAAAAGTCAAGGATAAAAATGTGACCATGCTGCCCACCAAATCTTGCTCCGAGGTCAAAACACCCTGTGCCTCCTTGAGTACCCAAAAAATTTACCCAGTGATTAATTAACGCCACTCACAGGGAATGTGTCAGATTAAACCCTTAATTTGATCCGAGTTATTTTATCTCAGCATGCAAGGCAGTAGATTCATTGCAATGTGTCTTAGCATCTTTAGGCTAACGAGGTGAAAAATTATCCTGGGTTCACGTTGCTGCTTGCTACCTCAGAAGGCTTTCTGGAAAACATGCTCCCAGATTTCAGATGAGAACTGAATAGGGCTTAGCTGTGATGTGCTTCACAGCCTGCCAACATTCACTGTCAATGCTTGCATGAATAATGACCACTTGGCCATGCTACCTGAGGGTGGATAGCAACCATGGAATTGTGCACCGTCTGAAATTTCCTGCAGCACCACATATATCTCTGCAAGTCAGCTCCATCTATCATGATATCTTGACAGAATGTACATGTGTATTGACAGTCAACCGTCGAGAAGTAAAATTTGGTCTCTGAATATTCAGACTAGTTATTTTAACGAAAATGCTATAAAGCAGTTTTAAAAATGAAGAGAAGTTAGTTTATTTTCCTATTTCAATCCTGAATGTTTTACATTAAAATACAGAGAGCCTCTTTGTTAAGAGCACAAGAAAGGAAACAGAAAGTGTGATGAAATTATATCCCAAAATAGATTAATTAGTGTGCCATATGCCAGGGGCTGAATAATGTGTCCCAGGATCAATTATTTCACCACAAAGGGATCAATAGTATTGTACAACATTATCAAATATGGGAAGAGACCCACTTTTCAAAATTTTACGATTGCTTCAATAATTATTGGTGACAGGCATCTTCACTAAGCCCTCCAAAAATATACAGCTGTTCCCACAGGTCTGATGAGAGGCCAGCAGAATGGCGACAAACTCCGCTCGGCTCTCACCATTAGGTCAGAGATTCCAAGATGGCCTTATAGGGACGCAGCTTCTCCTTATCCCCTCAACGCTACTGACAAAAAGTAGTCAAGTATTATGGTTCAAGGATTCCAGAATACTGCAATCCAACCCATGTTGTTACTTAGCATTGGTGGGGATATGTCTAAATCCTATAGAATTTCTCCCTAGCCCCAGCAGATGTGAAGCCTGTCTGGGACCCAGACCAGGGTTGAGGCCTGCAACCGCAAGGAAGTCTTAAATTTTATTTGAAATATTTTAAATTATCTCTTTGACAAAGTAGACCCCTGGGAGGCATGATACATTTGTTTCTACAGGTATCAGCGTTTTAAACTCTGGTTGGATGTATTCCTGAAAGCTTTATCACATGAAATTCTTACCAGATAGTATCTGCCCATGTGATATCCGATGACTTCACATTTGATCACAAGTATTCAATAAATGCTATTGAGCTTACCTTATAAGTTGTGGGTCATGCATTTCAGTATGTTTGCCTGTTGTGTTATAACAAGTTGCAAGAATCAGGAAGCCATCCATGAGCAGACGGAGAACCGAAACCAAGGTTGGGGAAGAGGAGAAATTGAGGGCGTGTAACAGAGGCCAGCTACGATTTCAGAAATTCCCATATCAAGGACTCCCAATTTGGAGACCAACCAGCCCAATTGTTGAGACTCTCCAAATGTCAACAGCTTCGATTCCCACCTCTACCGTTTTCCCCCTACTGCACTCGATGTGGACACAGCGCTGCAGATGTGGCAGTGTATTTAAATTGTTGATCTTCCAAGCTGCTGGAGACAGCGTTCAGGGAGAAACTCCTGATACCTGGTCACTCTGAGAGGGTTGGCAACCCTGATGGACAGGTAACAACCCCCCCCCCCCCCCCCCACACCCCACGTTTCATAATTATACAAGATTTCTTCTTCTGGTGCTGCCCTGTGTGCCCAATCTGTGTGCCAAATACCCACTCTCCCGATTCCACTCAGTAGCCCCGAAACCTTCTGGGGGCAGTTGGCTGGTGCATTCTGGCCTTTTTGCCAGGAAACAGACCACAGAATTTTAGGGTCTGAGATGGGATATAAGTAATGGAGCACATTTATGTAGTTATTACATCGACCAAGAGCAAAACCAAGTTGAACCGTACACAATTGAAATTTATAAATATATTTTATATTTTTAACATTTAGGTGGAAGGAATCAAAGGGTCTGATACTCATAAAACTCAGCACCATGCTTAAAATTATCCAAAGCAAACTTTTAAGAAATCCACGCACCTTATCCACAGACACCATTCTGTTATCCAAGGACCTATCTTTGGCCTCCTCTTTTTTCTCAACTGCATGTTGCCCCTTGGTGACATCATCGAAAATCTTGGGATCAATTTTCATATGTACGCGAGGAGCAGTAAGTTGGAGTCTTCAGTAAACCGCGATGAAATTCTAAAATGCATGGTTTGATGTGGAGGCAAATCCCCTTGTCCGGATGGATTTCCGATTGAATTTTATTCGAAGTTCTCGAAGCAGCTGGTGCCTTTGATTTTGGACATGTTTAATGACTCCTTATCCTGGGAATTGTTGCCCTCTACCTTCACACTTGCTTCTATCTCTTTGATTCTTAAGAAAGACAAAGACCCGACAGAGTGGGTTCGTACTGACCTATCTCACTGTTGAACGCGGATGTCAAGTTACTTGCCAAGGTGTTGCGCTTCAGCTGGAGCACTGCCTCCCAAATGTAATCTCCGATGATCAGAAGGGCTTAGTGAACGGTCAACAGTTGTCGGTCAATAGACATCACCTGTTAAATGTTGTCCTTTTTCCCTCCTTGGTGTCCAAACTGGAGGTGATTGTTTTCCTGGATGCTGAAAAGGCATTTGATAGAGTGGAGTGTGAATCTATTTAAGATTCTTAGGCAGTTCTGTTTTGGGCACAAATTTATTTCTTGTATTCGGTAACTGTATAAGGTCCCCACTGCAAGTGTTCAAACAAATGTTTTAAATCCTGGTTATTTTTCAAATAGGGGCACAAGGCAGGGATGCCTATTGTCTCTGCTCCTGTTTGCTTTGGCAATAGAGCCGCTTGCTACAGCGTGGAGGGGGATACATCGTGGAGGGGCGGAGCATAGGATGTCCCTTTATGTAGACGACCTACTTCTCTATATTATGGACCCTGTATCCCCCAAGGATGAGATAATTAAGCTGCTCAGTATTTTTGGCTCCTTTTCTGGGCCTCGCTTCACAAAGTAAATTAAACTACTCTGGTTGGCAGTATTAAAACAGACTTGCAGAGGTGGGATAACTTCCCCCTATCCTTGGCAGGTAGGATTCAGACTATTAAAATGAACATGCTTCAGAGATTTTTTTTCTCTTTCAGTGTCTCCCGATTTTTCCCTCCAAGTCTTTTTTATTAAGATCAACAGATTGATGTCCCCTTCTATTTGGGCGGGTAAGACTCCCAGAATTCGTGGGGTTTTGCTCCAAAGAGACAGACAATCTGCGGGCCTGGCTCTACCCAATTTATTGTTTTACAATTGGGCAGCCAATATTCAGAAGATATTGTTGTGGTTTAGCGATCCTGGTTCCACATGGGGATAAACTGATGTGAGCTCCTGCACTACTTCGAGTCTTCGTGTAATATTTACTGCACCGTTGCCTTTTTCCCTGGTGAGATTTTCCTCAAATCCAGTGGTGGTCTCCACCCTGAGAATTTGGAAGCAGGTTAGGCAACATTTCAAGCTCCTTTAACTTTCTTTGTCAGCCACCATTTGCAATAACCACCTTTTCCTGCCAGCTGGTTTGGACTCGATTTTTGGGTTTTCGGAGGGGAAGAGTCTGGAGATGTTTGGGGACTTGCTCATGGAGGGGAGGTTGATTGGTTGATTGATATTTATTGTCACATGTACCGAAGTACAATGAAAAGCTTTTTTCTGTGGCCAAGGGACCGTACACAGTATGTACATAGTAGACAAATGAATAATCAACAGAGTACACTGACAATGGTACCTCAACCAATAGTGATTGGTAATAAAGCTAATTGATCCCAGACATTATTCTTGGTTTGCTAGTTTTAAGGAATTGGCTGATAAATTCCAACTACCTGGTTCCAGTCTTGTCAGATATTTTCAAGTTGCGATTTTTCGCACAAGGCGTTCCCCTCCTTTCCTTTGCTGCCACCCTCCTCCCTGTTGAAGTAGGTTTTATCTTTGGCTAGGTCCGACGTAAGGACTATTTTGGACAAAATGGCCGTATCCTTTCAACAGAGTCTGCTCCGTTGAGTGAGGTGAGGTTGAAATGAGAAGGCAAATTGGGTCCCATTCTGAATGGTGAGCTGTGGAATGAGGCCCTTCACAGGGTCAACTCCACATCTCCATGTGCTTGACTGAGTTTGATTCAATTCAAGGCTTTTCACAGGACGCACCTGACCAGGGCTAGGATGAGCATATTTTTCTCTGGGGTTGAGAATAAGTGTGGGCGCCGTTCTCGGGGGCCGACTAACCATCCACATATGTTCAATCCTGTCCCAAGTTAATAAGCTTCTGGGCCTGTTTCTTTTAACACCATGTCAGAGATACTCCATGTAGATTTGGAGCCATGTCTGCTGGTGGCCATACTTGGGGTGTCGGATTTGCCGGTGCTTCAGTCTGGGGTGAAGGCAGATGTACTCGCCTTTGCCTCGTTGATAGCTCGGAGACAAATGCTGCTTGGGTGGAGGTCTCCTACTCCGCCTACTGCCTCTGCCTGGTTGGGTGACCTCATGTGGTTTCTACATTTGGAGAGGGTCAAATACACCATCAGGGGGTCGATGGAGGGATCTACCTTTTTTAAGGAGTTAGTCACGATCAGCTATTAGGGGTTTAACTATTTAGCTATTTAGTTTAGTTTTTTTGTTAAAGTTAATTAGGTGTTCAGTGTGCTTTTGCTTTTTTGTTTCTGTCTTCTGTTGTGTATTCTGTTTGATTGTTTCAGGTTGTTTTGTTTAATATGGGAAATGTTTAATAAACATATATTTTTTAAGATTTTCACATGGTCGATGATGATATATATGTGGCTCTAATTCTCCTCCACCTCTCTTGACCCTCTCCTGTGTCTCTAAACTCTTTGACTACTGTCCGACTTCCAGTATTGAATGAGTACAATTTCCTCCAATTGCACATTGGAAAGACAGAAGCCGTCCCAAGCTCTGCTCCCTTGCCACCAAGTCCATCGCCCTCTGTGGGTGAGGCTGAACATGGCTGCTTATACCCTGTTGTGTTATATTTGACCCACACCAGCACTAAGATGGCCTATTTCCTTCCAAGTCACCAGCATCGCCTAGTTTTAACACTGCTTCAGTTCATCTACTACTGAAGTCCTCATCCATCCCTTTGTTACCTCTAGACTTGATTATTCCAAGTTACCTTTGGTCAGACTCCCATGTTCTATACCCTGTAAACCTGAAGTCATCCAACCTCTGCTGCCTGTAACCTAACTCACATCAAGTCCCATTTACCCATCTCTCCTGTGCTCATTGACCTCTATTGGCTCCTGGTCAAACAAGGACACAATTTCAAAATTCTCATCCATGGTTTCACATCATTTAATGACCTTGTCCCTCCCTAGCTCTGTAATCGCTTTCTTTGCCCAGCTCAAGGAAAGCTTCTGAACAAGAGGAGGACTAAGAATGCGCTTCAAAGACACCCTGAACGCTTACCTTAAGAGATGCAACATAGGCGTCAATGCCTGGAGTCCTTTGCTCAGAAGAGACCTTCTTGGATGAACATGCTAATTAAAGGGACACAATTCTTTAAGAACACCAGACAGCAAGAGCAGACCCAGGAAATGAGCCTGAGAAAGGAATACCAGTGATCTAGAGTCCAAAGATCATCAGGTGCGCAAGAACCCACAAAACCCATGGTCAGTAATACGAAGTTTCTAAGGTGGACAATCATACTCAATTGTGAATCATCACCGAAGAAGAGGAAGGTCTCCTTCAGCCTTACAAACCTGCCCTCATATTTATGTGCTCCACATGTTCTAGCCAAATTAGCATTTCCGATTTTAATCACTCCACCATTGGCGGCCCTGCCTTCAGTTGCCTTGGCCATAAGCTTTGGAATTCCCTCCGCTCTACCTCTCGCTCTTTTAAGTCGCTCTTTAAAAGCTTCCTCTTTAACCAAGCTTTTTGCCATTTAATATCTCCTTATGGAGCTCAGTGTCAAACTTAGTTCCATAGTTGTCATGTGAAACACCTTGGAATGTTTTATGACATTAAAGGTGGTGTATCAATGCTGTTATCTATGTCTAGAAAGCTTTAGCATAGGTTGGCAAGACCCAAGAATTTGGGGTGGTCATGTGTGCACTGTTGATACTGCTGAAGTTTAAACAGGTAAAACTAGGCATAACTTGCTAACCCAGAGCATGGCTAAGCCATCACAATTGGCAATTACATGTAACAATAAGCTTTACACAATAGTTGCACCATGGCACAGAATCCTGGCCCTCACAGCATTCTCCATATGTGTCAGCAATGGTAATGGGTTATTTTGTCATCCTCTTGTATGGTGCACTCTAATTGGTGTTTAATAGAATGTGGTCATAATTTTTAATTGCATATGAGGTTCAGTTTAGTATTACAAAGAATTATTGAAATTACTACATGAGTGTGCATTCAAAACTGAAGAATCTGTGTTTTAATCTCTCATCCACAATTATGCATGCGATTGCATCATTGAAAATGGTTGTTCCAGATTGTGTAACTATACAATGTAGTATCCTCCAGATTGTCATACAAGGCACATAGGCTTGGTTGGTTTGATTCATTTGCTAAAGCTGATGTTCGTAGAAGGACAAGATCGAACTGTCAATAATACTAGAAACTATCACACAGTCCATCTCTTTCCAGGAGATTGAAGGATTCATCGGATTATCTCAGCAGAGGTTCTCCCACCTTTCATAATTAAACCAACACATTTCTGTGCCATAGTTACATTTTAGCTGACGGATGAGCATATCACCTAACACTATTTGTTCCCCACAAGCTGACTGAACATTTAAGATTTGGAATTGTTCTGTTGCCAACAAAGAAGTTGTACAAGTGTTAATTAGTCAAAATGATCCACAGGAATAGCGCTTTTTCAAATATTGGCCAGAATTATTTGGGGGGGGGGGGGGAGAGGGGGGGAGGGTAGGGTGGTAATCCATTATTGGCTTCAGATGGAATGCTATTGAATATTTTTAATTCAAATTTTTGGAAATTGGAATTATCGCTGTTATAAAATTTTTAACTTTTTAAAATATGATATTCAATAACATAAATTTTATGGAGTGGATTCTCCGCCACCACCAGTGATGGAGTTCCCGATGCGACGGAGAATTGAGCATCAGGCTAAAAACGGGATGGGCGCTGTTCCAATGCTCAGGTCCGCCAGCAGCAAGCTACACGCCCCACGCAGGCAAGATAATGCAAATGGTTCATTTGAACACATTTGCATCTGATTAGCAGGCTGGAAGCCCGATTCTCCATGCCTCCATGATGCTCCGGCACTCTCAAGCTGGGATTCACACAGGCGTAATTTGGTGCAAGTATTTTCCAGTATGGCCCAGACATGTGTATCCCATAGTGGGTAAAGTACTGTAGGTGACCCCAAAGTTCACTGGAGGGCCCCCCACCATGCAAATGCTGCTCACCCCACCCTCCAGACCTCCCATTCAGACCCCCCCTCCAGGACCTCCTAGCAGAGACCCCATCCCAGTTACCCCCCATATCAGAGACCTCCCATCAGTCACCCTGCTTGGAAGCTGAAGAGCAGTCTAGGCAGAAGCAGTGAAAAATCAGTGCCTTTTCATTTACATATCCCTTACATCTACTGCCTCAGACAGTAGTGTTGAAAGCAGCAGCTGTTATCTCATAGTAAGCCAAAGCACATCATAAGGCTTCAACCCTTTCAGATCCTTTGATCTCCATGGCTTCTAGCCACTTTCAAAGAGAAATGGCGTGTAACAGGTAGCAATTGACAGGGTAACAGCTTCCTGACAGTCAGTGTCTGGATTGTTTATTGTTATTTCCCATCATGCTTGAATGTATCTCAGGTATCCTGCTGTGAGGCTAACTACAATTTTTATTAATTTGCAGCTGTTACTGACAGGTCATCACCACATCAAAAGGAGTTAAATGCTTCTTGCTGAGAAAAAAAGGAACGGAAAGCACTTGTCGCCTCGATGATTATGAACATTGTGGTTCGCTTCACAGCAGGATATTGGGATGTATTCCAGCATTTCTGTTTGGGGTCTGATGGAGGATCAGTGGGGGGTCACTCTCATGCACGTGCGCTGTGGGGGGGGGGTGTCTCATAATTCCTGTAGTGGTGGTGGGCAGAATTTGCATTGGGTGGGGGGGGGAGCCAGTTGCCTGACCTCGGTATCGGGCCACCCACTCAAAATGACGGTCCGATCGTAGTATTCCGAACGGAATCACTCCTGGATACTAGTCCTAGCAGTTGCGCAAAGCAGTGGTGATTCTATTCCAGCAGGAGAACCTAGGGCGGGACTCACCATTCCCCGACATCGATATTGTAATCGGCGATTGGGAGGAGAATCACTTCCGATGTCGAAATCGGGGGTAGCGCCGGTTTGACGCCAGTTTTCTATCCTCTGCCCCCTCTGAAATGGTGTCACCATGTTGTGGCCGCACGCCGTTGGAACGCTGTTGGAGCATCACCTGAAGCCCCTCCCCGATGCTCCACCCTGATGGGCTGAGTTCCATACCGCGCGGGGGTGGTGGTTTCAGCGGTCGGGATCCCGGCGTGGAGGCTGCAGACTGTTCAGCGCCGTCAGTTGGCCGGGAGCTGTGCTGATGGCCGGAGGGGCTTCTGCGAGGGCTGGGGGGACTGGTGGGGGGTGGCCGGGGGGCACTATTTGACAGATCGGGTCCGCACACGGCCGGTGCCATGTTTTACGGCGCGGCCGCTGCAGGTCATTGCTGTGCGCATGCGTGACCAAGGACCTGGACATTCTCCAGCCGCTTATATCGTGGGAGCTGGGAGTTTTATCCGACTCGACTGCCAGCCCCTGACCGGTCGCAGGATAAAACGCCATAGTTCCCACGCCAGCAATGGCACTTAGCCTGAAAAATGGTGAATCCAGCCCCTAGTTTCCCAAATGCCCTATATTTCTGTGACAGCCAAAGTATGGCCCACAGGCCACACAGCTATTCAGTCGGTAGCAACTGAGCAGCGATTTGTATTTAAAATCCCTAAACTTCTGATTTTGCCTGTTCAAACTTTGAACATCTGGGTCAGAATTCTTCGGCTGATCGCAGGCAGCAGTATTCTCTGGTCCCGCTGGCAATGCGCCTCCTCCCGTGGATTTCCTAGCAGTGCGGTTTCAATGGGAATTCCCATTGATAGCAGTGGGATGCCGGAAAATCCTCTTCTGGAGATTTTTTTTTAATAAATATTTTATTGAAAATTTTTGGTCAACCAACACAGTACATTGTGCATCCTTTACACAATATTATAACAACACAAATAACAATGACCTATTTTATAAACAAAAAATGAATAAATAATAAATAACAAAAATGAAAACTAACCCTAATTGGCAACTGCCTTATCACAAGTAACACTCTCCAAAAATATAATTTAACAGTCCAATATATAATTATCTGTCGCAACGACCTATACATATTATACAGTATATATTAACAACCCTGAGAGTCCTTCTGGTTCCTCCTCCCCCCCCCCCCTCCCCCCCCCCCCCCCCCCCCGATCCTGGGCTGCTGCTGCTGCCTTCTTTTTTCCATTCCATCTATCTTTCTGCGAGGTATTCGACGAACGGTTGCCACCGCCTGGTGAACCCTTGAGCCGACCCCCTTAGAACGAACTTAATCCGCTCTAGCTTTATAAACCCTGCCATGTCATTTATCCAGGTCTCCACGCCCGGGGGCTTGGCTTCTTTCCACATTAACAATATCCTGCGCCGGGCTACTAGGGACGCAAAGGCCAAAACATCGGCCTCTCTCGCCTCCTGCACTCCCGGCTCTTGTGCAACCCCAAATATAGCCAACCCCCAGCTTGGTTCGACCCGGACCCCCACTACTTTTGAAAGCACCTTTGTCACCCCCATCCAAAACCCCTGTAGTGCCGGGCATGACCAAAACATATGGGTATGATTCGCTGGGCTTCTCGAGCACCTCGCACACCTATCCTCCACCCAAAAAAATTTACTGAGCCGTGCTCCAGTCATATGCGCCCTGTGTAATACCTTAAACTGAATCAGGCTTAGCCTGGCACACGAGGACGACGAGTTTACCCTGCTTAGGGCATCTGCCCACAGCCCCTCCTCGATCTTCTCCCCCAGCTCTTCTTCCCATTTCCCTTTGAGTTCATCTACCATAGTCTCCCCTTCGTCCCTCATTTCCCTATATATATCTGACACCTTACCATCCCCCACCCATGTCTTTGAGATCACTCTGTCCTGCACCTCTTGTGTCGGGAGCTGCGGGAATTCCCTCACCTGTTGCCTCGCAAAAGCCCTCAGTTGCATATACCTGAATGCATTCCCTTGGGGCAACCCATATTTCTCGGTCAGCGCTCCCAGACTCGCGAACTTCCCATCCACAAACAGATCTTTCAGTTGCGTTATTCCTGCTCTTTGCCACATTCCATATCCCCCATCCATTCCCCCCGGGGCAAACCTATGGTTGTTTCTTATCGGGGACCCCCCCAAGGCTCCAGTCTTTCCCCTATGCCGTCTCCACTGTCCCCAAATCTTCAGTGTAGCCACCACCACCGGGCTTGTGGTGTAGTTCCTCGGTGAGAATGGCAATGGGGCTGTCACCATAGCCTGTAGGCTAGTCCCCCTACAGGACGCCCTCTCTAATCTCTTCCACGCCGCTCCCTCCTCCTCTCCCATCCACTTACTCACCATTGAAATATTAGCGGCCCAATAATACTCACTTAGGCTCGGTAGTGCCAGCCCCCCCCTATCCCTGCTACGCTGTAAGAATCCCTTCCTCACTCTCGGGGTCTTCCCGGCCCACACAAAACCCATGATGCTCTTTTCAATCCTTTTCTCTTCTGGAGATTTATAAAGGTGGGTTGGTGTTGGGATCACGGCAACAGGTCAGGAACCCCATCACTGAAGTAGCGTGTTTTGCCATAGCTGTTTAACTCACGCACTTGTTAAGGGAAGACTCTACATTTATAGGGACCCTGACGGGAGTCACATTGACTGCATGCAGCATGTGAGGGCCGTAGGAGGTAACAATGATGGCAGGAAAATGAGAGAAGGTCACCTCCCTATTCCCCATACCATCAGTTCTCTGGATATTCCCTCGAGGTGATGCTAAAGGTGGTAAGGATCAAAAGAGAAGCCTTCTTTTCCACAGACCATAGGTGTGTGGCGTCTTGCATTAGTCAATAAACCGGTCAAATCGCTGGCTTTGAAAGCAGACCAAGGCAGGCCAGCAGCATGGTTCAATTCCCGTAACAGTCTCCCCAAACAGGCGCCGGAATGTGGCGACTAGGGGCTTTTCACAGTAACTTCATTTGAAGCCTACTTGTGACAATAAGCGATTTTCATTTCATTTAATTTCATTATGTCCACACGTTCCAGGTCTCGTATTCCTAATTTGCTGTTTTTCTCACTGTTAGAGAACAAGGAGAGCAAAGAACTGGGGGAGGGGGAGGGGTGGGTTGCTGTGGACCTCCAGTTGCTGCCACAGTGACAGCAGTGGAGGAACATGCCTTGCCGATTGGTAGGATGGCACAATCCATGGGTCTTGGCAATGCGGATATTGGGGGGGGGGGGGGCGGAAGGTTGGGCGGGAGTGACAGCATTAGATATCACAAAGAGAGCTGAGGATGACTGAGAACCACAAGGTGCTCCCCTCCACTGTTTAGAGCGAGCGAAACGTGGTCGGGAGCAAGGGACCACATTGTGAGGGTTCTCCTTTTTAGGGATGGGTGGGTCCTAAACACCTTTTAGTTTGGGAGGGGGAGTTGGCCGCGAAGTGTTTGAATCTTCTGGAACATCAGCTTTATCCGTAGGGGTTGGAAAAACACATCTTGGGTCTGTGGAAATCACTAACTGTGTGACTTCAACCCCGAATACCTGAGCAGAGCCTGTTCTCCTAGATGGAAGTGGATCGACCCTACCTATACTGGATGTGTGCTTCTTGGGCAGTGGGGGGGAGAAAGCTGCATAAGGTCTTAAATTCAAGTTTTCTTTTGAGGCCTCTACATTGACACTTGCTGCATGTATTGTAATGACATGTAGAGTGGAAGATTCCAGGCTATCTACCAACCAACAATGGTGTTATGGGCAAGGTGTTTTCAAAACCCCAAAATGTATCATGGGGTTCAACCAACCTCTCTTCTTTAATGGATTGGTGCTTTTGAAGCACGCGACTTGTTCCCTAGGTGTGATATTACAATTATGGACATGTGGGTTTTTAAACACAAAACAATGTTTATTCTATGAACTCAATTTAACCTCTTAAATAAACATTATTAACACCCCTTACTTCAAAGATAACCCCGAAAATATTCTAACACTAAATAATCCTTCAGTTATCCCTTTCAACATCCATGAGACTTAACACCTTTCAACAGAAACACATCCGGTTAAAGGCTTTACTATTATGAGTTTAAATCACCCAAATGATCCAGAGATGGTCTTTCATGGCAGAGATCACAGCAGATCCAGCTCACTGCAAAACAGACACACACCCAAGCTCTTTTTCAAACAAACTTCAAAAACAGAAGGTGAGCTCAGCTTATCTTCCCCCCCCCCCGTGACATCACTACATCACTTCAGTAATATGATCAGCTTCATCTGTTAAAGGTACATTGCTTAAATATCCATTTCTTAAAGGTACTCTCACATGACAATGGTTTATAATAGAGTTGCCCAGGGCAGCACGGTGGCGCAGTGGTTAACACTGCTGCCTCACGGCGCAGAGGTCCCGGGTTCCATCCCAGCTCTGGGTCACTGTCTGTGTGGAGTTTGCACATTCTCCCTGTGTCTGCGTGGGTTTCATCCCCACATCCCAAAGATGTGCAGGGTAGGTGGATTAGCCATGGTAAATTGTCCCTTAATTGGAAAAATGAATTGAGTACTCGAAAAAAAAAAATTTTTTAATAATCGAGTTGCCCCTTGGCTGCTTACAACAGAGGTGAGCTCCATGAATTGGACAGAGGTGATTCCTGTCACTTTAAAATTGACCTGGTTCAAGCTGAACCTTGTGTAAATTGTAGTTGTCCCCCTCCCAGGCTGTTGACCTGTTTCTGAGACTCCCGTATAGCTCTGACTACCAGATATCTCTGTAAATCTCACCAGTTTGGGATATTTTGCAGTGATGCATGTAAAGTGCTGTCTGATTAAAGTAATTTTTAAAATAAAATAAAAAAAGATATCACAAAACCGCTTTTCATATGACAAAACAATCACTCATGTTAAATCAATGTCGCCACCAACTGAAATGTCATGGTATGTATAATGGAAGGTTTCCACATTGTCATGAGGCTATGCCCCTTTGCTTTTGAAAGTATTATTTTTCAACTGTCAGCTGACAGGAAATTTTGCAATTTAAAAAGAGACAAAGCAAGCTACTTAAAAATACAAAGCTACCTTCCAAGGTAAATGTGTAAAACATATCACCCTCAGAGGAGTGTGAAGAGAGAGACGTTTCCTATAATTCAGAGATGAATCGAAAGTAAGGAATAAGCATTGTAATACAAAGTGCTGGATATTGAAACAATGGATGCGATTTAATGGAAACGTTTCTATAGTGTTAGCGAGCGGGAACTGCTGTGAACTTCCCGACGCTCTACCCGGCGAGGCCGTCACTCATATCAAACGCTAATTGGTCCCCTTAATGAGGCCCCACGGACTTCACACCACAAACGATGGTCCCGCCGGCTGATTCGCCGGCACCATGCCTGCCAGCTCCCCACTAACAACGAAGAGCAGCACTTAAACTGATTCTGCAAAGCAAACCCCTCACAGCTCACAGCCATGCCACTGAGGAGACCAGCCCCACGATTCAGGGCTGCTGACCTAGCCAGGTTGTTGAATGTGGTCGAGACCAGGCAGGATGCCCTGTTCCCCCAGGAGGCCCGGAGGGTCAGCCACTGGGCAGCCAGTGCCGCCTGGGAGGAAGTGGCAGCGACTGTCAACTCAGGGAGCGTCACCAGGAGGACCAGAATCCAGTTAAGATCTATTAAGACCTACTTGAGTGAGCGCAGAATGGCTCCTGACCTCGATGCCTTGCGGGAATTGGGTAGATCTCACCAAGGTGTACTTGCTGCCAGGAAGCCCGCAGGAGGCTTCACCCTGCATCTACCAGGGGCACGTGCTCCCATTCGAGCGTAACATGGCTGGTGGATCTCGCCCATACGGTAGGATTCTCCATTGTGAGTCCGCCTCACTATCGTTGTCAGCAAGGACGGAGAATTTGGCACTCAGCTAAATCTCCATTCACTGCAGCAGGAACAGAGAATCCCATCGCCGTGAAGGAACGGAGAATAAAAGTTATCAACTAAAACTGTCTGGTGAAAGAAAATTAATCATGACACTCTATGCCCTTGAATGTTCCATTAACATATAAACAATTAATACCAACAAATCTGCAATTTCCTTGATAAAAATACATTTTTGATGGTCTTTGCAATTTGATTAAAACTTCCTCCTTACTAAAAGTTATTCGTGCAGGTGGCTTTCAGATACATTTCCTACTTGGTTTTTGTAGTTCCACTCACCAGCTGATCGCTCTAGAATGGCATTGCTAATGTTTTGGCAGCATGTACTATAATCTAACCAGTTGGCTGCGAATTTGTACACAGCAAGAAGGTTCCACAAAGAGAAAAGGGGACAGAATAATTTCACCTACAACAAGGCTTTTAGTGCACTGCTGAGATAGGATTAACTCCCAAGTCTTTGTTATTTGTTAAGAAGTGAATTCCATATCTCAAGGACAGCACAGATGAAAGAATAGTCACCAATGATTGATCAATTAATAAAGAAAAGTGCAAGAGGCCAGAATTAAAGCAATGCCGAGATCGCAGAAGGTTTTCGAGCTGGATGGTACTAGCCTCGACCTTACCATTACCTTTTTCACTTCCTGCACTGTTGCTAAATTATCGGACTGCGAATCCAACATTCAGTATTGGATGAGCATGAATTTCCACTAAGTGAATATTGGGATGACTGGAACCAATGGGCACAATCGAACGGCCACACTGAGTCCAAAAAGCAGTGTGCTGCGGCGCAGTGTGGCCAATGGAAGCTGGGAGGCCCTGCTCCCGGGATCTACCCGGCTTGCAAAGCTTCACGAGATCTAACGCGATCTTGCGAGACGTTGCGATGTAATTCCTGCCCATTGTGGGCAGGTTCACTTGAAGGCAAATCGGCATATTAAAGCGAGACAGCTAGTCTCACTTTAATGTCCAGTTTCCCGAGGTACCCGAGCTATTGAGATTCATCCCCTTTGCCTTGGAGACCTAGGGCAAGTGCCACTCCGTAATGGTCGCCACAAACGGGGACCAGACGGAACGGCATTTATTGGGGTCTCCCAGGGGATTGGAAGCCTTTGGGCAGGGTGGAACCCTTGGCACTGCTGATGCCACCCATGCACCCTGGCATTGCCAGTCTGGCACCCTGGTAGTGCTATCTGGGTGTCAATCTGGCACTGCCAAGGTGCCCAGGTGAAGTTGCCAGCTGGAAGGGGAACTGCCTTGGTGCCAGGCTGACACAGCCAAGGTGCCATGCTGGTATTTTCTGCATGGTGGCGATCGGGCTGGGTTGGGGGTCCCGGGGGGGGAGGGGGGTAGCTTGGCCCTCCCATAGTGTATTGGGGCTTGGGGTGGTGGTTTCGGATAGCTTCAGGTGCTCCAAAGATAAGGCTGCCATTTCTGAGGTGGACAATCATTAGCGCATGATCGCTGAAGACTGGATGTCAGCCAAGCATCTGACAATTTAAAAGTGGTGCAGTGATCAAGGGAGGTGGTGGTGAGATAGAGTTGAGTGTCATTAATGTACTTGTGGAACCTAACTTTATATTTTCAGGTGGCACCCTGTGGTGTAATTATGAGTTTAATGAATGCATCTATTTCACTACATAAGGAAAACAGTTAATGGGCGGAATTCTCCGCCCATTGATGCCGGAATCAGAAAACACGATTGGGCGGAAAATCGTGCCTGAGGTGAAAATCGTGGCAGGCGCCAGACGCCCCAAAAGAATGCCGTGCTCCAGTACCTCAAGAGCAGCGTCAATGCATTCTATTCTACTCCGCACATACAGTAAACGCCGTTGGCATATCATTAACGGGTCTGACCCAATATTCTCCGAGACCTCCGTGACGCTCTGCACCGGGAGGAATTACCGACGGCGAGTATCACTTGTGAAAATCACTTATTGTCACAAGTAGACTTCAAATGAAGTTACTGTGTAAAGCCCCTAGTCGCCACATTCCGGCGCCTGTTCGGGTAGGCTGGTACGGGAATTAAACCATGCTGCTGGCCTGCCATGGTCTGCTTTAAAAGCCAGCTCTTTAGCCCTGTGCTAAACTAGCCCCTGTGGTAAAACTTGTGGTTTTAAAAATAGAGAAACAGGCTCCATAGATGATGTGGGAGAGAGAGGAGGTAGGACATGCAGAGGTGTGACCATGGGTCGCTTGTCCTGCTGCTGGCCCCGGGGGGGGGGGGGGGGGGGGGGGGGGGGGGCGGGGGTAGGAGAACACCAGGGGATGGGCCATGGGGTCCGGGTGACCACCAACCCCTCCCCCGCCCCGGGACCAGGGTGTCCAGGCATGGGCCTGCAAGGCAGCTATCTTGCTGCGTACCCCACTGTGCCCCCACCCCACCACCACTGTACTCCACCCTACATCCTGCACCCCACCACCTCCGCACTCCACACCCATCCTGCACCCTACCACCCCTGCACTCCACCGCATTCTCCTCCACCCTACTAACTCCGCCCCCCCCGAACCAGGCGCCACCCACCGGCGGGGTCTCACAGGCCCCATCCACAGTAGCCCCTACAAGAGGGCGGCGGACAGAGACCAGGGAACGTACCGCTGTCATGGGTAGAGCCAGCCACCGAGCCAGCCACCGGTAACCCTGCCAGCAGGAATGGGTGCCTGTCAGGGCCAGGGATGTGGGGCAGAGAGCAGAGTGCCAGGGAACGACCTGTGGTTGGTATGGGTATGAGGGAGGAGGGGGTCAGGGACGGCAGTGCGGGCCGGGGTTACCATGCATCCCTTTGGACCTGCTTTTTTTATTCGTTCATGGGATGTGGGTATCGCAGACTGTGCCAGCATTTATTGCCCATCCCTAATTGCCCTTGAAGGGGCAGTTAAAGAGTCAACCAAATTGTGGTAAAGAGGGCAAATTTCCTTTCTTAAAGGACATTCATGAACCAGATCGGTTTTAGCGACAATGGTTTCATGGTCATCGTTAGATTTTTAATTCCAGTTTTTAATTGAATTCAAATTTCACCATCTGCAGTGGCGAGATTTGAACCTGGGTCCCCAAAGCATTACTCTGGGTCTCTGGTTTACTAGTCCAGTGACAATACCACTACACCACCCCACCCCCTCAAGTTTGGGCGTGGGTTTACGCACCATGCTAACATGTCTTTCACCTCCCCCAGGCAATGGCTATCGGAATCCAACCAGGAAGGGTGGTCTTCATCATGGGCACCACAGCCCTGGGGATACAGGAAGGCTGAATTTGCATGAGCTGCTCGAGGGTTCACTCACCTCTCCAGCCGAGGACCCCCCCCCCCCACGAGCACTGGAGTGGCAAGCCAAGCGCCCACAGGCTCTTTGCCTGTGAGCAAAGATGGCTACTCACCTCCTTGGGTCCCCACAGCAGCCCATCCATCAGGTTCACGTTTTTCAAAAGGAGTGCTAATCAGCGCCAGCGTGACCACTGGGGAGGCTGCTGAATGACAGAAGGCCTTTGGATATGGGGTGGCTCACGTTAATTGTATGGAAATAGGGCTGAAGTGGTGATAATTGGTTTCTCGCCACGCTACGCCGAGATCACGATTTCACCTCCAGGAGTGGGCCGGTTGCATCTCAAACTCTTTGGCGTCTGGCGCGGTTCTCATTTCCGGGCTCTCCTGCTATTCACTGGCCTCGTTTCGCTCGAATGAGAGCACAATGAGGCCTGAGAAGTGTGCCCTTAATCTCTGAAATGGAGAATCCCGCCCCATAACTAAAATTAAAACCCTTCTGTAAATATAATTCCACTTTGTCAAAAGAGGTTTCAATTGTCCTTGCTAAATGCTGAGCCAGGAGGATTTAGATATGCATGGCTAATTATGGCATATGCTCATGACATATCTTGCTGTTGTCTATCCAAGGATAAATTGACTGTCTCTGATCGAACCTGAAATTCTCACGTTTAAACGTACAACACAAGTAAAAGCCAGCTGCTGTACCATGGACTCTGATGGTCTCCAGAAGCACAAGCTCTGCATCACCTTATTAGAGACTCATACAACATGTCAGAAAGGTCTTACTAACCAATGTCAAATCAACTGGTAGAGGTTGTAACATAAACTTGGGGGAATTATTTTGTCCATGCTCCATCAGTAGAGCTCAAGAGCTGCTGCAGGGTCCATCTGTATCAACAGTGACCTTGATATTTTTAAGTCACGGCACAAGGTAACTGTTGAGTGTTGTACCCAGTGCCATTTGAATGAAGGATTGTGTTTTATTCCCATTGTATATGTTGACATGTGTATACACATCACAAGAATTTCTCTGATACCTAAGTGAGCAGAATTCTGGCCAGATCTCAATTAAACCTGTTCTGAAGTGATATTCTACTAGATACATTGAATATCATAAATTCAGTAGAGCTTTAACTGAAATCTCTTATTAAAATGGTTGGAAGGCTTCAGTTTTATTCCCCACCTAATTGCTGAAACTGAACTTTGTACTGTTAAATGTGAGCTAGGGATGGTGGATCAAATAAGGCCAAATTAGCTGTGGCCTTTATTTGCTGACCATGGCTTCTGAAAAAGGAACAGAAAAGATATTCACGCTCAACCTCCTATAAAACTTAATAAAACATTGTTGAGCCTGAAAGAGTTGTTACAACAGCTGCCTTTCTGTTGTTACATGCTGTAAGGAGCCAACGGTTAGATATTTTGCTGCAAAGTTACACATTTGAAATATTTAAGAGTGAAGTTTAAGACTAGAAAATACAATTCTCAAAGATTTGGATAAAAGCACCATGCCATAAATAAGGCACAGTTCATTATTCCACCATATAAAAGATCAAACACTCACGTTTTTCACACAGTTGCTTATGTCCATTATGTGGTCGGCGAATTTACTTAAAATGACATCAAATTTAGCTTTGCCCTGACCAGCAGAGTACTGAAAGGAGTTAGATATTTCGATTGCATGCTGTCCTGCCATTGATAAGAGCAATGCAATTTTACAAGCATCAGTGGCATTAGTTAAGTCTGCAGCTTCCAGATGTATTTGAAATTGCTGTTTAAAAAGTTTCCAATTTGCATTTAAATTACCAGTAATCTTGAGGTGATGTGGAGCTTGTATGTGGTCCATCGAGGCATTTGTCTTCGAAGGATTTGTTTGCTGTGATGCTTCTCCAGTCGAATAGTTGCTACAGTTATCTTCTTTTTCTGATCTAACTAAATCACTCTAGCTAAGTTTCCTGAAGCCAAACCTGGTACCATGTTATGTTTCAACTCCTGGAAGCATGTTATATTACGTGATTGTAATACGTCGTTACTTTGCTTTACTCCCAGAATGGTCTGATGGTTAGATTACAATGAAACTAACAATCTTCAATAAATAGCAAATAACATTTAATGAATAATGAATATAAATGCCAATGAGTTTGTTCACTCTACAGAACTATCACTGATGATAAATAAATCCGAAGAAGGATTATCTATGTTTAACTACACGTGCCAACTAAGCTATATCTCTCTAACACTCTGCTATCCAGTCACTCCTGGTTCGAAGAGTGGGAGGATCTTCCAGGTTCAGTTTATGGGCGGGATTCTCCGCTCCCGGGACTAAGTGCCCGCCCCGTCGTGAACGCCGTCGCGTTTCACGACGGCGCGAACAGGGCCCGGGCACGACCTACTCTGGCCCCCACAGGGGGCCAGCATGGCGCTGGAGCGGTTCACGCCGCTCCAGCCTCCTTACGCAGCGCCAACCCGCGCATGCGCAGTTGGGGCAGCTCATTCCTGCGCATGCACAGTTGGGCCGTGCCATCCTGCGCATGCGCGGGGAACTTCATATGCGCGCCGACCCCTCACAACATGGCGCCGGGGCTCTGGGGCCAGCCGCGGGAGGAGGTAGGCCCGGGGGGAAGAGGCCGGCCCGCCGATCGGTGGGCCCCGATCGCGGGCCAGACCCTATCAGAGGGCCCCCCCTGGTGAAGGAGCCCCCCTCCTCCACAGGCCGCCCCCCCCCCCCCCAGCGTTCCTGCACAGTTCCCGCCGGCAGCGACCAGGGATGAATGGCGCCGGCGGGACTGTCATTTTCTTCGCCGGTCGCTCGGCCAATACGGGCCGGAGAATCGCCGCTCACCATTTGTGGCGATTCTCCGAGCGGCCCGGTGCGATTCGCGCGCCGGTGGTTTCGGGGGGGGGGGGGGGGAGAATCGCGTGCGGGTGTCGGGGCGGCGTGGTGCGACTCGCTCGGCATGCCGGCAATTGTCGCACCCGGCGTGGAGGGGGAGAATACCGCCCTATATACCTGAATCTAGTGCTGCTATCTAGTGGTTGTCTAACACTATGATACAGTTGTTAACCCCTCATATGCCATCAGACATACAGATCACTACACATAACACACAAAAGCATATGGTTCAATTTCATTTTAGGTTGATATCAATATATGATAAATAATCTGTTTTGGAGAAATCTATGATTTATTTTAACCTTTTACTCAACAGAAGAGATTACTTGAAATTCAACCATAAGTGATTATTCTTAAGCAGCAATCAAATACCTCTTGAAAATACCATAGCAGAGGATGGGGTACTAGTCATTACTGTAAGTAAAAGCTGAAAGAGCTTCAATAATCAGAAAAAATAGCAGCAAACAAAACAATAATGTGTTGGAGGTCTGTGAATGAGCACAGCTTGACTTACACAAGAAAACATCAGTCCAGAAAATAACATAAACTGGATTGTTGGCGAACAACATTTCCAAGTATTGCTCATAACTCTACCAATACATTCCTTACCTAGTCCAATCTCGGTGTGCACTCTTTTTCGGAGGAAATATATTCCAATAATAAAATGAACTGAGAAAAGACAACACTATGCCATTGAGCACATTGATGAACCATTTATCCCAGACCACTATCACTTGAACATTCCTGCCAATTGCAGTGATAAAAGTTCAAAATATTCAGTAATGAATGCAATATTATCATATGATGGTCCATGCAGAATTAATTTGTCTCCATTCATCACAGTTATCAAGAGGCTATTGTTAAGTAGCTGCCGCCCCCAAGCTCAGTGCTTCAGATGTGCTATTATAATTGAGATAACATGTTACTTAAGATGTTTTGGTTATTATTAATGTATTTTTACATCACAATTGCAATACAGCAACATCTGTACCCAGCAGGAAAAAACAAGAATTCCGAAATACAGTATTTCAGCTGTGCTCTGAGCTTCTCCCCAAGGCCTTGATACATGGCTGATTATGGAAACTACAATGTTAATTCAAGCATAATGTTGTTCTGGGGTTTTAAATCAGTAACATCGAGGGAAGGGGATAATCCACCTGCTAATCAAATTCATACAACCTTGATAAAAGTTTTATTCTTGGAAAAATGTAAAACCTATTTATGTCATAAAGTTGACTTGTGAAATTTGCTTCACTTGAAGAACGTTTTTTGCCATTTCGATTTTATTTTTGTATAGTATAATTGAAAATCAGAGCGATCTCGATTTTGTGTAACAATTAGTGACAACATTATTAGAAAAATTATCTTCTGTGTGCATATGGAGAAGAGGTTTCCTGGCCCCTTGGAAACAGGCTTATAGGTGGCACTGGAAGGAATTTCACGAAAGCTGGCATTGGGCAAAAGGGCCAACTCGCTTCTGCTTCTGGGCGATCTTCCCAGAGACAGGTCAATAAGTGCAGAGGATAGCCGTTTGGCATGGATAGGCAGCCTCGCGGCTTAATTAACAAACTGAGGAGGAGAAAACTGTGGATGCCGGAAATCTGAAGTAAAAACAAAAAGTTCTGGAAATACACAGCAAGTCTAGCAGCATCCGAGGACAGCAAAATCCCATTTCAGGTCAGTGACCTTTCATCGCAACTGGGAATAGTTAGAAATGGAATAAGTTTTGAGAAAGGAGGGGTGCGAAAAGGGACAATAGCAAGGTCCATGATAGGGTGAAAGACAGGAGAGATTGAATGACAGAAGAGTTAAGGCAGAACTTTTTGCTCCTCCCCTCACCCGAGCAACATGTTTTGCAGCAGCAGAGGTGGCCTGTCATTAGCCAGTGGTGACATTTTCCAGTCCCGCCACAGGCAATGGGTTTTCCTGCTATTCGCACCTTCCGCCATTAGGGAACCTGCATTGGGTGGGAGTCACGTTCAGCGGGATCGTTAAGAACGGCCAGAACATTTTGGCCTTAGCCTTACAGGGCCAGAGGAATGGTAACGGGTCAAGAAAAGAAACAAAATAATGATTAACTGCCTATTGGTCGGTTGACTGTTTTCAGCATCAGGATCTCCCTGACGGCGGAGGATTTGTCCTTTCCTTACACCACTGCACACCTCCCAGTCTGAAGGCCAAGCCCAGGCAATAGGAGAGCGCGAGGGTATTTTAAAATGAGGGCACACTTGGAGGGATGAAGATATATTTTTTAGAGGGCAGAAGGCAGCAGACCCCTTGGATTGGAGGAAAAGGCCTCCAGGGAGATCTAGTGACCCTGTGAGTGGGCCATGGAACCTCTGGCTCCAATGCTCCCCACCTTCAGCCGACTGCAGGGTGGCCACCTCCACTACACAGCAAGGGGAGGCTAACTGTTGGCAGCAAAATGCCAGCAAGGCTCTCTAAATTTCCCTCAAAATTTTTGAATTGGCTGCCTGCCTCCTTTCAGTGGGCAGCTTTTCACATTCCTGCCCATTGCTAGCAAACATGCTCAGTGATGGGAATACATCAGGGAGCCATCCTGAAGTGGCTCCCCACTGTTTTCTCACCTCCTTCCACACTCCCAACACAGCCTGCCTCCCCGTCTACCTCTACTGGGCCAGCAAAAATTCAGCTCAAAGTCTGTTCCAGTCAAATCATTCACAAAAATGCTTTCAATTCAATTTCAAAGCAGCAAGAAATTATAAATGTGTATGTACCATTATTCTCATATATTTCTTGGGGTATTAAACTTTAAATATTTATGTAGACTGACATCCCAGTCCAGTATATATATCAATAATAAAACAGCACAATATTTTGAACATATAATGGGAAAAAATTACAAGAGACTGTCAAGTTAATGTAAACATCATCGTAATTGTTATTTTTCCATTTCTTATATTTATAACAAAACAGTCACTAGTTGTTACTTCACAGTATTCAACTATTGATTATCACTTGATCATCTTGAAGTTCCCATCTCACGATTACTAATCTTTTAGTATAGATGCCATCCACCAGTTACGAACAGCACAATGACCATTATCGCCAATAATGATACGCACCATTGCTTCATACAGAACAGGCCAATAACGTGTATACATTGTAATTTATGATAAAATGGTAGCTGGAAATTATTGTGTCTACTTCTATTGGGCATCAGATTTTCGAAAGGGTGTGAAGGTTTTCCGGAGGGTGCAGAAAAGATTTGCAAGAATGGTGCAAGGGATACGGGATGTCAGCTATGTGGAAGTTTGGAGGAACTGGGGTTGTTCTCTTGAGAGGAGCGGTTGGCAGAAGATTCAGTATAGGGAATCTATTCATGAGAGATCTAGACAAGTCGCTAAACTATCCCCATTGGCTGAAATGTCAAAAACCAGAGGACACCAGTTTAAGGTGATTAACAAAAGAACCAATGGCAACTCGAATGGTTGGGTATTGCAGTGCACTGAGTGAGAATATGGTGCTGGCAGGTTCAATCACGGCTTTGAAAAGAAAACTGGATAAGCAACTGAGGAGTGAACATTTGTAGGTCTGTGGGGAAAGGATGAGGTAATGGGACTAGCAAAGTTGCTCTTGCAGAGGGCTGGCAGAATCACAAAGGACCGAATGACCTCCTTCTTCTGTGCTGTAACCATTCTATGATTCAGTTCATAGTAACAAACCTTTCATGGTTATAGAGTGTCATCTGAACTGCAAAATAGCTATCTTTTGAACTCATTTAACTCACCTGGTGGTGAGGTGAATGTCGCGCTGACATACTGCTTCACTAAATGCTGCAACAGATTCATATGCTTGTTTCCATTAAAGTGCTGTAGATGGAGGGCAATACAAACTTGGCTGACACCATGTGTACTTCCCAGCTCATGGCCAGAGACACCAGGAAATGGATCATTGTTGAGCTGGCCAACACTTCTTTTGAAGAGAATAATAACAAATACAGCAGTAGAAGTCTCTTGGTGCCCAGCAAGAAAAATAAGAACGCCAAAATACAATCTATCAGCTGTGCAATCTCCCTCTCCCCAAGGTCTCGGTATCTGGCTAATTATGGAAACTGGTATATTGTTAATTCAGGCGTACTGTTGTTCTGGGTTTTAAACAGGAGAAGATAGAGGGGGAAATACACATATTCATCCTGTTAGCACCAATCTAAATCACATTTAGTTGTTTTTTGGGGGCGAGAATGGTATGTGATGAAGGGGAACTCAACGAAAGTTGGCCCAGGGGCAGGGACTGAATTCTGGAATATTAACAATGATTAACTGTTGATGGGTGTTTAATGGACGGTACCATACTGTATTGGAATAGTTTCAGTTCAAACAGAATTCTTCATTATAATATGGCATTCATTAGATTTTTATAACATGAACTTCTCCACAAATGTTATAAGTATGGCATTCTAAGTATAAAGTTTCAAGAACATTTCAACAACCTGTGTTGTAAATTTTACAATTGTGAGCAGCCCAAAAAACCAAAAACAATCTCACTATTGTAGTTAAGTGCTACTCTTAATAAATGACTAGATTTTCAAACAATCAAATTGTCATCTTTTGTCCTTACTTCACATCACATTTACCCAACAATCAAGTATCTCTTTTCAGCATCCAACATATAAAATACTGTATCAGATACTACACCAATCTGAATACACTGGAAATGCCATAAATGAAGCGCACTCCATAGATTCTATGAGATGAAGACAGTTTCGAAAATAAAACTTTGCCATTAATGCATTATTGAACAGTTTTATTTTTAGGTAGCGTACATTCTAAAAGTAGGTAGGTTTTAAATAAGAGTTTATGAATTAAACTTACCATTCGTGCAGACATTTTTATTCTCAGGCACCGATAATTTCTTGCCTGCTGCTGTATGGAATATTGCTCATGAAATGATAGTAAATTGTTCCCTAGAAAACACATGGGAATTGTGTGCACATGTGTATTTTTGTGGACAGTTAATGAGTGATAGTGACAATGAGTGTGCACGTGATTTTAATTGTCATTGAGCTGATGTCGATGCTTCACGGTGAAGTAGTTACAGTTGCAATACAGTTGCAAGCAAAAATATCTGCTTTTCTGTTTATTTGCCACAAATGAGCCTATTTTCTGAGTCAGGAAATTCAGTGTGCCCCGCAGTGAATTGATAGGAAAGACCACAGATGGTAACCACCACCCCCCCCCCCCCCCCCCCCCCCCCGCCCCCCCTCCAGCATTTCAGCAGTAATGAACTGTTCGACCGTCCCGATTTGATAGAACCTATAACCTTAATTTCAGCTAAATCCACCTGGCAATGGAGCAGAAAATTGGACTTTGGGCTGAAAGTTAACATAAAAACAGCCATAATAATATAAAAACAAAATACTGCGGATGCTGGAAATCTGAAACAAAAGCAGAAAATGATGGGAAAACTCAGTAGGTCTGGCAGAATCTGTGGAGAGAGAAATAGAGCTAACATTTCGTTTGACTCTTCTAAAGGCAATGTGGTGATAAAAACAGTCGTACTGTTATAATATGAAATAACAGAAGCCGATAAGCAATGTTCCCTCCCAGCAACAGGATTACGCAGGTTGAGCACAAGTCAGTCCCTTTAAATTAACGTGTGTGTGCAGCCATACACAATAATTTAAAGGGACTGTACACCTAAATGAATAGATTATAGCTACAAAAAGTAGATTGAAAGGAATGCTGCTGGTACATAAATATGAACAACCTGAGGCTAAATATTTACAAACTACTCGCATTCTACTCTAGGAAATCAGGGGCGAGATTCTCCGACCCCCCGCCGGGTCGGAGAATCGGCGGGGGCTGGCGTGAATCATGCCCCTGCCGGTTGCCGAATTCTCCGGCACCGGATATTCGGCGGGGGCGGGAATCGCGCCGCGCGGGTTGGCGGGCCCCCCCCCCCCGCGATTCTCCGGCCCGGATGGGCCGAAGTCCCGCCGCTAAAATGCCTGTCCCGCCAGCGTAGATTAAACCACCTACCTTACCGGCGGGACAAGGCGGCGCGGGCGGGCTCCGGGGTCCTGGGGGGGGCGTGGGGCCATCTGGCTCCGGGGGGTGCCCTCCACCATGGCGGAGGCGGAAGAGACTCCCTCCACTGCGCATGCGCGGGAATGCCGTCAGCGGCCGCTAACGCTCCTGCGCATGCGCCACCCGGAGATGTCATTTCCGCGCCAGCTGGCGGGGCACCAAAGGCCTTTTCCGCCAGCTGGCGGGGCGGATATTCGTCCGGCGCGGCCATTCCGCACCTTTGGGGCGGCGCGGTGCCCGACCGATTTGCGCCATTTTAGGCGCCACCCTCACTTAGAAATCTTTTATTGGTGGTGGTGGGGGGCGAGTTTTTCACTGGCACTGCAAGGTGCGGGCATAAAGGCGCCGACATGCCCAGCTTCACACGGATCGGTGTGTCATTTTTAAAGGGCAGCCCGATCTCAAAGTGACAATAAAGGTTCCGCCCCCCCCTCCCCCAACCACCATCGCCAACATAAGGCCTTCAGTGTCACCCCCCGTCACCACCACCATCACCAGCATTGGAGCTTCTGTTCCCCACCCTACCCCCACTGACATCCTCGCCAGCATCAACCCCTCCCCCCAGGAGTGTTGGGGCTTTCCTAATATGGCTCACTTCATGCCCTCTCCTAATTGACAGTACCAGCATCCCGCCTCCCCACTAAGTGAGCAATACCCTACTATGGCTACGCCAAATGCCACGCCCCATGTCTACCTCAAGCCCCACCCCCTTCAGAGCCCACCCTTTGGCACTGCACCTGACACCCTTGCAGTGGCAACCTGCCATAGCCAGGTTAGCACTGCAGGTTGCCAGCCATATCACTGGCCTACCAGGGCAACAATGGCCTCTAAGCCCTCCCCAGCCTGGTCATCCCGTGGCCGGAATTCTCCGATCTTGCTTGCTGCTGGCATTCTCTGGTCCCGCTGAAAGTGAATGGAGTTTTGCCTGGGACGCTAATCTCACTTGCAGCGGGACGCCATTGGGAGAGATTGGAGAATGCCAGCCCTGGTCTCAGTTTGTGGAGATAGTGATTCATGCCAGCTTCACACTGCGCCAGCAGACGGGAGAACTGCAGGAACCGGGAGAATCCAGCTTGAACCAGATCCTGTGTATTTAAATGTGCGTAAATCAGATTACGCGGCTGAAGCAAGCTGAGAGTTTGCCGCCCGGTGCAAATCCTGCTTTAGGCCTCTCCTGGAATTCTCCCAGCCTAGCAGGATTTGTCCTGGGCGCTGGGTGCAATGCGGCTGGCGAATCGTCCCCATCATTTATGTCCTTGTAGTTTCTGAAAGTGACATTCCTCAAATGGGCAAATTTCTAAGATCTGGGCCCCGCGGGATTCTCCCTTAACCGGCGGGCGGGCCTTACCGGCGCCAAGGAGTAGCATGAATCACTCCGGCGTTGGGCCGCCCGGAAGGTGCGGAGGGGGATAGGCTGGCGCTGGCGGGGTTGGCAGCGTGCCAACCGGTGCCGAAGGGCTTGGCGGCCCGCCAACCGGCGCCGAAGGGCCTCTGTCGGCCGGTGTGAGTTGGCGCATGCGCGGGAGCACCAGTGTGTGCTTGCATGATCCCTGTACATGTGCAGGGGGTTCTTCTCCGCGCCGGCCATGGCGGACCGTTACAGCGGCCGGCGTGGAGGGAAAGAGTGCCCCCACAGCACAGGCCCGCCCGCGGATCGGTGGGCCCCGATCGTGGGCCAGGCCACCGTGAGGCCACCCCCCGGGTTCAGATCCCCCCCGCGCCCTCCCGAGGACTCCGCAGGCCGCCCGCAGAGCCAGGTCCCGCCGGTAAGGACCTTGTTTGGTTTACGCCAACAGGACTGATTGAAAATGGGCAGCCAC
Source organism: Scyliorhinus torazame (assembly GCF_047496885.1). Taxonomy (NCBI): domain Eukaryota; kingdom Metazoa; phylum Chordata; class Chondrichthyes; order Carcharhiniformes; family Scyliorhinidae; genus Scyliorhinus; species Scyliorhinus torazame. Next base: position 210,420,615 of record NC_092712.1, on the reverse strand, counting down.
TCGTCCCATCGCAGAGCGGAGGATCGCCGGGGGGGGGGGGGCCACTGCCAACGGCCCCCGACCGGCGCGACGCGTTTCCCACCCCCGCTGAAAAGCCGGCGTCGGAGAATCCAGCAGCCGGCGTCGGGGCAGCGGGACGGGATTCACGCCACCCGCCGGCGATTTTCCGGCCCGGCGGGGGGTCGGAGAATCCTGCCCCCGAGCTATGATATATTCCTGTAATATAAGCCTCCTTCCTATATGGTTGACCTAAATTTGTATGAGGTACATAACATTTTTATAAATAAAAAATAAGCAAAATAATCTCTTTTTTGATATAGCACCATTATAATAATTCACCATTGGTCATTGAATAAATTAGAAATGAGGGCTGCGTCCAAAATTATTTAAGGGTTTACATGTGCCCTTCCTGTGAACTCATACAACAAATCTCAAATTCACCTGATCATTCACTCCGAGAGACTAATTAATGCTTCATATATTGTTGCCAATCAGTGAGGTAGCAGTCTGAGAAGCAATAAATTTAATAAAAATATTCTGAGTTACTTCATTTTACATTCATTACTCTGATGAAAGATTACTGTTTGCGTATGTCAGTTTGACATAATATCACAACCATTAAGAAACCGCAATACAGTTTTAACTGAGCACCGAGCTATGTACCACCGCAAATTACAGCTGAATTCTTGCAAGACAACAGCAAGATAAAGCTCTTAAATATTTCACCCGGCCATCACACTTTCTTCAGTGTTTAAAGCAACAATGTAAAGTAATTATTTATTATCTAAGCTCAGTTCTTTCGATATAAGGAGGTGATCAGGTATGTCTCCCCATGGGAGATCACGAGGTAAAGAAAATAGTGAAACACAAGAGAAGCCAGTGAGTGTGACAGACTTATCAAATCATGAAGATTGCTATGATGTTAAAATAATATATTTCCATTATATATCCAATCTTGTTCAGATAATAATTATTGTCAGCATTGAAGTATCCATGCCAGGGGTGAGTTGGGGAGAGATTGGTGGAAATGGCAAGTTGTTAATGGAGTCTGTATTGTTCATTAATATTCAAGGAGACTGTAGTGGGCACAGATGCCAATATATAGTCACAAAGGATGAAAGCTTCAACAATCATACATGGAGAATGAGGAAGTGTACAATATATGGAAATGGATAGGAACTGCATGCAAGAGACAACCAGTTGATGACTTATTAAAATATTTTTAGCCTGACACAAATGTATACATGCATAACAAACAAAAATTATTGACCGAACTAAACCTTTGGTTTCAGTTATTGGTACGTAAAACTGGCTTCTTAGCCTAAGGACGTGGTCTTCCGGCCTCGTTACAGTCGCGCTCAAGCGTAACGAGGCTGGTGAATAGCGGGAGAGGCCAAAATCAAGAACCTCGTCAGGTGCCAAATAGTTTGCTCTGCAACCGGCCCGCTCCCGTAGGCGAATTCAGGATCTCGCCGTAGCGTGGCGAGAAACCAATTATCACCACTTAAGCCCTATTTCCATACAATTCACGAGAGCCACCTGTCAGTCACTGGCATCTCCAGCATGTGTTCGTGCTGGCGCTGAGTAGTACTTATTAAAAACGTGAACCTGATGAAAGGGTTTCTGTGGGGGAGCCACGGAGGGGACTAGCAATCTTTGCTCACAGGCAAAGAGACAGGGGCGGGCGCTGGACTTCAACCCCAGTGCTCGGTGAGGGTTGGGGAATCTTCCACTGAAATGGGCCGCCATGGGAGGGTGGGGGGAGGGAGGCGCTGATAGGGCAATTGGGGAGGCAATTGCTTGCGGGCACCGCCATACCAGCCCCATCCTAATGGCATCCCCTGCCCCTGGCTGTCTATCCCACCGATCATCCATAACCCCCACTGACTGCTGAGGCCTCTGGCTGCACAGCTGAAGGCTTTCGCTAATAGGCAATCGTGATTAAGTGTGCACTTGACACATGCCAAGTGGGTTCCCTTGGGTGCCGGGCCATGTCGCATGTGGGAGTCATTGCCGAGCATTCCAATCGCACCTTGATGCTTGGACACTGTGCGGGAGCCAACACCACACTCTCAGCAGCCAACATCCGAACACCCAGGGGATGGGGCACAGCTCCTGGGATATGTCCACGGCCGGGGGGGTGGGTGGGTGCCATGGGGAGGGGGGGTTGCCTGGAGAGACAGGCAAAGGGTCCGGGGGTCAGCCCACATTGCGGGAGAAAGTGACAGAGGCATCAGAATGGTTGTGCAAAATGTTTTTCATGTGCTGCACAATACACCACTCTAAATAGAGCCGCCGCCACCCCCCCCAACTCCCCCCGTCCGCCAACCTCACCCCCTCCCCAACCCCTACCTAACGCCACCCCCCTACCCCAGTGCCCTCAGTGATGCTCAATGTGCCTGGCCCTCAAAGCTCTACCACTATGTCTCGGTGTTTCCCCAGGATGCACATCAGAGGTGGTGGCAGCCAGCTGCTTACCTTGTCCCGTGGCCTTCGATGACTCTGGCGGGCATCCTCTGGGGGCTCTGGGCTCCGGCTCACTTGTCGACGGCACGTGCACAGACATGCCGCCCTTTCCCGTGTGCTGATCCCGAGATGCAGCCTCATCAGATGGGTGGAACTCGGCAATGCTAGTGGCCACCATCCCAATGGGATGGGCCCGGGCTGGCACTCAGCGCCCCCTCCTCCCGATCATGCCCACAAGACCCTGGGGTTCAACTTGGGATGGAGGGGCAATTAGTTAAGGCCCCGGATGTCCCTGCACCATCTGGTCTGCCAGCCCTGGTGGTTCCCCATAGTCCGCCCCAGCATGTTGAAGCCCTCGGCGATGCTTCTCAGTGACTGGTATACATCCCCCAGTGATCGGGCCATGCTCTGCAGTGCCTCAGCCATGCCCACCTGCATCTGGGGCAGTGCCTCGGCCATTCCCATCTGAGAGCGGGACATGTCCCGCAGAACTCCATCAAGGTCGGCCTGGTACTAGGTCACATCCCCCAGTGAGACAGACATACTGCCAAGACCCTCAGCCAGGGCCGTCACCTATAGCACAACACCTTGGACATCTTCACTCATGGTGCCGACGTTGTGCACCAAGCTCTCCACTCCGGTCGCTGCCCTCGCAGTGTTGGCCTCGGTGTCACTCATTGCCGGTGGCATCTCCTGTGCCCGTAGCCTCTGGGACACGTCCAATCGGCTATCGATATACTGGAGTGACGCTGACATCTCCCTCTGAATGTTCAGGTTGGTCCCTATCATCCCCATCAGCCCTGGGTAACTCCAGCTACTGTCTAGCTGGGGATTCCTGCCTCCACCTGATGTGCATCATCAACTGTGTGGTGCTCACCAGATTGTGTCCCCGAAGCCTGTCCACTGACATTTCCCACCGAGGTGTGTGTATCTGCGCTGGTGGAGGGTGGGGGTGACAGCTGTGTCGCGAACTGTTGCATCCTCGGAGCTCTCCTCCGAGGTGGTCTCCTGGGAGACTGGAGAGGAGGTCACCTGGGATGGGCCGGCGCCGTCAGTTGCAGGACCTGCGGGAGAATGGACATGTGTCAATGGGAGGGGTGGGTCAGTCAGTAAGGCAATAGCAACTCACATTTGACAGGTTCTCTGGGTGGAACCTGATGGCTCCTCACCTCTCCGGCATCCGCCAGCCTCACGTGGGTGACCGCCTCGCCCTCGGCCACCGTGGTCATCCCCAGGGCACGCTCCTCTAAGGAGGTGAGGAGTCTCAAGTCCGGCACCCCACCACAAGTCTGGGCCCTCTCCCGCAGATTAGGGAGAGTGTTTCCTGAGGGGACAAAGAAATGGCATTGTTGGCCACATGCGTGGTTCACAGTTGTGGAGGGGTTTAGGCGGAGGGAGGGTTGAAGGGGAAGGGGGATGGAGGTAGGGTTGGGGGTCACCTGGGGGGATGCGTCCTTCGGGGGTTGGGGGGTGGAACTTTGGTGTCTACTTACTCTGACCTGTGTGGGTCGTTGACCTTCTTCCCACACTGGAGGCCAGTCCTCCTGGTCACACTGTCTGAGCTAACTTCCACCACCTCATCCCAGGCAGCACTGGCTGCCTTGTGGCTCACCCTCCGGGACTCTCAGGGGAACAGGACATCCCTCTGGCCTCCACCGCGTCTCGCAGCCTCCCCAAGTCAGCATCCCCGAATCTTGGAGCCTGTCTCCTCGTTGCCATTGTTGTGAGCTGGCTGGGGTTGGCTGAGCAAGTGCAGCCTATGTGCTTCTCGACCTTGTTAGCGGGGGGGCTGATGAGCGCAGTCCTAGCGAATCAGCTGCGAGCCGGAATTCGGGGCAGTAAGCCCGTGAGGCTTCGTTAAGTGGACCAATTAACGTTGAATAGTGTTGCCAGCCTCGCTGAGTGCCGGGAACCCGCGACAATTCCCACTCGCCCTTAGTTTAATCTGCAGTTCTCACAGCATCGAAAAGAGTTTTTTGAAATCATCATGAATAATAGCAGAGAGCATCGATACAGCACTCAAATATAAACTGAACATATTCACGATTCACGGCAAGGAATAGAGTAATGTAGAATTGGGGCAGGAATGAGGTGAACAAAGCAGTTCAAAGTGACGAAACAGAAAGCGGAAGGTGGGTTGAGGAGGTTGGACTAACTTGGCATTTCTTATTCTTATATTCTTGCATTTTTTAAACATTGCTTATGCAACCTTTTCACCATCATGCCAGAGGCTGTGTATTTTCTGTGTAATTTAACTGAACATGAGCTGCTCGATTCATGCACATAGAGTGTATTGTTCTGTCAATCTGTGATAAGTGGCATCAGACCATGTCAACAAATACACTGCATGGCTGTTTCAGAATAGGGGCCCAGATCTTCAGCTCAGCGCCAAGCGCCATTTCGGCTTGGAGGCTCGGAGAATCCCGGCCAGGATTCCGTTGTCCTCAGATGCTGCTACACTTGCTAGCCGGGATTGTCTAAAAATACGGCTAAGTGTTGACGCCAGCGTAAACACCTGGCTGTTTCACGCTGGCGTCAACGGGCCTCTTGGCCCAGCGATTCTGTAGCCCACAGGGGGCCAGCACGGCGCTGGAGTGCTCTGCGCTGCTCTGCGCTGCCGTAAGTGACCCCGCACCGCCGGCGCCGTGCAACATGGCGGAGCCACACAGCGGGCCGGCGCAGAAGGTAGCCCCCCCCCCCCCCCCAAGATCGGGCACGCCCGTCAATCGGTGGCCCCCGATCACGGGCCTGGCTGTCATGGAGGCCCCCCCCCCCGGGACTGATCCCCCCGCATCCCACCAGGACGGCCACTGCAGCCGTGACGCTGAGCTCCCGCTGGGTGGAACCGTACGCGAACTACGCCGGAGGGAACTCAGTCAGTCGACTGCGGAGAATCGCCACAGGGGCCTTTTCCAACGGCACCCAACCGCCGCCGGGTCGACCGCGCACGCACGACTGGCGCCCATTCTCTGGTCGCCGGAGAATCGCGTCCCGGTGTCGAACCCGATCGCAGGTCTGAGGCCCCATCCACTGCCTTTGCGCCAAGCGCTATTTCGGCGCGGAGGCTCGGAGAAACCCTGTCCATAAATCAGAAGCGTTGTAGGGTGAGGGGCAAGTGAGATATGAAAAGGAGAAAGGGGGTTAGGTATGAGGAAATCCTAAGGGGCTGGATTCTCCCAAAATGGGACTATGGCTGGATTCTCCGCTGTCGAGATGCTCCGTTTTTCCAGCAGCCTGGGGGTTTCCGACAGCGTGGGCCACCCCACAATGGGAAACCCCATTGACTGGCCAGCGTAACGGAGAATCCCGCCAGCGGGGTGAGGCAGAAATGTGATGCGGCGGGAGGGAGCATCCCGTCCTATGTCCCCACACCGGCATAAAATCGCTGGGGTTTTACTCCCGAGATTCCTGTAAAAAAGATGAACTAATTCAATGCCCTGCAGGGGGCCAGCAGGGACCAGGAGTAAATCTCACAGCTTTAGCTGCGGATACGGGTCCCGCACCTCCGGTTTAAAGTCCGCGCATGCGCAGGGCGGCGGCCACCTGCAGAGCCGCGCCGAGCTTCATAGAACATAGAAAATACAGCACAGAACAGGCCCTTCGGCCCACGATGTTGTGCCGAACCTTTGTCCTAGGTTAATCATAGATTATCATTGAATTTACAGTGCAGAAGGAGGCCATTCGGCCCTTTGAGTCTGCACCGACTCTTGGAAAGAGCACCCTACCCAAACTCAACATCTCCACCCAACACCAAGGGCAATTTGGACATTAAGGGCAATTTATCATTGGCCAATTCACCTAACCCGCACATCTTTGGACTGTGGGAGGAAACCGGAGCACCCGGAGGAAACCCACGCAGACACGGGGAGGACGTGCAGACTCTGCACAGACAATGACCCAAGCCGGATTCGAACCTGGGACCATGGAGCTGTGAAGCAATTGTGCTATCCACAATGCTACCGTGCTGCCCTTAAGAACAAATAAATCTACACTATATAATTTTACCGTAATCCATGTACCTATCCAATAGCTGCTTGAAGGTCCCTAATGTATCCGACTCAACTACTTCCACAGGCAGTGCATTCCATGCCCCCACTACTCTCTGGGTAAAGAACCTACCTCTGATATCCCTCCTATATCTTCCACCTTTCACCTTAAATTTATGTCCCCTTGTAATGGTTTGTTCCACCCGGGGAAAAAGTCTCTGACTCTCTACTCTATCTATTCCCCTGATCATCTTATAAATCTCTATCAAGTCGCCCCTCATCCTTCTCCGCTCTAATGAGAAAAGGCCTAGCACCCTCAACCTTTCCTCGTAAGACCTACTCTCCATTCCAGGCAACATCCTGGTAAATCTTCTTTGCACCTTTTCCAGAGCTTCCACATCCTTCCTAAAATGAGGCGACCAGAACTGTACACAGTACTCCAAATGTGGCCTTACCAAAGTTTTGTACAGCTGCATCATCACCTCACGGCTCTTAAATTCAATCCCTCTGTTAATGAACGCGAGCACACCATAGGCCTTCTTCACAGCTCTATCCACTTGAGTGGCAACTTTCAAAGATGTATGAACATAGACCCCAAGATCTCTCTGCTCCTCCACATTGCCAAGAACTCTACCGTTAACCCTGTATTCCGCATTCATATTTGTCCTTCCAAAATGGACAACCTCACACTTTTCAGGGTTAAACTCCATCTGCCACTTCTCAGCCCAGCTCTGCATCCTATCTATGTCTCTTTGCAGCCGACAACAGCCCTCCTTACTATCCACAACTCCACCAATCTTCGTATCGTCTGCAAATTTACTGACCCACCCTTCAACTCCCTCATCCAAGTCATTAATGAAAATCACAAACAGCAGAGGACCCAGAACTGATCCCTGCGGTACGCCACTGGTAACTGGGATCCAGGCTGAATATTTGCCATCCACCACCACTCTTTGACTTCTATCGGTTAGCCAGTTCGTTATCCAACTGGCCAAATTTCCCACTATCCCATGCCTCCTTACTTTCTGCATAAGCCTACCATGGGGAACTTTATCAAATGCCTTACTAAAATCCATGTACACTACATCCACTGCTTTACCTTCATCCACATGCTTGGTCACCTCCTCAAAGAATTCAATAGGACTTGTAAGGCAAGACCTACCCCTCACAAATCCATGCTGACTATCCCTAATCAAGCAGTGTCTTTCCAGATGCTCAGAAATCCTATCCTTCAGTACCCTTTCCATTACTTTGCCTACCACCGAAGTAAGACTAACTGGCCTGTAATTCCCAGGGTTATCCCTAGTTCCTTTTTTGAACAGGGGCACGACATTCGCCACTCTCCAATCTCCTGGTACCACCCCTGTTGACAGTGAGGACGAAAAGATAATTGCCAACGGCTCTGCAATTTCATCTCTTGCTTCCCATAGAATCCTTGGATATATCCCGTCAGGCCCGGGGGACTTGTCTATCCTCAAGTTTTTCAAAATGCCCAACACATCTTCCTTCCTAACAAGTATTTCCTCGAGCTTACCAATCTGTTTCACACTGTCCTCTCCAACAATATCGCCCCTCTCATTTGTAAATACAGAAGAAAAGTACTCGTTCAAGACCTCTCCTATCTCTTCAGACTCAATACACAATCTCCCGCTACTGTCCTTGATCGGACCTACCCTCGCTCTAGTCATTCTCATATTTCTCACATATGTGTAAAAGGCCTTGGGGTTTTCCTTGATCCTACCCGCCAAAGATTGTTCATGCCCTCTCTTAGCTCTCCTAATCCCTTTCTTCAGTTCCCTCCTGGCTATCTTGTATCCCTCCAATGCCCTGTCTGAACCTTGTTTCCTCAGCCTTACATAAGTCACCTTTTTCCTCTTAACAAGGCATTCAACCTCTCTTGTCAACCATGGTTCCCTCACTCGACCATGTCTTCCCTGCCTGACAGGGACATACATATCAAGGACTCGGACCGCAGAGCCAGATGCAAAAATGAGACCCCCCCCCCCATCGGCCGCGCCCGAGCATCTAACAATGCGGATCTAACCCCCGGCTGCCTATAAGGCCCCCACCCCTGGTGTCCGATCCCCCCAGCCCCAACCAGGGCGGCTACGGACTGAGTCCGCATCCGCCACGCCAACATCCCAACCGGCAACAGGTGGTTAGTTCCACGCCGTCGGGAACTTGGTCGGTCGGGAGCGGAGGATCGCTGGGCAGGCCTATGTCAATGGGCGCCCAGCCACGCAGCGTACTCCGTGATCCCGGAGAATCGCTGGGCCGGCGCGGAGCCTGAATTCGGCGTGAAAGTGGATTCTCCGCCCCCGCGCTGAACTGCGGGGAATCTAACCCCTTATCTTGAATGGTTTCAAGTCAGTGGCTGAGCAGTGTCTTTGAAACTGTCACCTCAATGATGACAGATATTTTCTCCTTCATTGGTGTACACACGTGCAGCATGTCTGCCCCACTGGTTAGCTCCCCATTTTACTTCATCCATTCTTGTGATATAGGCGTCACTGACAAGATCAGCATTTATTGTCCGTCCATAATTTTCCTTGGAAAGGATTATCCCTTTCGAAAGCCACTGGGGGTGTACCTGCACCACATGGACTGCAGCGTAACAACAATGTGGCTCACCACAACCTTCTCAAGGGCCATAAGGCCTCGCCAGCGATTCCATGAAATCTTTTTTTAAGGTGGTGGTGTCAGTGCAGCTCTACTTGTTATGGAGGGAGTTCCTGAATTTTGATCCAGAAATGATGAATCGGGATATTGTGTATCTTGGAGAGGAGCTCACAAGGGTGAGTGTTCTCGTCCGTCACTTCTAGCTGTTCTCCGAGATTGCAGATTTGGAAGGGACTGTTGAGAAGCTTGATGGGTTGAGGCAGTGCATCTTGAAGGTGGCACACACTGCAGCCTGGGTGCACTGATGGTAGAAGGAGTGAATGGGTAAGATGGCAGATGGGATGTCGATCAAGTGGGCTGCTTTTTCCTGATGGTGTTAAGCTGCTTCAGTATTGTTGGCGCTGCACTCAGCCAGGCATGTGGAGAGTATCCCATCACATTCTGACTTATGCCTTGTCGATGTTGGACAGAGTCTGGGGAGGCAGGAGATGAGTTTCTGACCTGTTCTTGCAACCACAGTATTTATGTTAAGCTTCTGATCAGTGGTGCCGCCAGGATATTGATTTTGAAGAAATTCAGCTACTGTAATTCCATTCATTGTCAAGATGAGATGGTTCAACACTTGCTTATTGGAGATGATCATTACTTTGCACTTGAGTGGCATAATTGTTGCTCGTTCCCTCCTCAGTAAAACAGGGCAGAGGGGCAGACAAAAGGGTGGCAGCAGCAGCAAGAGAGAGAACAGAATAAGAATAATGGGGAACATAAAAGAGTGACGGTAGCAGGGAGAACAAGAATAAAGTGAGATCAGTGGAACATAATAGAGTGGCAGCAGCAGGGGGAGAGAGAAAACAGAGTCAGCCCTGAGCATAAAAGAGGGGAAGCGACAATGAGGGTGAGAGCAGAGTATAACCTATGGGTGGATAAAAGAGCAGTGGTAACAATGAGAGCAAGAAAAGAGGGAGACCAACGGGGATTTGTCGAGGTTCAGAACTCATTAATTGCTTTCGAAAAATTCTTCACGTACGTCACAGCGGGGTAGGTAAGTGATAGGTCGGTGAGTATTCTTCCTCTCCTCTCTGTAAACTCTAAGCTGGGAAATTTAAAAATTCAGTTTGGTGACCATAACAGGAAGTGTATGAATAAGAGTAAAGAAACAGTAGAAATCTGATGGCATTCATTTACTGTGCAGCAGGGTTATCTGGTACAGGAGAGAGGCTATATTCATTTTTAGGTTAACGTAGTTAAATTACCTAATGGACACAATTCAGCAGACTTGAGTTAAAGTTTAGCAAGGTGTTTCTCGGCACTGCAGCAGTAAGAAAGGCCCCACTATTCAACGGTGCTTTGCCGGGTTTTTTGGCCTCAGTGAGGAACTCCCTGTCAAGGTCTCTCTTTAAGTCATTTTCTGCACTGGCAGGCTGAGCTACGCATGTGACTATTCGCAGATCGGGGCGTCATTTTTGAAGGCAGCCCCGATCTTTTGACACCCCCCCCCCGCAGTGGCCTCCGGAGCCCCCGACTTTGCCTCACCACCTCTTCCAGGGTTCCCAGGCCCCCTCACCACACCACTTATGGGCAAGACAGCCCTGGGCCTGACCCCTGGCATGGACAGCCTGGCACCTGGGCACCTAGGTACTGCCAGCCTGGCTTGCTGGCAGTGCAGTGCCCCTGCCACCTCAAAACCCAGGCAGCAGTGCCAAGATGCCAGGCTGGTAGTGCCACGATACCCAGGTGCCAGAGAGAGTGCCAGTGTACCACACTGTGCAGTACCAGATCACCCGGGGGGTCACCAATGGTTTGGGAGAATCCCTAAGGTGCCGTTACGACCAGTCATGTTTGTGTGGAGCAGTACTAAATGGCACCCTGGTGAGCTCTCCCAGACGCGGTCGGTAAATCCCGGGCCCCAAGAGAACATACATTGAAATGATCCTTTAAATAAGCATTCCTGGATCTAGCCCAGTGAGAGTGAGATCGTGATTGCAGTACCTCAGGAGATTCCATTGTATCTTGTGAGACGTGACAAACACTGGGAGAGGCCGTTGAATTGCACCAAATATAACTATAAACAATTGTGTGATATTTCCAAACTTAAAACCTATCTAACTAAACAAGAAACACAATAAAGACTGGAGGGAAAGTGATATGTTGCAGCTGTAGTATGTAGGGTATGGTAGATACCTGTGTGATTCACAGCAACCACATCAGCAGTAAGTGTCTGCAGCTCAAGGAACTTTAGTTCAGACTTGATAAGCTGTAGTCTGAGGTTCAGATGCTGCGATGCATGAAAGAGGGGGAAAGTTACCTGCACACTACCTGTTCCAGGAGGCAGTCAAACTCCTTGGGTTAGGTATTACACATTCGGTCTGTGTTTAGGGACAGGAGGGTGTGACTGCAAGTGAGGCACAGATGAGGATCCAGAAGTAGTTATGGCACCCTGGGCTGGGGTACAGTCAATCCCAGCCTATTTGACCCAGAGTCGCAACACATTTGAATTAAGCAATAATTCTGAGAAAAACAACAAGTCTTTGGCCCTTTGTTGCTCAATAAATAGTCACCAGGTTTGTAAATTTAAACAATTACTTTAATTAATAACAAGAACTACAATTAAATATGCAGCAAATACAACTGGTTAACTGTCATCTAATTCCTCATCCCCACTTTAACACACGTGACAGACAAACACAGAAGGGAGGAGAGGGGTGAAAATAATAAGTTTTTTAAAAGTCTTTGTTTAAAATGGTTGTCTTTAAGCAAACCTTCCTTCAGAGTAATCTTTCAGACCCAGGTCTCTGTTTGCAGCCTGTAAAGGGTTTATGGTAGATTCAGTCATTCAGAATTTCTGTAAGTTCCGAAATACATCAACTCACAGGCTTTCTGGAGATAGAGTGAGAGAGAGATAAGGGAAGGAGCAGGTCTTTGTCCCTGTGTACCCAGGTCTCAACTCGGCAGGATCCAATCACCACCTGTTACCGGCAGAATACGACCTTTTGGCCAATTTATTGGCCACCAGACACCAGTCGAACCAAGTCCCACCCCGTCTCTCAGGTGCCACAAAGTCCGGGTGCTCCTGTGCGGAATATACTATGTTGCAACTTCTTGAATTCCTCGTTCTCTCTGTTCTTTGACTTAAAGATACATAGAACATAGAACATAGAAAAATACAGCACAGAACAGGCCCTTCGGCCCACGATGTTGTGCCAAACCTTTGTCCTAGATTAATCATAGATTATCATTGAATTTACAGTGCAGAAGGAGGCCATTCACATCCATGGATCAAAAATGATAATGACAAAAATAAAGAAAGGGGAAATAAAGGAATCAGCAGGAATGACCCTTACAGTAGCAATGAAAGTACCTCAGCCTTTGCACTTGTTTAACAGGTCTGATGTTCTTGCAGCTTGTGTAGACAAGCGAAGGAAGTTTATAATATAATCTTTTTATTGTCACAAGTAAGCTTACATTAACACTGCAATGAAGTTACTGTGAAAAGCCCCTAGTCGCTACATTCCTGTTCGGGTACACGGAGGGAGAATTCAGAATTCTCAGCCGGTACGGGAATTGAACCCACGCTGCTGGCCTTCTGCAGGCAAGGTGAGTAAATTGGCTCCAGCAGTGTGGAATAGGGTGCCATTTAAAATGGGGAAGTTAATAGGAGTAGTAGGGATGTTATAGTTAGGAGTATAGATACTGTTCTCTGCAGCCTGAAGAGAGGGTAAGCCCGAATGTTGTAAATCTGTTTCGGTGATGTAGCAGGTTGACCAGCTGGCAGTGTGTGACACCTATGCAATCACAGTGTGAGGTTTGTAGCAGTGCAAAACGCGTGTGGGTCAGCCAAAGCTAAGAATCATGAGCCATAACTAATCAAGATTGTCAATAAGTTCGATGTGCATGTGTCGAGCAATGCCTGGAGCTGTTGTTACAATTGGTGGGATTTTAAGACACATTCACTGATATTGACAACTCATTTGAAGCCATTCAGCATTTTTGCAGCACTTGTGTCGAGGTCTTCGCAGTTTGATTCAACACCTTTAGAAAGGTTGTTTGAAGGGTCTATTGGCCACCAGTACATTGATTACCACTCTCCTCCTCGCCACCAGTGCCCAGTGCAGCTATAGACAAAGGAACGGTGCAGGCCATTTGGCCCTTCGAGCCTGTTCTGCCATTCAACATAATCATGGCTGATCCTCTATCTCAACACACTCCAGCAATTTCACCATACCCCATTAGAGTTGAGAAATCTATCTATTTCCTTCTTGAATGTATTCAGTGATTTGGCCTCCCGGTGTTTCCACAGATTCACCATCCTCTGAGTAAAGATGTTTCTCCTCATCTCAATACTAAATAGTCTACCCTGTATTCTGAGACTCTGACGCCTTGTTCTAGACACCCCAGTCAGAAGAAACATCATCCCTAAATCCAGTTGTTCCAGCCCTGTCAGAATTTTATACATTTCAATGAGATCCCCTCTCATTCTTCTACATTCCAGTGAATACAGACCCAGTCAACCCAATCCGCTCTCATACGGCAATCCTAATCCCAAGGATTAGTTTGATGAACCTTCCCTGCACACCCGCTATGGCATGTCTATCCTTTCTTAGATAACAGCACCAAAGCTGCACACGATAATCTAGGTGTGGTCTCACCAAGGCTGCTGTAAGATAACTGACATTATTTTCTTCTATGAGTTCTCGTACCTGCTCCAACCAGAATGCACCTCCCCTTTGAGAGCTGGAGGTTTGCTTTAAGTGATTTTATTCTTGCAGGAATGTGGGACCCTTGCTGAGTCATGTGCTGCCTGCATCAGGAGTAACAGGCAACTGTTAATCCTACTTCGCTATCTACCCTCCCATTTTTAGATTTTGTTTCTTTCTATGTTGTGGTTCCTAAAAATTCTTTTCTTGGTGAATTTTAATTTGTTTACTCTCGCAAATTAATGTCCCATTCAGTTTGAACTAAAATATGCTAAATTTGAGAGAATGTTACCATATTGCGAACACAAGTCATTAGTTTTATGTAAAGAACGCTAAAAATATCGACATGCTTAAGGGTCTGTGATACCACTTTATTATTCACTCCAGAAGCAGTGAATCCAACGCAACAAAATAACAGGTCATCATATAGAAATTGCTATTTAAGTCAAGTAGATGGTGTTGGGATACTTGTATATATAGACCATAAACTCCATCTCCGGGAGGTGACACTACACAGAACTAGTGCCACTTTACTGGGGTGCACAGAACAATCAGCTATTTCCAGCATAGCCGCATGATGTAGCCTCTGTAAAACGCTTGGACCTCTCCGGTGTGTACTAAAAGCCGATGAAACTGTATTACACAGCAAATGGCTGGTGAACATTAGGCTACCTCATTTGGACCAGCCTGCTTCTTACAATGAATGTATCCATCATTGTGCAGCATGAGGATGAACTGGGCAGGAACATACCTTCTTCTTCAATATTCTCAGCTGTGCCAGTTGACACGAGCTCTTATCGTAGCCAGCCGCACGATGCTGAGAGCCATATCCTGCATATGGCTCAATACTTGTTGGCATGTTGTGCGCCGCCTCACATTCCAAGAGAGAGGACAGCATGCCAGTGTGTAGCACTGTGTTTGGATAAAGTGCCCGCCATAGCTGAATGACTGGATGCAATGTGAAGTGGAAGTGATGTTGACAACATTGGTAGGTGTGTGAGGGTGAAGTGCAAATCTGGATGTTGGACATGAGTCCTGACTGCCACCGCGTACTCTTGGTTGAGTGATGGAGGTGTGGTGAGTTGAGTAATGTGAGAGGTTGGTAGTGGAATGTCATGTGAAGATGCATTCATTGACCTTGACCACTTGCATGAAGTCATCAGGCTTCTTGTGGGACTGCAGCCAGGTTTTCAGGTACAAATACCAGGAATTGTCCTCCTCGGCCAGCTATCACCACTCCCTTCTGAGTGTGGTCCTCAAGGGCCTTATGCCCACCTCCATCACTAATGTCTCCAATGCAAATCTGTCCCCTTGGAACCCTCACCCTGCCCCACTGCTTATTTCTCCAACATTTAAATTCCACCAGTATTATTCAGTTCAGCTTCCATTACAGAGGGGCAAACTACATTTAAGAACAGCAGTTTGATTGCGTCATGCGTTATGTGCACAATGCTGCTTGGCCCTTGCTGTACACAGAGACAACAGAAGCAGAAAAAAGAAGCAAAAGGCATGGGCCCACTCGGCCAGCTGTGGCAATTACACAGAGGAGATGGGTACAGGTAGGTCGCAAATTGTGACTGTCACTGCCAAAAACAAGGTCAAATGAATTTCTGCACTAAAGATCCTAAAGCTGCTTAGAAACATTCCAGTGGTGAAAATGCTGATCACCACTGTCTACTGTGTGCGCATTGACATTATTCATGCTAATTAACTCATTTTGTTACACAATATATTCTCTCATTCCACCCAAAGCACAATCTTAAAATTAACTATTTTCTTGGTCTGTGCTGACCACCTGAATTTTAATTTTAACGTGAGTCATGTTCAGTTTGCTTCCACAGCAGAGAAAGCAGCATTTGGTTTAATTCTGAAATTGTGGCAGCAAATTTGAAAGCAATTTGTAGTCTCATCATTTTTGTAGAGTCATCCCTTTCTTTTACCTTTTCTTAAGTCAATCATTTAAAATAAAAACATTCAACGACTTGTGATGAGTAGTATCCGGCATAAATGAATGAAGAGGGTTAATCATTTGGAATCAAGGTAATTCGTGGCTACAACTTTCAACAAATATTTAATCAGAAATGAAATTTTGATCCTGCTTGAGTGTAATCAAAATGAAAATCTCTAATCATACGTCCTATATTTAATCAATCAACAGCTGTACTCCCACACAGCAGAGTCTTTCTGGAGTAGTTCATAAAAACTCAACTAAACCACAACCGATGACAGCAATAATGCCAATAAGAAAGAATGATGTTGCAGCTCAGAAAAATTCCAAATATATACTGTTACGATACACTGGGCAAGTGCGTTGTCGATTTCAGCCCCACTCGTCCCAGAATCACAGCACAAGTGAATTAATCAAGAATTCTTAGAAAAATACCCTAAGTCTTTGGCCCTTGGCTGCCCAATAATTACAAGTCACCAGGTTAGTAAATTTAAACACAATTGCTGTTTATTTATAACAAGAATAATGATGAAATACACAGCAGGTACAGTTGGTTAAATATTAATATTACCACCTATTTTAACCTGCCTCCCCACCCTGTACACGCACACACAAGACATACAAACACAGAGGGGTGGAAAAGGGGGAAAAACGTTAAGTGAAAGAGAAAAGAGTATTTGCTTCAGATGATGGTTCCTAGCACGCATTCTTCACAGTAAGCTTGGAGATTACAGCCATTGTGTTGCAGCCCATACTGGTTTTCCTGCAGTTTTTAAAACCACCATACTCACACCTTTTCTGGAGAGGCAGAGACTGTGTTTCCTCCAACCTTGCTTTCAGTTGGTGGTTCGTCATCAGGCATTTGTTGTGTCGAAAAAGCTGTACCACAGGCAGCAGGCCTTCTGGAGAAAGATAGTTGATTCACACCAGAATTAGCAGATTCTGAACTTTGCCTGCACAGCCTGTAATGGTTCTCCTGTAAACAGATTCATCCAGGCTTTCTGTCAGTTCAGAAACACAGTCTTTCTGGAGGGAAATGAAGAGGAGAGAGAGTGGGTCTTGTCTCTAAGATGCCAGGAGTCAAACAGAAACCAAACTGAAAACCTTGTGACACTGAAAACATTCCAGTGGAATCAGATCCAATCACAACCTGTTACCAGGCAGAGAACAGCCATTTGGGCCAATTCATTAACCATCAGCCAAATCAATCAAACCGAGACCCAACCAATCTCTGTCATTGGTGACAGTCAGTCTACAACTCCAGACCAAACCAGCACAGGCTTCTGCTTGAATTGAAGCACAGACCACTGCTTCCTTCTGCTTGAATTTAGTATGCAGGCTGTCTTAAAGTCACATGTCCATAAATCATCCATGGATCAAAAATAGAACAGCAAAATTTTTAAAAAAGGAAATAAGGGAATAAACAGGGAATAAACAGGAAGGACCCTAACAGTACTTTTAAGAGGGTGGAGCTGAATTTTGATCTTGGTGTACATCAAGGTGGACCGACTGCGCAGTAATCATGATGACACCCGATGTCACTTGGGAGATGCCTGAATCGTTTCCATGGTCAGGCCTCATTACAATAATATTGTTGAGTGGTTAGTGTTATACAATTGCTGACAAGCAACTCATCAACTGGAGTTCCTCTGCAGAGCTGCGCCAGAGGTTTAGCAGTGTTGGTGGGGGAGAGGGGGGAAGTGGTGGGGAGCTTGAGAGAAGGCAGAGGGAAGCATTCACGAGAGGACAGTGCCACAGAGATACCAGCAGTATACGTTTTTTGGAGCAGCCTGGTCCCTTTAAGGACCGTTGTTTAACTATTCAGTGCTCAAATTCCCTCAGCAGAGCATGCACGCTACCATGTAACAGACCAAAATTGCACTAGAAGTCCTAAATACAGCACAAGACAC